>NW_004524815.1:2560955-2572901 GCF_000260255.1 Octodon degus | reverse complement strand
ATATATCAGTTATGACAACAATCCCTTTGCAAGGTCTCATAATCATCTTCATTTTAATAGTAAAGATGAGCACAGAGAGGTTGTGCCAGGGCCCATGTTTCCCGAGCACTGGAAGACAGGTTGTCACGTAGATGCACGGGACACTCTTTCCTGACTCTCACTGGTATGCAGTCACAAATCCTCCCTTCAGAATTGCCTTGCAGGGTGCTCACGTCTGTACTGACACCGTGAGGACACGTCCTTGGCTTCACACGTGTCTCTGCTGCGTGTCTAAGTTCTGCAAAGCGTGGAGCTCAGTCAAACAGGCTCAGTGAGCAAATACGAACTGGTCCAAGTTCAATCCCATCCATGTCTTTTGCCAGCATGAGCATCAGTCTGTGTGACGAATCTTGCCTTCACCAGTGGACGCTCAAATGAAAAGTACAAGAAGTATCTAACCTCTTAGAAGTTTCTTGAGAAGATTAAACTATGCACATAGTAAACATCAGGGAATATTTGTAATGAGTATTGTACAGATGCAAGCTTTTAAGACTCAGTGAAATGATTTGGGAGATTTTATTCATTGCAATTGCATAGGCTCACACAAATACACCATCTTTGCAACCCCATTTTGTTTGTTTATGCATGTGCCATTTGGGCCAGGCCATTAATAGGGGACCTCTAGCTTCAACAATAGAACTATATAGATTATGCATTTCTTTTGTTGTTATTGTTGAAATCTCTGCCCTAGATCAGCAGGCCATGAAGGACAAAGAAGATGATTAAAAACTAAAATGCTTATATACTTCACTGCAATGTCTTTTCCATTACCAGCTGTTCCTTTCTTTCTCTCTATTACAGAAAACTTGAATTTCCCATGGCCAATAGCACAGAGGTGAAAGACTTCATCCTGGATGGTCTAAGCAGTGCTGCGGAGCTACGGATTCCCCTCTTCATCTTGTCCACCCTGATTTACCTCTTCTGCATCTTGGGGAACCTGGGAATGGTCCTGCTGATCCTCTTGGACTCCCGTCTCCACTCCCATGTACTTTTTTCTCGGGAACCTTTCCTTGGCAGACTTTGGGTACTCTTCTGCTGTCACTCCCAGAGTGATGGTGGGGCTCCTTATAAATGACACGGTCATATCTTACAATGCATGTGCTGCTCAAATGTTTTTCTTTGTCGTCTTTGTGTCTGTGGAAAATGCCACCCTGGCATTAATGGCCTATGATCGCTATGCTGCCGTGTGCCAGCCCTTGCACTACTCCACAGTCATGTCGAGGTGCGTGTGCATGCACCTGGTCATGGGCTCCTACTTCTGTGGCTTCCTAGATGCCTCTGTCCACACTGGGGGCACATTCAGTCTCTCCTTCTGTGAGGCCAATGTGGTCCACCACTTTTTCTGTGATGTTCCAGCAGTCAGGGTTCTCTCTTGTTCAGATAAACACATTATTGAGATGGTTCTTATTTTCCTTACAAGTTTCAATGTCTTTGGTGCTCTTCTGGTTGTACTGATCTCCTATCTGTTCATATTTAACATGATCTTCAAGAAGCACTCTGCTCAGGGATACCAGAAGGCTCTGTCCACCTGTGCCTCCCACTTCACGGCTGTCTCCATCTTCTACGGGACCATCATCTTCATGTACATACAGCCCAGCACCAGCCACTCCATGGACACGGACAAGATGGCATCCGTGTTCTACACCATGGTCATCCCCATGCTCAACCCACTGGTCTATAGCCTGAGGAATAAGGAGGTCAAGGGTGCATTTAAAAAGATCTTACAAAGGCCAAATTATCTCTAGTACTGAATACTGTATGATGCACAAGACACTAAGTTTGGGTGTCTTACATCATTTTAATTCATCTTTTAACGGTCACATTATATTTATTTCCTATAGTCATACTCTTATTGCCTCACTCTATTGTCTAGTAAAAACATTGATATGTGAGTGATACTGGTTTAGTGACAACATGAGATGCTTTTGGTTTTCCTTGTCAAAAAGTTAACTATATTGATTTGAACATTTTTATTACATGCATTAATTATATATGTGAATTGGATTGGGTGTCAAATTTCAATTCTCCCATACAGGATTCACTGATCAAATCCGCCCTCCCTTTATCTCTTCTCTCCCAACCCATTCTCATCCTCTAATAACCACTGTTCTGTGTTTACTATTCTATATTTTTAAGCTTCCTTGTGAGCATGCCCATGTGATACTTTTCTTCCTCCATTTGTTTCTTTTAACAATGTGTTTCCCAATTGCGTCCGCCTTGCTGCCAACGACAGGATGTAGTTCTTCTGAGGGCCAGCGCGTTGCATCGCCCATGTGCGGCACACTTGCACGCGTTCATCTGCTCTAGCACCCACGTGGATGTCTCGTCTTCCCTGCCGAGGAGACTGCAGAACTAACCTGGGGAGTGCAGGTGCCTCATTGCAGCACCGAGCTCCTTTCATTTGTCTCTGTACCCAGAAGATGGGATGCTGGATCACAGCAAAGACCTCTTGGGGCTGACGGATGTGTCTCGGCGGTCAGGGCTTGCTTAGCACACACAGCTTCTGAGTGTAATCCCTAGTAGTACAAGAAGAAAACAGTGATGTATTTTTACTGAGGTAACTCTCTGCTCTTGTCCAAAACTCTTGTACTAATTTTCATTCCTACAAATGGTATATGATAGCTCCTTTCTCTTTCTTATTTTGATTTGTGGCTTTTAAACATTAGCCATGTGAATTGGGGTGAGATCACGTTTCTCTGAACTAGATGAGCACTTTTCTGATAGTTAATGATATTGACTATTTTCCCATGTGTTTTATCCATTTGTACTTCTTTTTATGAAGCTTGTCTAGCCAGATTATTTGCCATTTAAAAATTGTATACTGTCTTGTTGTTAATTGTCCCACATGGCATTGCAAACAAATGCTTAAAATAGTGATGCAAGCAATTCTATGAACAGGAGCACGAACATACATGTATGATCTATGTAGGAGCATGCACAGGTGGGATGAGTCTGGGTAAGGCATAGCCAGTAAAAGGCTAAATGATTGTGTAAAGAGATAAATAAAGAATCGGTTATTCACAGTAAAACAATATAAATTTTTTAATTTGGTCATTAAAATAAAAATAATATCTACCCTTATTTCTTTAGTTTAAGAGCATGTAATTTTTTGTTTTGTTTGTTTGTTTGAGACAAGGTCTTCCTAGGTAGTCGTGTAGGTGGGCCCTGAAATCAGGATGTGGCTCAGCCTGGCCTTAAACTTGCAGTGACCCTCCTGCCTCAGCTTCCTGAGCACGGGCGCTACAGGGGTGCTCCTCCACACCTGGCTTCTCTAGTGGTCTTAGGAGAAAAAAGGAAATTTTTCAAATGCAAATCTAAGTGAATGCACTTTATTGGAACATTTACGTAGGAGCTACAACTAGCCATTTTAGCAATATTTCTGTCTCGATGGAGTCCCTCTGGGAAGACCAACATGTCTGCATTACAGTTTTAAAAAGATAAAAATGTAAATGGACTGTCATGGAGAAAATATGAAAGGATTTCCAACTCATTCATTATGACAACTGAGTTACACATGGCTTAAGACCACACCTGCAGTATTTTATTGCACGTAGGGAGTTTTGAAAAAGAGTAAATATTAGGTGCTCTGGGAAAATAGAGGAGGGTAGTGATGTGAAGTGATGGCTATGTTAGTTCTCTAGTATGAGTCTTTGTCAAAGCAACTTACTGTCCATCTTACTATATACCAAAAATATAGTAGATGCCCACAGTGGATGTCTGGCATCTGCTTTCAGAGTTTGAAATTTTTAATGCTGCAAATTTGTTCAAAAAGGGACGTCAGTTTGCTCCTGTCTTCTACCTCTGCACCTTCATTCATCCCAAGGAAATACTATTTCACAATGAAAAAAGACTCCAATCTTGCTAATGACAGCCACACTGATGGATCCCAAATAAATTCTACTAATCGAATGAAGCAAGACTCAAAGACAGCAAGAACCAAGTGTCTTTCAGGGACCAAACAGCAGGAATGTCAGGAGAGTCATGTGGTGTTAGGGGAGTGGTGGCAGAAGAAGGTGACCACAGGCTTAGGATTTTTACTGGGAATGAGGCAAAGTTCCTAGTCCTGTTTGTAGTAGTGGGTACCTCTCTGTGCTCAGCAAACCCATATAAACACCACAAAGCGTGGATCTGCTGTGAGTCACTGATGCATTCATTAGATGATAAATGAAAAACAAGCAATACAGAAACACTTGTGCGTAGGGATCCAAGGCAGAAAGGTCCCCAGGGGAAGTTCAGTGGCTTCTTTCAGAGGAGGGCAGGTAGGAGCTCTGAGTGCCTCCTACTGGGAGTGTCTGGAGAGCTCTGCTTCCTTTTTCTCCCCAAGGCTCCCTTGTACTGGGTGCTCCAATCCCAAGAGGACCCTGTGCTATGTGTCGTAGGGGACAAGAGTGTGTGCCGAGGCTCAGGGAACAGGCTACAGACTCAAGACTGCATGCTCTTGGTGCCAAGTTAGTGATTCCTCCCATTTTCTCTGGGAAAATGTGGAATGATTAGAACAGTCTCCATGTGAGCAGCTTCTCAATGGGACTTTCGTGCTATTCCAGGGTTGCATTTCTGATTTTAGGCTCTCTACCTAGGATCGATCATCGCTTCTTCTCCAGCAGCAATGTGGAGCCTCTATATTCCACACACATACATCCAGGGGAGTCTTACAAAGCCACTTCGTTAAGGCATGACTAGCCTATAATCAACTGGGTATACATTTTTCCTGAAAAGATTAACTCATCCAAAAGGAGTGAGGTTTGAAGCGATAGATTAGCAGGTAAGTGCCTGCCTGGCAAGAGCAAGGTCCTGAATTCCTTCCCTAGTACAGAAAAAGAAAGAAAAAGGTAGAGTGAGGGCTACAGTGTGCTGTGTTATTTCAATACCGAAAGAGATGTTCTAATATTTTGTTGGTCAGGCTGTAAGTGGAATCTGTTGCTACAAATGTCAGAACTTTGAATGACAGGGAGTGTCGCGACCCTTTAGAAATATTGTATTGCTTCTGTAACTAAGATCAAGAGAACTAAGACAGGTAACTCTTGTATAATTAATTTAATTTAATTTTATTCTAAGACAGATGATACTCTGCTTAAATTTATTAATTTATTCACTGAGTCAAGGGCTCTTCATAGTATTCACTGGCCTTTAAGTCACCCTATAGTCTGGGCTTCGTGTAGCTCAGTATCTGTGTGAGCTTTTCTAGAGTTTGGCATGCTTTTTTTAAAAAATTTTTTAAGGAAGGGTCTACAAGGTGTTCAGGGTCTCACTACCACATAAAACTCATAGTGATCTACCCTTTTACAACTTCCCAAGAGCTAGGATTGCAGGCTTGTGCCACTACCACACCAGGCTCAACTGCCGTCTCAGTGTGCCCCAGGAGCGGGGCCAGCACAGCAGGCCCGGGGTTTGAACCCCTGGGCCCTGCGCCTGCTTGCAGGTGCTTTAACCTGCTGAGCTATTTGGCTGGCCCTAGAGTTTCTGTATTTTGGAGGCCTCTGACGTATGGTTCCTGCCATTGCTTACAGGGGCAGCTCTATCTAATTATTGTCTCTATCCTTCACCATGGCTGGGCTCCACCAAGGCCTACACGGACCTGGCTGAGCGCCAAGTGGCATCCATGCTCCTGGCTTCTTCCCCTAAAGGACTCTGTGTTTCACAGAACAGCTTGGTCTAGAGACCAGCTAGGGGCAGATGCTGTGAATGAGGAGATGCTTCCTGTTCGCAATACAGGCTCTGGACTCTCCTAGTGGTAATACCTCAAGACTCCAACAGCGCCGAGGATTATTTTATTACTTTTCAAAAAATAACCTTCTGGCAGGTCTTGTGCGTGTTCATGTTGTAGACGGAGAAAGTGAGGTCACGCACTAAGTGGGTTTGGGAGCGTGGCTTCTTCCCTGGACAGCTGCTGCGCATCCCACGAGTGCTCCTTCTCCAAAGCTGCGCCTGGAGCAGCACCGCCTTGGTGGGTGGTTCCGCTTCGTGTTCAAGCTCCCCCTTCTTTTTTTCACCCGTTTGCTCCCCTGTCTGTGCTACGCGCACAGTGGCTGCTGGGTCCTTCGCTTCATAGAGTCAGGCCCCGGCTGACCTTAGTCTTGGAGTCTGGTGGAATCGCTACTGTTTTCTGGGGTCGCCAGTTCAGAGCCGCCAGGGCCCACGGTCTGGACACTGCACATGAGGCATTAGGTGAGTGACAGTCACCGACCGTGCTGTCAGCTTTTTAGTCCTCTTGACTGTGCTGTTTCCACAATACACTTTCCTTTCCTTTCTGGTCTCAAATGATCACAGTTCTACATTAAGCTCACAGTTTAAGCTCCCAGATATGAGTAAGATCATGGAGTATTCATAGTTTGTGTCTGATGTACCTCACTATGTACAGTATTTTAAATTTTGCCTGTTTTTCTATAAGGGACATTTTGACATTTAGGAGGAAGGGATGCTAAGTCCCTTGAGAGATCCAATGTTAACATTCTCAAACTCTCTCATGATTTTTTCCATAATGGATATACATTAACTGACTCTCCAATCAACAATATGTGGGCTCCTGTTTCTTACCATCATGACCAGAATTTTATTATACTAGCCACCCAAACAGGGGTCACATGAAATATTGTGGTCTAGCTTTGACTATCTTACTGTGTCTTCTTCCTGTGATTTCTCCTCACTGTAGGACATCTCATGACTTCCAGCAGATTGATGGGGAACTGTACGGAAGTGACCCAGTTCATCCTCCTGGGACTGACTGCTGTCCCAGAGCTGCAGACCCCTCTGTTAATCATGTTCACTCTCATTTACCTCTTGAATGTGGTTGGAAACCTTGGAATGGTCATGCTGATTCTCCTGGACGCCCGTCTGCACACCCCCATGTACTTCTTCCTTAGCAACCTATCTCTGGTGGACATTGCATACTCCTCAGCCGTCGCTCCCACGGTCATGGATGAATTCCTCACAGGGTACACGGTCATCTCCTACAATGCTTGTGCTGCTCAGATGTTCTTTTTTGTATCCTTTGCCACCGTGGAAAATTACCTGCTGGCTTCCATGGCCTACGACCGCTATGCCGCGGTGTGCAAGCCGCTGCACTACACCGGCACAATGACCACGAGAGTCTGTGCTTGTCTGGCCACAGGATCCTATATTTGTGGTTTCTTGAATGCCATATTCCACACTGGGGACATCTTCAGCCTTTCAGTTGGTAACTCCAATGTGGTCCATCATTTTTTCTGTGATGTTCCAGCAGTCATGGCTCTGGCTTGCTCTGATACACATCTTAGTGAAGTCATTCTGGTTTTTATGTCAAGCTTTAATGTCTGTTTTGCTCTTCTGATTATCTTTGTCTCCTATCTCTTCATATTTGTCACCATCATGAAGATGCACTCAGCTAAGGGCCACCAGAAGGCCCTGTCCACCTGCGCCTCCCACCTCACCGCAGTGTCCATCTTCTACGGGGCTGTCATCTTCATGTACCTGCAGCCCAGCTCCAGCCACTCCATGGACACGGACAAGATCGCATCGGTGTTCTACACCATGGTCATCCCCGTGCTGAATCCGCTGGTCTACAGCCTGAGGAACAAGGAGGTCAAGAGCGCATTCAACAAGGTGATTGAGAAAGCAAAAATTTCTATGTAAGACTGGCACTTTAACTTTGTATTATGCATAAGAATTTTAATTCATTGTTCCCAGACCTTCATGCAATGAGCTATATTTAAGTTCACAATGCAAAAAATTTCTCAAGTAATATCCTTACTGCTTTGGAAATCTGCCATTTAATATAAAGAAAACATTCAGAAATACATTATATCCACGAGGAAGGCTGAAATGAAATGTTAGAAGCTTTACACTTGCTTCTTAAACTTTTAGAATTAAATTTGAGGTACCTATTTGTTCCTTTTATAGTTTCCCTATCGCCTTTCAAAACAAGCATATATGTAAACAGGGATCAATACCATACCTGTGTCCATTGTGCATATATGCTCTTTGCAGTGGGAAATATGTCAGGGGAAAGTAGAATGTAAACTAGTTTTTACTGAAAATAATCCAGGCAATTAACTGGATTGGATGTACCTATTTTCATTTTCAAAATATTTTTAGGCAGTTTTAGATTCACAGAGAAGTTGCTACAAAAGTACGGATATTTTACACATACATTCTGCTGCCACAGGGGCTCTGCCATTGCAGCACACCCCACCACACACACACACACACACACACACACACACACACACACACACACACACAGTGGTACACTGATCACGTCATCCCGTATCTTCCACCTAACCTGCAATTCACTATTGGTATTGCATGTTTTTATTAGCTTAGAGAAATGTTCAAGGTATGGTTAAAATACAGGGAATGTTTAAAAATGTTAATAAGACATACAGTTATGAATCCACTTCAGGATACTCCTCCCTTGAGACACATTTCCCCTGTCCTTCTTGCCACTTTCTGCAGCAGTTTTGTAAGTCCTGTTTCATGAGTATTTTTACTTGTGCTGCTGTGGCTGCCTTACTATCTTGATTCGATTCAAAATGTTTTCCTTTCATGGTCAGTTTGATTTTGTGGAGGAGCCAGAAATGTCACAGGGCTAGATCTGGTGAATAAGGCAAATCAGGATACAGTATAATGCTTTGGTTGGGCAAATGTTGCTGTAAAAACTTTTAGTCACTTTGTTTTTTGGGTTTTATTTTTATCACTTTGAATTGACTCAGAACATTAAAAAAGCCACCAAAAAAAGACACTGAATGAATTAGCATGTTCTGCACTGCTTCAGACTGTTCCAAGAATGATGGGATGCATATGTTCTAAACAAGGCAAATATTTTGAGGATTAATAGCCATATGTCCTTTACTGTAAATATTTTTCAAAAATTTAAACTTCACCACATACTTATATCCCACCTCATAGGACTTGCGTGTCTCGTTATAGTATGATTTAATTTCAGAGTTTTATCATCCTAGAGCATTTCTCTTTTTTGTTGCTTCGTATCCCTTATACCTGGTCACAGCTGAAGTTTTTAAGTCCAGTTTTGCATTTTCCAGAATACCATTATAGATGGAATCAAGCAGGCATGGCCTCTTTCCACTTTGCACTCTTTCCCACAGCAAATGCTTTTTCCTCCACGGTTTTTCATAGCTTCACAATCCCTCACTGATTTTGAGCTCTGAATCGTCGCCTTGTCAGGATGAAGCACACACTCTCTGTTCTCCACTGAAGGGTGCTCCAGTTGACTCCGAGCTTCACACGTCTTCACTGCTGAATTTTAATCTTACGCTTGTACTCTGGATGTAAATGTTGTTCGGTGCCTCACCCTGGACTGCTTCTCCTGTTTTTATGGGATGTTTCCTTACAAAATTAATAGGTAAAAATTAAACACAATTCCTGGATTATCTGATAATTTTATTGTTCAGTTTTTGTTTTTGTTTTCATTTTTGTTTTTGAGCTGCCTTCCAGTTTTCCATAGAAGTTGTGCTCTTCTGACCAACATCAGCATCTCAAGGGTCTTAGTTCTCTGAATCTTTACCAATATTGGTTACTTTCTAAAAATAATATGTATGCTAGGTATGAAATTACAACCATGTTATGGGTTGGCTTGTGTTTCTCTCATAATTAGAGATGCTAAATATCTTTCTCTAAACCAATTATCCATTCATTGTCTTCTTTGAAGAAATGTTCATTTTAGTCTTTGCATACTTTAAAATTGAGTTATTTGTTCTTGGGCTGTGGAGTTGTAGGAATTCCTTAAATCTTTGGGTTATTAATCTCTTATCACATATATGGCTTGCAAAAGTTTTCTCCCATTTAATGGGTTGCTTTTTTACTGATTGCTTCTTTGTCATACTGAAGCTTTTTAGTTTGAATAATCTCACATGTTTAATTGTTGTTTTGCTTTCTTCTGTCTGTTGCTTTAGAGCCAAGGAAGTCACTGCCAAGTGCAATGACAAGTCCTTCCACTATGTTTTCTTAACTTTGATGAATTGCAATTTATCTATTTTTTTTGGCTCTTGGTGTCAAATCCAAGCAATCCAAGTACATATTTTCTTCTAATTGTTTTATTGCTTTTAACCAATATTCTTGTTGTTAATACATTTTGAACTGATGTTTATTTTTGGTGTGAAATAGGGACCAAATATCACTCTTTTGTATATGCAATCCAATTGTTGAAATATCATGTTTTGAAGAAACTATTCCTCCCCTATTATACAGACTTGGCATTCAAGTCAAAAGTTGTCTCCTTAGGAGTGTGTTGATCTTTTTTCTTTCAAGTTCTTGCTTCTATTCCATTACTACTTATGTCCTTAAAATATAGTACTACATTTGTACATGTAACAAAACTTGAAATTGGAAGACAAATCCTTCTACTGTACTATTATTATGTTCAAGATTATCTAGACTTCAGGGTACCTTGAAGCTACACATGAATGTTTGCAGTTCTGGTTTTTTGTTTTTTTTTTTTTATTTCTGTGTGCACAGGTCACTGGGACTCTGACAAGGATCTCACTAAATAGTTATGTCACCATGAAGTATTGTCCTTTTAAAAGATTAGTCTTAGAATTCAAGAACAGAGAGTATCTTTTTACATTTATTTACATTTCCTTCAATTTCAACAGATTTTTAAGTTTCTAAATATAGAACTTTTATACCCTTTTATAAATATAATGCTATTTAGATACTACTGTAAATGGAATGATTTTCTTAAGTTTTAGGTTATTAATTGTTAATAGACAAACATATGGCTTATTTGTCTGGTGAGTTTGAATCATCCTGATGAGATGTATGCTAGCTAGCAGATGTTCTGTACATTCTTTATGATTTATTTTATGCGAGACAATGTCATCTGAAAACATAGTTTTAGTTCTTTCCCAATTTGGAAAGATTTTTTATTTCTTTTTTCATGACTAATTACTCTACATAGAACATATGGTGCAATTTTAAGCCTGGAGGTGAATTCAGAAGTACTTGTTTTCTACCTGTTTTATATACAGTTCAATCTTTCATTTTTGAATATTACTTGTGAGTTTTCTCAAATACTAAATTCTGTTTTCACTTCTCCATGTAGTTATGGATGTGGTTTGAATTTTGTGCTTTATATATTTTGTGTGAGATTGAGGGTCAAGCTAGGAGATATATTAGAAAAGCTCTTGACCACTAAACCACCCCCTCGCAATTTGTCTTCAGTGTGTATATGTAAAACTTTTATGAATACCTTTCCTGATTTATTGAGTGGGCCCTGTAGTTTTCTTTCTCTCTATCATTCTATTTAAGTTGTTTGCTATGAAGTTACATCAGCAACATGGAAGAACTGCAAGTTTCACCTCCATTCTCCCTTAGAACAGGCTAACTTCGCAATGACTTATATAGATGAGAATTCCATCATCTAGTTATGAAATTGCAGAATCTAGGTGAGCACTAATCCAAGGACACATTCAAATGAGCAGGCAGAGCGATGTCATCTCACTTGCATACACCTCCATCATGAAGCAGCACAGTTCAGCTCGGCATAAGACACCTTGGCCCCAGGAAAGAAAATGGCACAGGAGTCAGAGCCCTTGACTTCGGGGCAGCCAGGGAAAAGGTGTGGCCAGTGACAGTGCACGCATAACCTTGAGAGGTTGAGGCAAAGTGCATAACCCTCATACTTCTTCTTGAGGGAGAAGGAAAGGAATTAAACCTGAGTACGACTGAACACTGTACTTGAAATAAGTCAGACATGGAAGGGCAAGTACCACCTGGCCCTAATCCATAGGTCATGTGAGATAACAGAAATAATTTACAGCAGCACAGAGTAGAAGGGTCATTGGTAAGGCATGTTAGTAAAGGAAATGAGTGTTTTTTTAAAATTTATTTTTATTTTTCATTTTTTATTTTTTTTCTACAGTTTTATTGATAAACAGATAGCAATGAGACAGTTTCAAATCAAATCAGAAGTAC
>NW_004524815.1:2544722-2557555 GCF_000260255.1 Octodon degus | reverse complement strand
AGGGCGGAGTGGTGGGGGGCGGCCCGAGGGGTTGGGAGAGGGTCCGGCCTACGCTGCGCCTGGGCTGGGACTGGTCCTGCCGGCACAGGGTAGCAGGAAGCCCTCCACACACAATGAGTGGTTTTTGAACTGATAACATTTCAGTTGTGTAAGATGAAAGAGTTTGCCCCTGTCATTTCCCTACGCACACATATACATTCACATATTACTTCATGATTCCTTCTTACTGCTTCTTTTTTGGCTAAGTAATTTTTTTGTAGTATGCCCTTTGGTTCTCGTAGGCCCACATTAATTCTGTATTAGCTGTTTTAGTGATCATCCTGGAAATTGAGGTTAATATCTAAGCTTAAACCTGTATAGTTTTACTAATCCTAAGGTGACTCCAATAGTACATAAAAACCATGATCACAAATTACGTCTTCTTATAGTTTGTACCCAGTAACATAAATTTGTATTTAATATTTGTGTATCTGTATTCTAAATAACCTAGGCAGAGTAGGGAGATAATAGAGCAAAATCTGAGAATTCTGGCTTTTCTGTTTATCTATATAGTTTTCTGTATCATTCGTTATTTCTCAAAGTAGTTTGTAATTAGTTTCTGGGTGCTTGATTTTAACCTAAAAGAATTTTTAAGTTTCTCATAGGTAAAGAATATCAATGGTCAACTCTCAACTTTAATTTGTATGAAAAGATCTTGTTTTCATTTATCATTTTTGAACTTTAATGTTGCTCAAAGTAGAGTGCTCAACTAGTAGCTTTTCCTTGCAATGATTCATGTAAGTCACTTCAGTCTCTCGGGACTCTAGTCTCTAGACTCCATGGGACTGATGAGAGATGACTCATTAATATGATTTAAGAATTCCTTGTTTGTGACAATTTGCTTGTCCCTCGTGGCTTTCACAGCTCTTTTAACTTTGGGCATTTTGAGCGTAACATTTTTTGGAGAGCTTTGTATGTTACCAATCCTGAGTTTTGTAAACCTTTTTTTTTTTTTTTTCCAGAACCGGGGATTGAACTCAGGCCCTTGCGCTTGCCAGGGAAGCACTTATTCCACTGAGCCATCTCCCCGGCCCCTGTTTTGTAAACCTTTTGAGAGTGCAGATTCATGTCTCTTATCACATTTGGGAAGTTTTCGGCCATATTTCCTCAAGCACAGTGGTACCTCTGTCCACCAGTGCTTCTACTTGTGAAACATTTGCTTTGCAGACAGAAGTGTTGGGCAAGATTTTCCTTCCATTCATAAACTCTGTATTGGTGACAGCCAGAACTGCAGGTATTTTCCCTGTAAGAACAGAAGTGTGGCCGACTTCCTCAGAGTTGTGGAGTGAATTAAGCTCATGAACCACTGTGCTCCTGGTATAAATTCTCTTCCCTTCTCTCTCCTTCTGACACTTCAGTTGTCCTTGGATCAGAACAAGATACACTTAATATGGTGGGACAAATAATTTACACTCAGAATTTACACCCAGTTTTTACTCATTTTTTTCTCTGCTCCTCTGGCAGGAACTCTTTTTTATTTATTTGTTTTTTTCTGTACTGGGGATCAAACTCAGGACCTTGCACTTGCCAGGCAGGTGCTTCTGCTGCTGAGCTATATCCACATCCCTGATAGCAACAGTTTAATTAATTTATGTTTGAATGTACAGACTCACTGCTCAAATTACTGTAAAGGCCTTCTACTGAGGTTTTCATTTCATTTATTGTACTTTTTAGCTCTAAAACTCAATGTGGCCCTTATTGTAACTTCTGTATCTTTACTCATAATCACCACTGTTGAAACAATTAAATATTGTAGGTGCATGAATTCAGAAAAATAATCCAATATACTCTAGTAGTCCATAATAGTAGTGGGTATTCCATAAGACTGGCAATGTCAGAAGTTGTTGACTTGAACCTTTTACAGCTCAGCATATTAATATGGCTTTGCTTTTTATACTTCGTTTTTATATTTTCTGCTGGATTGTTAAGACCAAGATAAAGCAAGACCTATATAACAAGAAATGTAACTTTTGTGTCTGATAAGGTCAGTCAAATCCCCTCAGGATTTATCCTGTAACCCTGTACCACAGTTTGTAGATCCTTTGTCATTGTCAGCCATGTGGATGAGTCATGGCCAATGCTTGACCAATTTTCTCTCTGTGAAAGCCAGAGAGAATGTTTTCTCTCCATGTGACTCTCTTTAGGCACACTCTATATCATCAATCATTTTCCTCTTTGGCCTCACAATCTCCTTGATCAGAAAATATGGGACACAACTGTGTTACATGATATTACAGTACAAGTTCTCCTGTGTCCCGAGTCTTCAAAGGCTAGGGCCAAAATGTTGGCTGTCCTTGCAGCCCTTCTTTTCCTCTAATTTGTGGTCTGCAAACTTAGGTTGTTAACCCTCCAGAAGAGAAGCTTATTATTATTACCCTACAACATAGGCAGTTGAGCTTAACCTCACTATCTTTCTGAATATCAAACATCTTAGGTGTAACGTGGAACAGATATTTTCCATCAAGTGTTGTTATGTTAAACTCTAAGTCCCTACAGAATATGAAGAAAAAAACTAAAAAAATAATTAATAATTACATATTTTTACACAGAAATTTAGAAATCTAACCATATACAGCACTGTAACAGGACAGTCTTGTGACATTATTTTTTCTTGTCTCTTGTTTTCATTTATTACCCTTTTTTAAAAACAAACATTTACTTGAGAAATAGTATAGCAGTAATTCATATGTCATGATGTATTTGGAAGACCAGAATGACAGGCATTCTAAGCATGACACTACCATTACACATTGCTATCTTCAGTGCAATTGCTTAGTTCACAGGTATCAGCATATATAGCTAGTCAGGATGAGAATCCTACCAATTAACTGCTAGTTTCAAAAACATGCCAAAGATCCTCAGAATCATTGCCTTACCTGTCTTGTGCATATAAATGTATGGCTTTGCCTCTGTCATGCTTCCTAGCTTTTGTCCTTGCCCTCTCTTTGTTGTCCAATCCTCAAGTTCTCACTTTCCTTTTAATTGTGTTATACCTTTGTAGTTGTATTTCTTCTTCTGAGTTCTTGTACTGGGGAAACTATACAATATTTACACATGTGGGTCTGGTTTATTTCACTTATGAGAATATCTTCAAGCCACATCCACTTAAATATAAATGCTTCAAGTTTATCATTCTTTATAGCTGAGTAATACTCCATTGTATGAAAATACCACATCTTTTTCAACCATTCCTCAGGTGATGGGCATCTTGGTTGTTTCCAAGATTTTGCTACTACAGATTGTGCTGCTATAAACATAGATACACATATATCACTGTGATATGACATTTTTCAGTTCCTCTGGGAAAATTCCCAGTAGGGGGATAACTGGTTTGGATGAGATTTCCAGTCCTAGTTTTTTATGGAGTCTCCGCACTGGTTTCCATCCGTTCCGGGTAACACGCCCATGCCATCCTTCCAGTGCATGCTGCTGAACATGGCAAACTCCTGGCCGCTCACGCTCGAGACAGACTCAGTCATGATTTCTTTTTGAACCTGGTAGCAGTGAAGAAAGTAACATCAGAAGGTTTTCACAATGGCTGGTGCACCCCAAGACTTCCCTTAAGGACCCCCACATTTTCTCTTGCTCTCTTTTTATTCTCTTTCTCCCAAGTAGTCCTGACCCAAAAAAACTGTTTAAAAATTTTTAAAGTATTTATTTATTTATTTTGTACATTACAAAGCTTGGACTCCTAGTGATCCCCCTGTCTCAGCCTCCCCAGTGCTGTGATTACAGATGTGCGCCACCACGTCTGGTTGGGGGCTGGCATGGCATGCAGCATCGGGGATTGAATTTGGAACCTTGCACTCACCAGGCAGGCACTTAGATCACTGAGCTATCTCCCGAGACTTCTCTTATTTATTTATTGTATTTAGTACAGGGTCTACAGGGTAGCACTACATAGATTGGATTCATAATGATCTGCCTGTGTTCAGCCTCCCAACAGTTGGGATCACACGCACCACCATACCCAGTCTCCATTGCTGTCTCAGGGTGCCCTGGGGGCAGGGACAGCAAGGCATACTGAAGATTGAACCCTGTTGTTTTTAAAAGTTTTATCAGTACATGTGTGCAGTTCGTGCAGTTTACAATCATCTTGGAGCGTGCTTACATACTAAAGCTTGTTTTTTCTAAGTCCCCTTTCCCTTCCCTCTCCCTCTTTCTTTCCTCCTACTGATCCCCTATCCACTTTTTATTCTTGTGGCTATTGTTAGTCTAGCTCATGTTATGGCATACAAGGGTAGATTCATTGAGGTTAGTGTGCTCCTGAACACAGCATGTCTTCATTGTACTTATTTCCTCTCTCCTTCCTTCTCACCCCTCTCTCCTTCCTGATCCTTGTATAATGGGATACTACTAAGATATGAAAGTCAAGACTTTGACACATTTGTGAAAAAGTGGATGCCCCTGAAAAAAATACCATTGAATGAGGTAAAGCAAACACAGAAGGTTAAACACCATAATTTACCTGTCATTTGCATGAGGCAAAGTACCAATGAAGACAATGGTAAAGGATCGAAGAGGCAAACAAAGGGGTGGGTCTCGGGCAGTAGGTCTCCATTTCTTTGCCTGTGTCCCGCTGGCGGCTACAGATGATTCTTCATCACTACGTTGTTGTCTTTCTCTTGGTTCAGACTTCACTTCATTTCTGTAGGTCTTTAACAATTTCTCAGAATTGTAACAGAATTAATTGCGATAGTTTTGCTTGCTTTTTCATTATTTCTGTGTAGAAACAAGGACTTGAAATAATTTCATCAACTATTTTTCCTGCCTCTGTCATTGAAGAGTCTGTAGGGCACACCATGGAGGGCATACTGAACAGTCCTGATTCACATCTCTTTTCTATATCCTTAATGTAAAACATTGCCAGGCAAGTATGAGCTTCAGGTCCCAATTAATAGAATCTGATATTGGGCGACATTATTCAGCTTCCTACAGACCTGCATCTCATTTGTACTATTTCATGTCCACCATACAGGTTTCTTGTGAAGGGAACGCCTGGTGTAGTCAAAGACACAAGCTGGCGAAGAGTTCTGTTACATACAGAATCATTAAGCCTCTTGTTTATCGTGACAAAACAGGAAATGAGCAAAGCATGTTGTAAATTCTTCAGACAATATATTGATTCTTTCCTCAGCCTGCCACCTTGGGGAATTAGAGGCTTCTGCCTAGCTCCCACGGTGCGGGCACAGGTAAAGAAGCGAACAGATAGGGTGAGCCCCGATACTTCAGAACTGTACTACATCAAGAATCACACTTCATAAATGTTACTGTGTGACCCAGTTTGACCTCTGATAGATGATATTGTGCCAAGATTTTTATGTAGGTTTTCTGAAATACTCTTGACAATCTTAGTCAGATTAGTCTTCAGAATTTAGGAGAAGTAACCTAAATACACCAAGTGAATTTGTAACCACACCACTTGTCTGCACTGAGTGCAGTATATCTACTTAGGTGGGTAGGCTCAGGAAAATATACAAATAAAAGAACAGATTTACCTCCTTTGTTAAAAAGAGGATTTCCAAGTCAGAACAATTATGGTAAGACTGGTGGAAATGCACAAAAATTAACCATCAGGGAGATTTCTTCTGGGGGTTTTGAGAAAGGCTAAAGATGAAAATAAAATATAAAACAAATTTAAAAAGCTTGGAAATATCATATTCTGATAATGGGTGCGACAATTAGAATGGCCTGCTGGAGATAATTTAACATGGTAGAGTTACTTCAGAAAACTATTTGACAGCTCTTGTTCAAATAAACATACACATACTGTTTGACTAGGTGATCTTAGGTATGTACTCAATTAAATGCTTTCACAAAATCTTTAAATAAATATTTGGATCATTTTAATCTATCATCCACAAACCTTATAGCCAATAAAAGTGATCTGTGAAATATGAACAAAAAGTTGTCAGGCACATACAATGGGTTACAACTCTGCAATGAGAAGTTGCACTGCTAATAAAATATTGAGGGTTATCAAATGTGTTATACTAAATAAAAGATGCCAAACTTAATGACTACCTATTACAAGATTATGGTTAAGAACATCCTTGCAAAGGCAAAATTATTTGGACAAAAAGCATTTAGATTTTCTAGAGACAATGTGCGGGAGAAGTAGTATACCAAAAATGAACTCGGAGAGATTTCTTGGATGACTGTGGTGGGGTTGTGTGAGTGATTTGAAAATGTTCTTAAAAACTACAAACCAAGACACAAGCAGGAGACTGCACTGCTGCCTACAGGAACATTAAGCCTCCTAGCTGATCACGGCAGAAAGGAAATGTACCTAGCACACCGTGAAATCTCAAGCAGTGCACCAGTTCCCCGGCCAGTCCTCTGTCTTGAGGAATTAGAGGTTTCTGACCAACTGTGGCGGTGCAGAAATATCTGTAGAAGTTCACAGTAATGGAACTAACAACACAGACTTTGGATTAGGTAGAAAAGAAGTTTAATTCCTGAAGTTTGACATGACACACTAGCTTTCAAAGATTTTAAAGTTAAAAGATTTAAAATATTGTTCCTACACAATAATTCTCAGTGGCAACATGGAGTTTGCCATTAAATCAGACTTGCACTCCAAAAGACAGCTAAAAGCTAGGAGCTTGCAGCCCTTCATCTCTGTGATTGATTATGGGGGGAATGGGAGAGAGAGTGAGGTTGGAGTAGAGGATCCTATTACCCAAGCTACAGTGTGGGTTTCAAGGGTGCATTAAGAGAGGAGATGACTTGGATGGAATGACTGGAACAGCTCACTGCACAGGCTGAGCAAAGGTAGGTTTGGAAATCATGCAGCACACAAGAAAACGAAATGGCCCTACCATAGAAACAAGTGGAAACTAGAGAGGAAGGTTCTGGTCTGTACCCAGAGCGCTTCGCGTCCCTCTTACTCATCCTGAGCATGATCTCACGGCTGGCCCTCGTCAGGCTTAGCACTGCATTTTTTCTTTTTTCTCATTTATGTAATTGATACAGGGTCTCTTACTATGTAGCTCAGACTCGCAGTGATCCTCCTGTTTTTCAGCCTCCCCACTGCTAGGATTACAGGCATGCACCACCACTCCTGCACTCCACCGCCAGCCCAGCACGACCCAGGGCCAGGGATCAAACCCTGATTTCTTCACTTGCTAAAACAGGCATTAGTTGATTGAGCTATCTTGCCAGCCCTAAATGCTGCATTTGAGCCTTCCCATAAGCACCTCGCCAAAGCCAGCATTGTAGCCACTGGCTTAATGCCTTAATTGATGGTATTCTTACAATGACACTTGAAGGTGGTCTCACTGTCATCTGTAGAAGAGGTTTAGCTCAGTCCAAGGTATCAATGACTCTTAGGCAGTAAGAGGGAGGGCTGGCATGCTCCGTTCCCTGAAAGCCAAGTTCTATACAGACTTACCTTTCTTTCCTGGATTTCCTCTGCTGTTGGACACGGCCCCACACTCGCTATGCAAATGTCTCTCAGCTACTTCACTGTGAGATCCTGACACTGACTTTCAATCAATACAAACAACAATGAGCTGCTAATTGGCTGAAATTCAATTTTATTTAAATTAAATTAACACCACTGTACTTAGGAACCACTCAGCCTTGGGCTGAAGGTTGATTTGGGCCCGAAGTTTGGTTTGTCAATTACTATTCTGCAAACCTGAATAACTTACATGACCTCTTGTGTCACATAATTTAAATGAACGAAACAACTAATTATCTTCATTACATTGTTGAGAATAGTGGGTGAATATAAATGAAAACGCTGCAGAGAGTTTGCTGGCAGGTTAAGAGAATGGAAGTGTAAGCTTCTAGTAGACTCAGGAAAAGGGACTATGTAGACACATTCATTCCAGACTTGTCATGTTGGACTATTTCATTTTCTAAATCCCAGTTTTTAAATTCACAGAATTAAAAAAGTGAAGAATATTTTGAAGGCTTTCTCACATTTAATAGTTTAGAATCCTAAACACTCTTATAATGCCCTGAAGGACAATGAACAAGATTTTGTCAACTCATCCTTCATCTACTGAAGCTTGAGATACAAATTACTGCTGTAAGGAAAGAACGCGAGTTGTGTCTACACTGCAGTTTTCACTTTGGTCTCTCTTAGTACTGTTCTACTCCTTTTTGCGATGTGACTTCTCATGATTCTCTGGCACAGTGTTGCAGCCCATTCGCTGAAACCACCCAAGTACGCTGTCTTAGTTACTCTTCTCTCCTTGCTGGAACAAAATACCTGACACCCAAAATTGAGGAAGGAAAGAACTATTTCGCTCACAGTTTCTGGAGATTTCAGTAGATACTCAGCCAGCTCCAAGGCAGAGTGACACAGGGCAGAGAGCAGCAGCTCATGGCAGCGGATGACAGCAGAGGGCAGAGGGAGGGGCTGCAGGCCGACAGCTTGCAAGCCTCTCCCCACTTCCTTACACTTGTATGCAGAGTGTCACATCCGTAATCCCAGCATTGATCATGAATTAATCACAAATTCTAGAAGCTGCTCCAAGATGGCATGAGGCTTGGGG
Organism: Octodon degus; assembly: GCF_000260255.1. Lineage (NCBI taxonomy): Eukaryota > Metazoa > Chordata > Mammalia > Rodentia > Octodontidae > Octodon > Octodon degus. Next base: position 2,549,009 of record NW_004524815.1, on the reverse strand, counting down.
GACATCTAGATACAAACCATCACAGCCCCAAACTACAGACTCCCTCTACAGAATTCATCCTGCGCTCCATCACATCTCGGCTTAGGAGCTCGAAACTCAACATTAATTTCCCTGGACTTTCACCTACTCACATCCATGTTCTTTGTCTTATTTTCTTTTTTTTTTTCCTGCGGAACCGGGGATTGAACTCAGATCCTTGTGTTTGCCAGTCAAGCGCTTATCCTACTGAGCTATCTCCCCAGCCCTAAATAAAACCTTCCTCAATTTCTTTCTTTCTTTTTTTTTGGCGGAACCGGAGATTGAACTCAGACCCTTAAGCTTGCCAGGGAAGCGCTTATTCCACTGAGCCATCTCCCTAGCTGTCTTCTTATTTTCTGCTTTAATTCTTAGAAGAGAATAAATACTTAGTAAGAAATCACTAGAAATGATACAGAATTTCACTAAACAAAATTACAGGAATTCAACAATTGTTGTGCATTGCATATTACTGTCTTCAGATTAGTTGTTTATATTACCAGATATAGACATGAAAAAATAGTTAAAAATTAAAAGAACTTAAAAAGGAGAGATAAGAAAAAGTTAAGCATTAACTGCTCCTCTCAATAGGCCAGCAGAAATCAGCAGTACAATTATTCAAGCTATCCTGTGTATACGAATATATATTTCTTTTTCCCTTCCTTTTTTTCCCTCATTTCTCTCAGCCCAATTGCTCCTTTCCTTTGAACAGTTTCTTTCTTGATAACCTGTCCCTGGTTGATTTTTGTTACTCTTCAGAAGCCACTCCAAGGTCCTTGCTGGGCTCCTCATGGCCGTAGCATCTTTCCTACCATGTGCTTATAGGCGTTCGTGCCTCTGCTTGTCAAATGTTTGCCTTTATAGCCTTTGCCACTGTGGATTTCCTGTTGGCTCCAATGGACCATGTGTCTAAATCCTACATTAGACCTCCCTTGTGATGCCAAGCGGGTGTGCCTGTTAGGCCATGGCCTCCTCCATCTTTGGTTTACCGAATGTGTCTATGTACGATGTGGGCAGGTTCAGTCTCTCTGGTGAGTCCACATGGTCTCTAACTTCTGTGACATACCAACACGTGAGGTTCTCTCTTGCTTTGATGGACATGTCAGTGAGCTAGTTCTTGTTCATATCATGGGCTTCAATATTTTTGCTTTCCTGGTTATTTTGGTGCCCTCAGCGTTCATTTCATCCTCCTCCTTGAAACGTGCTCAGCTTTAGAATGTCAGAAAGCTTTGTCAACCATTGTATGCCACCTCGGCACAGGCTCCGTATTGTAAGGAACAACTCTCTTCCTGAACGCACAGCCCAGCTTCCCTCATTCCACGGACTCACACAAAGCTTGTCTGTGTTCTACATTAGGATCCGCCCTGTGGTTTTGACACCTGTGGTCTACGGCTTGAGGGGGCGAGGGATGCAGTCAGAAGGGTGCTTTGGAGGCAATACTGTCTTTAGGAGTGTAATTGTCACACTCTAGGCTGTGCAGCAGCTGGGAACTGTGGACTGGGTCATAGCTTAAGGTTAACTCTTGAAGTTGTAACCTTAGTTCTGGAAAAATCTATTGTATGGAAAAAGGAAACATTATATTCAGATATATGAACTCTAAAGTAATTGCTAAATTATATTGAGTTCAGTTTGTCAAAACTCATAAAAAGAGCTTTTTTTTATCTTTCAATGTTTTATTTTTTTTCTTTTCAAAATTTTATTGATAAACAGATAGCAATGAGACAGTTTCAAATCAAATTGGAAGTAATAAAAAGAGCTTTGATTTGTATGATTATTCACTCATCCTAGGTGGATTATTTTGTTACTTGGCAGTATAAAACAGCGTGCAACAGCGACACAGATGAGTGTGTAAACAAGAGTGCATGTATATGTGTGTGTGTTTCCCTACAGGCATTTTTTGGAATTAAACAGAATGCGCAGTGAGTCTCTAATAATAATAATTAACAAAATATTTAGATCAGTTTTGAGAACACAAATTTTTCATTATATTTATTTCTTTAGTTAAATATTATTTTGCTAGTCATAACTTGAGAAATTATGATACACTGTTTAAGTGGAAGTATTTGCTTTCTTGGAACTATTATATATATATATATATATATATATATGGCATCTTAAATGAATCAATGAATTAATATTTTTACTTCGCTCATGTCCATTTTACAGAACCACAATGTTCATGGTATAATTTTCAAAAGGATAAAGTAGCCAGAATATGAGAAAAATACATTTTCAATGTTTTCTACTGCGGCCCATTTTCATACTGCTTAAGAATGCACGCAGACTCTGACTCACGTGTCCTTCTCTCTCCTGGGACACTTTCAGGTGGCTGATGACGTCCTCTCCCCCACTGCGCTGGGCTCATGCTGCCTGCCCCTCTGCTTCCACCTCCCTGCTATGCAGTCCCAGCTGCTAGGGTGCTCCTGACGCACAGTCCTGACACACTGTCCTCTGCGTGGGGCCTTCTTACCTCAGTCGCATTTCCGCTTAGATGTCACTGTACCGTGAAGGGTGTTCCCTAACCTCCCTTGTTAAAATGTTCACTCTCAGACTGGGGAGGTAGCTCAGTGGTCTAAGTGCCTGCCTGGCAAGTGCGAGGGTCCGAGTTCAATCCCTGCTCCTGCATGCCGGGTACCTATGCCTGACCACCTAAACCCGGTGTGGTGGTGCACACCTGTAATACCAGTGCTGGGGAGGCTGAGACAGGAGTATCACTATGAGTCCGAGCTGCATAGTGAGACTTTGTATCCAATAAATAAATAAATAAAAAGAAAAAAAAAATTTAAAAATAAAAATTTTACTCTCTACTCACCAAATAAGAATCCTCTCCTGCTGCATTCTTCTCCACAGTCCCGTCAGCTGTCACCTGTATTTGTTTGTGTTTTTTAAAAATTAATTTTATTGACAAATGCCAAAGAGACAGTTTCAATACAGGTTAGTAGGACAGTTACAATAATTAATACATTGAATATTGTTGTCTTCATAGTGGTTATTCATAGCACAAGATGCAGACAGGATATCCTGTCCAAACACTATTAGTACAACTCTTTCTTCTCATTGAATTAAGAGAAAGTAGCTGTATATCTATCTTAGCTGATTTGTATATACAGATACAAAAGGGTCCTTCATTTATATCCTCCTTTTTTTGTTTAGTTTTGTCAGAGATGGGTATTCCCTTGCCATTTAAATATTGTAGGTGTGTAAATTCAGCAAAATATTCCAATATAGTCCAGTAGTCCATAATAGTAGTGGGTTATCAGTAGGACTGGCAGTGTCAGAAGTTGTTGACTTGAGCCCTTTTCAGCTCAGCATATTAATATGGCTTTACTTTTTACACCTTGTTTTTATACTTTTCTTCTGGATGGTTAAGACCAAGATAAAGCAAGACCTGTAGAACAAGAAGTGTAACTTCTTCTGTATCTGCCAAGATCAGTCAAGTGCCCTCAGGATTTTCCCTGAAACCCTGTACCACAGTGTGTAGATCCTTTGTCAGTACGACCTCTCTGAAACTGAAATGTAAAATCCACGAGAGCAGGATGCTTGCCTGTTTCATTCAGAATGTGATTCTCAACACTGCAAAGACTACTGCATGATAGCCAACAAATATTTGTTAGATGAATGAATGAACGAAATAAACAAGCTTTGAGTCCAATTGTAGTAATATGTTGAATCTTTGAACCGATGACAATCAATGCAGCACGCAGGCTGCCGATATGTTAGGTAGGATTTCAGAGCATTTACAGAGCCGGACCTCACATTAGAGGTGACACAAGATTTCATTAAACAAAGTGATAGGAGCTCAACAGTGGTTGTTGCATCGCACACTGAAATATTTTTAATGGTTTCCAAACTCTGACTTTGCCACTGTCACTTCTGGCAACAATCCTGGATCTTAGAGCCAAGTAGATCACCTGAAACTATCTCATAATTTTTACCTCAGAAGTGATGTTATGCAAGGTGGAAAGAGATGTATCAAGTAAACAGTATTTAGTAAAAAATAAAAATAAAGACCAAGATTACTTTAAGGTTAAATATCTAATTATATTTTAAAATTTACTTCGTATATCTGGATTACACAATTAACTGTAATGAGTGTAACTCTCCGTGTAGAACAGAATGTAAAAGTAGAAAGATACTATAGAGCTAAGTTACTTCCTGAATGCTAGTCTAATGTGGAATCTTTTCTTTCTTTCTTTCTTTCTTTCTTTCTTTCTTTCTTTCTTTCTTTCTTTCTTTCTTTCTTTCTTCTTTCTTTCTTTCTTTCTTTCTTTC
>NW_004524815.1:2486300-2544622 GCF_000260255.1 Octodon degus | reverse complement strand
TCTTTCTTTCTTTCTTTCTTCTTTCTTTCTTTCTTTCTTTCTTTCTTTCTTTCTTTCTTTGTACTAGGAGACTGAATTCAGAGTCTACACTGAGGTACATTCTCAGGCATCTGTCTGTCTGTCTATCTATCTATCTATCTATCTATCTATCTATCTATCTATCTACCTGTCTATCATCTATTTGCCATCTGTCTATGAATCTATCTGCCTATTTATCTTGGGAGAAGGTCTCACTGCGCCACTAATGTGCTCAGGGTGGGTTTCACCCTGTAATCCTCCTGCCTCGCCCTTCCAGAGTGTTAATGATACAGGGAGAAAAACTGGTCTCAGGTGGGTGACCTCTAAACCATACAGGGAACCTCCAAATGACATAGACATAGAGAAAAACAGTCTCTCGACCTGACCTGTACGAGTTTGTGTTCTCTAAAACTGAAGAATGAATTTTAGGAACAAACGGAGGTTATGAGCAGAATATATTTATTGGGAGAAAGAAAGCTCCTGTCCAAGAGAGGGACAGGAGGGGGACCCGAGTGGGTAGTTCCCCGGGAAGCTGTCTCTTCCAGGGACTTTTATAGTGTGAAACTCTGCAGTGAGGTGGGTCTAAGGTGGTGGAGAACATGGGAACTCATTTAGGTGGGCACGAGGAGGGACAAAACTATGGTCAACCAATGGGATTACATATGGAACAGGGTCTTTTCCTGTTGGGGGTTGGAATATGGGACAGGGTCTCTTTCTGTTGGGGGTTGGGCTAGTGACTCACTTGGGTCTTTCCAGGTGATTGATACCTATTTAGAATCTCAATCCCAGGTGCTACTCTTTTAGCATTTGTTTGGCCTTTAGGTCTTTAGGTCTGGCTCACAGCAGACGCATCCGCCCCTCCCACAGTTGTAAGGCATCTCATCTTCTGTGCTGCCTCCTTCGAGGGCCTGACCCTGTCTGACTGCCTATAATATTTTTATCTAACTCGGCTGCCTGCAATATTAGGATTACATATGTGCCTACCATTCTGTTTTTTTATAATCACAATCTTTATTCTTTCAATTTAACACAAAGAGTTCAATACTGGGTAAAATGTACACATTGGAGTGTGCCTCCATGTCTAATCTGTTGACAGTTTTCCTGTTGGAACCATTCACAATTAATATTTAAATAATTTAATTTATACTTATTTTGAATTAATTGAAACACTTTCAGATAATGTAGACTGTTGCCACGTGACATTGTGGCACGTACAGTAGTGACCCACAAAGGACACATGTTCCAATCCTTAAATTTTCCAGTCTTACTTTTTAACATGATATAAAAGGACCAGGCTGATGTGATTAAGAACTTTAAGATTTCAAAAATCTTGCAAAGTCATTAGGATTATCTCAGTGAACCCCAGAGGCTCTCTAATATATCCTTATAAATGGACTTAGAAATGTTTAAATATAGAAAACAGCAATATCTGACACAGAAACAACACTGAAATCATGTCACAACCAGCATGTGAGGCTGGATGCACCAGAGGGAGGAAAGAGGAAAGAAGAGAAGGGTCTCCTGGCATCTGAGGACAGGTCATGTGCCTGGTACCCTATGGGCTTCAGCCCAGTGCATCAGGTGTTGGGCTTTTGGTTTCAAGAACTGTGAAAGAAGGACCTGCCAAATAGCTCAGTGGATTAAAGCACCTGCAAGCAGGTGCAGAGGCCAGGGGTTTAACCCCAGGGTCTGCTGTGCCAGCCCTGACCCCAGGATGCACTGAGATGGCAATTGAGGCTGGGAGTGGTGCTGCATATACCTGTAATCCTAGCTCTTGGGAGGCTGTAAACAGGCGGATCAGTATGAGTCCGACCTAGTAGTGAGACCTTGAACACCTTGTAGATCTTTCTCTAAAATACAAAATAAATAAATAAATAAATAAATAAATAAATAAATAAAGTAAAAGAACCGTGATGGAATCAATGTAAGTTTTGTGACCCTCCAAGTCTGAGGTAGTGACGACAGCCCTAGGAGCCAAGACAAACTCCTCACACATCGCTACTGCTTGTTTGGGAAAATTGGCCAGTGAAGCCATGTGCTCCCAGGCTTTTCTTCCCTGGATATTTATGTATTATCCATTTGATAGCTCCACATGAATGTTTATTCATGCTCTTCTCCTTCTCTGGAGTCAGTTTTGCTTTCCAGGAATTTGGGTCCTGTGTGTGCTACCCCGTATTGTGCTGCATACCAGCCAGTGAATTCTGTTGTAGCACTTATTAGACAAACATTCCAATGACAGCAAAGTTACCTGGATGAAAACCGTGTCTTGTTGGTGGTGGCAGAAGTTTGCAGAAAAAGAAGCTCATCAATTGGCTTAGGGGATTATTGTAATATTCACATGACCACATAGTTGACAAAGTTCTGAAAACTGTACATTTAAAAGTGAGTATATCATGTATAAGTTAAGATGTGACATTTACTGGCTATCTGCTTACTACCCACCAGTGACACAAACCTGAACTAAAATAATAAAGAAAAAAATAGGGAAGGAGATCTAGAGATGGAGGGAAGAGGGGTGGGATGCAAAGGGGAATAAAAAGAAGAAAGATACAGTAAATATATGAACCACTCCCTAAGGTGAAGGCAAGCACCGTGTGCTACAAGCCTGTGTTAATAAAAATATAAAAAGACACAAAACCATTGTGCACAGAAAAATAATCACTGTGTTCCCCACAGACAGTGTAATTGCTTCTTCCTCAGGAAGGCAGGGTGAGGAGCGCCTCACTGTCCCACAGGTTCTCTCTCTAGAGGTCTCGGGGTCTCCAGGATCCCTCCAGGTCTCCCCGCGCTGTCTCTGAGATCCCCATGCCAATCGGTCTCTTCATCATTGGACAAGCAGAACTGCCCTCCATGCTTCTCGGTTGTTACTTAAGACACGTGAATGATAATCTTGCTGTGAGCTAAGAACCACATCGGTAGACTTCAAATGATGACCTCTTCAAGCCTTGTTTTGTACACCTCCTTTATTTGCTATTTTTAAATTAATTTTATTGAGAAAAAAATAGCAAAGAGACAGTTTCACAACAGGTTAGTAGGACAGTTTCAATAATTAATACATTGCATATTGTTGTCTTTGTAGTGGTTATTCATAGTACAAGATGCAGACATGATATCCTGTCCAAACACTATTAGTACAACTCTTTCTTCTCCTTGAATTAAGAGAAAGTAGCTGTATATCTATCCTAACTATTTTGTATATACAGATACAAAATGGTCGTTCATTTGTATCCCCTTTTTTGTTTAGTTTTGTCAGAGAAGAGTTTTCCATTGTCATTTAAATATTATAGGTACATGAGTTCAGCAAAATAATCCAATACAGTCCAGTAGTCCATAATAGTAGTAGGTTATCCATAGGACTGGCAATGTCAGAAGTGGTTGACTTGAGCCCTTTACAGCTCAGCATATTAATATGGCTTTACTTTTTATACCTTGTTATTTATAGACACAGTTCTGTGAATTACATGAGATGTAATTTTGTCACACTTACTATGCAATGAGGGAGTGGAAGAAACCCCTCGAGGACACAGAAACAGTTAATGGGAGACTTGGAGCTGTGTCCGTGTTCATGTCCTTTCCTCCAATGTCCTTCCCTCTGTCTTCCCTTGCCTTTGAGAACTTGGAGCCTTTTGACCACGACCCAGGAAAGCACTCCTCTAATAAAATTCATGCAATATTTTACGGTTGAATTTCAGGCTCAATAGTCTTCACTGACTGTTATTTCTCTTCTACAAACTGGTAAGTTTCAGTATTCTGTATTTTGGTGAGATGTATAATTCATGTGAAAATGGTGTGGCAGCTCTTCTTACTATGAACTGTTTAAAAAGAGAAATAGCAAGTAGCAACATGCTTCCAGACACCTGAGGTCACTCTGGGGCATAAGTGACCAAACTTCCATTAGAGAGAACTGAGAGATTATAGTGACACATTGAGTTTATGTGTTAACAAATATAAACAAAAACAAGATGCACACTCGTTTAGGTGGTAGCTTCGTGTTGTTCACTGCACACTTGCTTCTCATTGGAGCCAAGAAAGAGAAACAAACTCATATGAGTGGAAAGAGCCTGTTTAAAACTACAAAATGGTCTGAAATAAACTGGGATGCTGTGAATGGTGCTTTAGTCTTTCCCCTGCAATTTCTTGTTTGTTATTACGGCACGTCTACACAGGTTGGCAGGGGGATGGATGAAGGCACACGCTGTGATGAGTGTGGACACAGCTGGAGCTCTTGAATCTTGCCTCTTCTAGCTGGACAACATTTATTTGTTTATTTATTTGGTATGGGGTCTCATTGCACAGCTCAAACTTGTGATCCTCCTGTCTCCGCTGGGGCTCCAGGGCCAGCAACGCATCCAGTGCCAGGGATCAAACCTGGGTCCTTGCACTTGCCAAGCCGGTGCTTAAACTGCTGAGCTATCTCCCCAGCCCCTAGCTGGGTAATCTTAGAGTGGTTATATAACTTCTCAAACTTTCACTTTCTAATGATAAGGCAAGAACAATAATGCTATTGGAGTTACAAGCACGCATGAACCCACTTATATATAAAGTTCTTATTTTAGGTGTTAGAATACGGTACGTGCCAAAACTGGTCGTGGTGTGTTAATGCTGTTGCAGTGTGTTCAGGGACATATTCCAAAGGCTTAGGAAAAAAATGGCAGGGAATTAAGGTATTAGGTGGATATCCCTCCAAAACGTTCGATTCAAAACAAAAGGAAACAATTAAAATACCCTTCAAACAACAATATATTCAAATAAAGTATCTTCCAACATGGAACTTGTCAACAAAACAAACAACTCTGTAAGTTAAAGGCAGTGGTTAGCTGGGAATTTTCCACCCTCGATCGTGGAGATTTGGCTGCAGAGTGAAAGTAATGAACAAAAGGACACATTTAAGAAAAATGCATTTATTTACTCAAACTAAAACCTGAACTTAAAAGAGGAAATCTTACAGAGAAACGCTCAGATGCCACTGCAGAAGCGATAGTCACATACTCGAAGCAAAGGCAGGAATGCTGGAATGCACAGGTCCTTCAGGGGCTCTGTGGGGACAAAAGGCATCGTGGGTAGAGAGCCTTCCAGGCCACACTGCTTCTTCACACCCACCTCCATCCAACCAAGATGGAGGCTTCTTCTATCCCCATGGCAGTGTGAGGCCTAGCATTCAACAGGGTGAGCAACCCCCCAGCATTTTATTGGCATTTTTATTAATTAGCTTCTTTCAATGATCATCTTATCACTGTCTTTGCTTGGCAGATGAAAATAAGGTGTTCAGGGGCGCTGGTCAGAGCAGTGCTCGTGGGTGGCGAGGTTCAGGTCGCTCACACTTCTCTTCGGAATCTAAGCTCTGCGCTCCTTGGTGTTCCATCCTCCTTCCTGATCACCTCTGCTGGAGAAGTGCTGCATCCCAGATGGACCACCCTTGTCCAGGCAAAGGGTCCTGCTGCAGTGACTGGGTGGCTAACTGCATCTTCATCTTAGTCAAAGGTTTATGCTGTTAGTTGCAGCAGGTGAAAGCGGTGGAAGTGCTGGTGGATGCAGTGCTGAGCTTGTTAATTCATTCAGGACGCTTCTGTAGTCAACGCAGGGTTGCTGAACTCCACTACATTCTCTGCTTTTTAGTTTACCTCTGATGGGAGGCAGACATCTAACTAGCAGGATAAAATGATCACATCATCAATCATGCAGTTCATTATAGACATACAACACCAGAGATCACAGCAAAGGAGACTAGGAATAATTTTGAACTAAGTTAAACTCAATTTGATTTACAGTCATTTTAAAGTGTTAGGCTTAGGAATGGTTCAGCACGAGTTGAGTGTTGGTATGAGTTTGGAGCAGAGATTGACAAATAACATCTGTGTGAACGTGAATACATTTTTAGTCCTTCATGTTTCCCAGTTTTCCTGATATGTAACAAGGAATCTAGCTCACTGTGTCACTAAGGGGAGACCCAGGTGTGTGCGGCAGGTGTGTGTGGCAGACCCTGCAGTGGGCAACACAAAGTGTCAGCTGCTACTGAGCTCAGGGGGAGTAACACCTGGACAGGTCCATCTACACAGTGGTTTCGCTGCTATGAAGTCCTATACACCTCTGTAACAAATGCATAAATTTTAACATTGGTTGCATAACCCGTTAATATTCCTGTGTGCAATTAACGGGGCACGTTTGGTTTTCAACGCCACATTTTCTGGGAACTCTCAGAATACAACTGGTTGCTCCTGTGAAAGAGCTGCCTGAGGCGCACATACTTTGCAATTTCAGTTCCCTCATTTCATCACTGTGCTCCTTTTCCCCACACCTGCAAAGCAGCTTGTGATTCCCATGTGATCCTGATGGAGAACAGCACGGAGGTGGCAGCCTTCCTCCTGCTGGGCCTGACCGACGACCCCCGCCTGCGGCTGCCCCTCTTCCTCGCCTTCCTGCTCATCTACGCCATCACTGCGCTTGGGAACCTGGGCTTGGTCCTGCTGATCCTGCTGGACCCGCGCCTGCACAGCCCCATGTACTTCTTCCTCGGGAACCTGGCGCTGGTGGACTTCTGTTACTCCTCTGCGGTCACCCCCACGGCTGTGGTTGGGCTCCTTAGTGGAACACAAGTCATTTCCTACAGTGCCTGTGCTGCTCAGCTGTTCTTTTTTACAGCATTTGCTACTGTGGAAAACTACCTCCTGGCCTCAATGGCCTACGACCGCTATGTGGCCGTGTGCAAGCCCCTGCACTACCCTACCACCATGACCGCAAAGGTGTGTGCGGGGCTCATCCTGGGCTGCTACGTCTGCGCTTTCCTCAGTGCCTCCTTCTACACGGGGGACACGTTCAGTCTCTCCTTCTGCAAGCTCAACGCGATCCCTCATTTTTTCTGTGACATCCCTGTAGTCATGGCGCTTTCTTGCTCTAACAGATATGTGAACGAGCTGGCCCTCATTGATGTAGCCAGCTTCGTTATCTTACTAGCCCTCCTGATTATCTTAATATCCTACGTATTGATTTTCAACTCTATCCTGAAGATGCGCTCAGGGACAGGGCATCGCAAGGCTCTGTCCACCTGCGCCTCCCACCTCACCGCCGTCTCCATCTTCTACGGAACCACGATCTTCATGTACCTGCAGCCCAGCTCCAGCCACTCCATGGACACGGACAAAATTGCCTCCGTGTTCTACACCATGGTCATCCCCATGCTGAACCCCGTGGTCTACAGCCTGAGGAACAAGGAGGTCAAGAGCGCATTCACAAAAATTATTTTGAAGGCAATATGATCATTAAAACTTTGGTTCTGGCTGCCAGAACACGGAGAGATGGAGAAAGCTGGAGAGGAAGGGCGCATGAAGTCCCCAGGTTGCAGCCTGCAGCAGTGCGCTCTCCTATGCTGGGCACCTCTGAAGCCCATAAGGATGACAGTCACGATTTCCCACCCACATCCACTTTCCCTCACTCTTGCAGGTCAGGCTCCTCGCCCTGGCACCCGGGGCCTCCAGGCGGGCACTGAGGCCCCTGCCCTGCGTGTGTCGGCCCTGTGAGCTCAGGGGTAGCCGCACCACAGCCCGCGCCTGCAGGGAACCTTCCACTCCTGGTACCGAGACTGCAGATTGCAAGTGGAACAGCGTGGACTCATAGAACAGACTGAAGAATCATAATTTAATGCCACGTCGGTGTCGTAGAACCTTAAATTGTATCTAATTTTTTAATCTTTCACCACTGCTCTAAGAACGCTAGTTTGAGAAATATTATATATCATTAAATAAAAGTACGTGCTTTTCCTTTACACATTTTAATGACAGGTGTAGAAACTTAGTATCTGCCATGAATTAATATTTCTATTTAGCTGTCTTTTATGCTGCCGATACTTGTTCGTGTTTTAATTTTCAAAGGATACAATATCCTGTGTAAATGCAGGAAACGTGAGAGCGTTTGTAATGAGTTTATTTATTAGTACCATGCTGCAGCTTGGTTAAAAATTGCACTGAGAAATGCCTGCCGGATTTCCTGCGGAGTCTTAAAGTTGCGAGTGCTGCCCATTGGGCTGGTGCTCTGCTGGAGTTAGGCACTCGCAGCCTGCCTCCCAGTCTTGCCTCGTTCTGCCCTTAGTGCGGGCCTGCATTTCTTCACTGCTTCAAGCAAACTCGCGCCTCAGGGCCTTCGCACCTGCTGTTCTCTGTGGGAAAGGTCCTCACTCCATTCTGGTTTTTAAAGAAGTGTTATCCTGTCTTGGAGTCCAGCCCTGACCAGCTTCATAAAATGATCCGTCTCCACGTACTGCACAAGCTGTCGTGTCCAGCAATGAGATTCTTCACAGTGCTTGCCAACCCTTGTCTGCTACATGATCGTTTGTTTTTAAAACTCTTCAGAACTTTGAAAAAAAATTGTTTCTTGGAGCTGGTCAAATAGCTCAGGGGATTAAAGTGCCTATAAACAGGCACATGTGCTGGGGGTTCAATCCCTGGGCCTGCCTCCTGGCCCTGCCCACGGGGCATGCTGAGATGGCAGTTGAGACTGGGCCGTGGTGGCGCACACCTGTAATCCCAGCTCTTGAGAGGCTGTAAATAGGCGGATCATTATGAGTCTGATCTAGTAGTGAGACCCTGGATACCCTCTAGACCCTTCCCTAAAATACAAAAACAAACAAACAAAAATTTGTTTCTGGGGCTGGGGAGATGGCTCAGTGGAATAAGCACTTCCCTGGCAAGTGCAGCACTCTGAGTTCAATTCCCAGTTCCGCAAAATAAATAAATAAATAAATAAATAAATAAATAAATAAATAAAATAAAATTTAAACTAAAATAAATAAAAAAATGTTACTTATTAACATCCCCCAACTAGAATATAAACTCTGAACATGGAGAGCCTATTTTCCCATCACCTGATCGTCTGTGTCTAAATGGGTGTCTCTCTCCACTGCAGCTCCTCAGTGAGCATTCCTTAGATGAAAGATAAAGAATGAAGCCTTGAACTCAGTCCTCCCACCGCCCTGTCGACCTTGTGGCTGACAGTGAGGCTTGCAGGCCTTTCCAGGCCCACAGCTCATTTTTTACTTCGCTAAATCTTTTTCTGCATTTGCTCTTAGCCCTCACACATGTCACTTTCAGACACAACTATCTTCTGAAAATTCTATGGTGGAGCTGAGCATTTCCTGTCATCTCATTGTTTTTACTTAGAACCACAAACCTCCTGGGAAACTGTCCTCTCTAATTTTCCCTAATTTATTCCAGAAAAAAAATCAGTAGTACCCGGGACCCACGTAGAGAGTGCCAGACAACTGTTATAACAACCAACGTTGCTGCTGAATGTGGTCCTAAGAAATGCAAGGTGTGTGCAGATATTCAACTAGAATCGTTGGTAGAAATGTATGTGGGTGATCACAAGTACATTTGATGAACTCATGACCATTTTCTGTTAGCTGAATTTCCTTTATAAGTGGAAGGTTCCAGATGATGCACTCAAGACCTGATGACTCTCCTTGCTCTGAGAGGATCAAGAAGTAATCGTGGATTTTTGCTTTTAATATAGGGATGTGGATGATATCAGTGGGCTACTAAAGTGAAATCCTTTTTCAAGCTCAGAAAGAAAGTAGATAGCTTACTGGATAACAAATAGCATAGTGAGACATTTGTCTATAAGTGGATATAACTCATGATCATACTTATAAGTGAAATAACTTACTCACACATGTAAACATCATATTATCTCTCTGATAAGAGAAACTAATCTAATCTTATTGGTTGACCATAGTTTGGTCCCACCTCATGTGCTAGTTCCCATGCTTCCCATCTTAGACCCTCCTCATCTCTTGGTTTTATAAAAACCAAGAGATTATAAAAATCTCTAGAAAAGGCAGATCTCTGGGCAACCCACTCAGGCCCATTTCTGTCCCTCTCTTGGACAGAAGTTTTCTCTCTCCCAACAAATATATTCTGCTCTTAACCTCTATTTTTTTCTAAACTTCGTTCTTCAGTTTTAGAGAACATGAGATGGTCCTAGGTATTTTCAGGTTAGGAGTTTCATTCCCCTATATCAATATTACAATGAAATATTATCATTATATTTTGAAGTTCTAGATTGTAATTAAAATTATTTTGTGCATACATATATTAAACTGAACAGATTCTAGATGTCTACATGGAATACATATGATAATATTTATCAGTCATGAAGATAAAATATAGCCAGTAATCTTGTGCTAAGCACTAGGTACACACATTTAATTTTGTTCTTCAGGGAGCTGAACACTACACCACACACACTCAGGTACAATAGTGTCTTTTTGGGTAGCCTGCCATCTGTGGCCAAAAGGAGGTGTCAGTTTGCACGTGCCAGGCTGGTCACTGTTTTGGGTCACTCAGAATAAGAACCATATCAGCCAGATTGGAATTTGGAAAGCCGCTTATTACTGAGCTCAGGGCCTCCGATCAGCTCTCACACAGGGGAGGACCAAAAGGCAGCTAGCCCAGGAAGCAGGGGCCTTTTAAAACATGAAACCACATTCTGTTTGGTAAACAAATTCATTGACACAAAACAGTGCTTTCAGGGCCAGTGTGCCACTACCCAAACTAAATTTCCTGGGGCTTTGTTTTAGTTTCTGGTTATCTTGCACCTGAGTAAGTACCTGCAGGCAACCTTGCATACCCCAAGGTTACAATAAGTTAAATCCCATTTAGTTTCCTTATGAAGTCATCTCTGTAATCTAACTTTGCTTACAGGGGTTGGTTAGGTAGGAATTTTATCTAGCAAATAGCAAGTAACAGCCACTATTTACTAAACAACTTAGAACAGTAGTGAGTATACATTTACAACAGAAAGCACAAGATTTACATTTACAATCTAAAACATGAGTTGACCCACTACAGTCACACTGCTCCTTGTGCAGGGGCAGTGCAGCAGGGATATTTACTTCTGCATCGGTGATGCTATTCCTCCTCTTGGAAGTGTTTCTAACTGTTTAGTCATCACTTAATGGAAGATTTTCAAAGCTAGTGAATAGTTTGTTGACAAATTACATTCTTGCAGGTTCAGTCATAGCTTGAAAAACATAAATAAATAAATTAAAAAGGAACCATATGCTGATTTCTAAAACATTCCAGTGTTATTCTATGTGGTCCTGAAAAGATATGTAGAACCCATTAGGTTAAGAATGAAAAACTATGCTTTGAGTGATCTAAACATGTTCCCAAGTCCTCCTGTTGTAGGCAGCTGATTTAGATAGAAATATTATAGGTAGTAGGACAGGGCTAGGTCCTCAAAGGACCTAGTAGGTAGAAAAGATTTCTTGCCACCCTGGGAGAGACAAGCACTCCCACTGTGGGTGCAGCCTCAAGACAAAAGATTAAACAAATGCAACCACATACCTCCTTAGGGATAGACATCGGTGTCTGATGTTCTAAATAGGTTATCAATCACCTTGAAAAATCCAGGAAGACTCACTAACCCAACCCCGTACAGAGAAGGCACTTGCTCTGCATTCATGCCCACTCACCACGTGACTTGCTTCCCCATTTGATCCTGATTTCTGAGCAATTGTGCTTATAATCTTACTGGCTGACCATAGTTTGAGCCCACCTCATGCCCACCAAGTGAGTTCCCATGTTTTCCACCTTAGACCCACCTCACCTCATGGTTTTGCTCTATGTACATCCCTGGAAAAGATAGGCTCCTTAGCAGCCCACTCGGGTCCCCCCTCTGTCCCTCTCTTGGACAGAAGCTTTCTTTCCCCAATAAATATATTCTGCTCTTACTGTCCGTTTGTTGCTCCTAAAGTGCATTCTTCGATTTTAGGAAGCACAGACTGGTCCCAGGTACCTTTCAGGCTGGGAGTTTCTTTCTCCGATATCATGCCCATAAAAGGAAGTCAGAATGATTTAACCAAGCAGAGTCCCAAAGGTGAGCCTGCAGTGTGACCACAAAAACCAATACTGAACCTTGTGGCCAGCCACAGAACTAGAATGTCAGCAGCCACTGGAAGATGAAGAGGCAGGACGTGAAGTGGCTCCTGAACCATGGAGAGATCACGCCTCTGAGGGACTGACCACTGGCTCCCGCTCAGAGGCTGATTTCAGAATCTGCTTCCCATAGTTGAGAAAGAGTGAGCAGGCATTGCTGTAAGCTTCCAGGGGTACGGCAATTGTTACAGAGCTAGAGGCAAACAAAAGCTCCCTTACCTGGCTTTTTTTCTGTCATAAACTTATATTGCTATTTTATGGCTTTTTAGGAGAGTCCACAAGGGAAACCATCTGTTCCTGGGCTCTTTGTTGGGAAGTTATTTCCTAAGAATTCCACTTCTCCACTTGTTCTAAGTACATTCAACTTTTCTCTTCCTCTGGAGTCAGTTTTGGTTGTGTGTATTTTCAGAAGTTAATATTTTCTCTGTGCTATCCAACATGGTGGGTGTAGTTATTCACAATATTCAGTTATAATCATTCTTGCTTCTCTAAGGCCAGTTGAGTAGTCCTTAGTTCTATTTATGGTTCTGGTACATTAGTTTTCTCTTTCATCATAGCCTGCAAAGTTCTCTCATCTAAACTAATTTTGGCACACAAATGTGGCTTTGTGGCTGTCTTATTGTTGACATGTATTCCCTCCTGTTTATTCTCTAGAATATTCTTTTCTTGATTCTGCTGCTTTCAGTTTGTTTTCCCTTGTTAATATTCTTCCTTAAATTATAAAGTTAGGTTTAAAGTTTAATTTCTTGAAATTATTCTTATTTTTGAATACAGACATTTGTAGTCGTAAGTTTTCTACAAACATGACATTTGTTATCTACTACAATATTTACTTTATTGTAGGCTTTGTTTTTATTTAAACTAGTGATACTCTTAACTTTTTATGCTTTCTTTTTTATGCATTTAGCCTATTCATTGTGTATGAGTGCATTATATACATATGCATATTCAAGATTTCCCTGCTAGTGATTTCTAGTTCAATTGTGTTGTGTATGGTGAAGATGTTTTATATTGTTTCAACCTTTGTAGGTTTATTGAAACTAGATAAGTGGCCTCATCCATGCTTTGTCCTAGAAATATTTCATACATAATTGCAAATTCCTCAGTTCTTGGGCAGTGCATAACATATGTCTCTTTAACTGTGTTAGATTTTGGTATGGTTCATAGCATGTATTTTTAACAGTTATTCCTAATACTCTGTTATAATTGTGCTTACTTCTATAAAGCTGGCCAACATCCTTCCTGGCTGACCTAGCCATCATGACCATTGTTGCAAGAGAGGCATCAGGGTCTTTATCTCTTGTCATAGAGCTGTTTCTGCAGTCTTGTCATAGTCTTTTCTAAACGCTTTGATATCTGACATTAGGTGACTGTTTTGAGTTACATTCTCTAAATTGCATCTTTATCAATATAAAATGTTTTTACTTTTCTAACAGTGTTTCAATCAGTCTATTTCCTTTAACAATAATGCCTTTCAGTGGGCTGCAGCATGGAGTGCGGGTGTTCCTGGGCTTTCACACTTCTTGGGTCTTTGAATAGCATCCCATCTTTTGTTTAAAGTTTAATGTTGCTTCATTATCTATTATTCCATTTAGTAATTTTTGAAGAACTTTATTTACTCATAGTTAAGTAACTATGACAAAAAGGACTTTCTTCTTCCGGCACTTTGCTGTTTGTCTATCTTCTTAGGCATCGCGCCCCTGTTACAGCTGCTTTTGCGATCAGTTGAGTGTCCATCAGCATCGTGCACCTCTTGTTTCTCAGTTTACATGCAACTCAATTAATTTTCTTAATGGCTGCATTAGTCAGGGTTCTCCACAGAAGCAAAGCCAATAAGAAGTGTGGCTGTGTGCTCTTTATACATGGAGAGGAAGAGCCAGAACTAGCGTGAGTTAGTTATCACTAAGAAATGGCCACGCAGCCGTAAGGGAGGGCAAGTCACAATCTGCATTGTTGGCCAGCAAAGCCCCTCGGGAGCTGATTGTGCAGCTCCAGGCACAGGGACAAAGGTGGAGAGGCACAGCAGCTGGCAGTGCCAACAGCTCAAATGCAGGGGGCCAGAGTTCTCTCTCCTTGGAGAGGCCAGTCAGTGTTGGCAGCATGGTCAGACCTTCAGTTGATTGGGTGAAACTCATCCACATAATTGAGGACAGGCTTCAACACAGTCCTCTCTGTGTTAGCTGCTAATCCTACCCAACTCACACAAAAACTCATCCTCCACACTCCCACCCTTTGTCAAAGTGGCTCTCATGCCACACTTAGCATCCGAGTGAAGACGATACTGAAGCCATCCACCCTCCTCCCATGATGCGACTGTCCCGAGTACAGACAAATGTGACATTTCCTCACTAGAAGATGCACGGAAGTTAGACGATATTCGCAGTCACTTGTGGGATCCCACCACTAAATGCTGCTCTGTAAAATCCGGGCTACAGCGCTTGACTGCCCCCGAAAGTCAGCACAGCCCGTGTTTCGCAATACAGTAAGACAGGGAAGGAAATGCGAGGGCTCATCGAACAGCGTGTGTTTAAATTTTCCAAAATTACAGCAAAAGACACATTGCAATTACTTCTCGAAGTGCTACCCTCATATTGCCCCCTCACTTTGAACACAGTTATCCTACTGTACTTGTCACTTTCTAATTTTGTTATTTTAAGTTTACTGGTACATTTTAGGTATACATAATGATCAAATTTGTCACAGGGAATTTGTACTTTATATGATGTGTCTTAATTATCCATTTTCCCCCTTTCCTCTCTTCAGTCCCTATTCCCCTCATTATTAATTATTTTTTTTAATTTATGTATTTTGTACAGGGTCTCACTACGCAGCTTGGACTCCTGCTGATCCTCCTGTTTTTAGCCTCCCCAGCACTGGGATTGCAGGCGACGTGTGTCACCATGTCAGGACTCAGTTGCTGGCTCAGTGTATGTGGGACCAGGAATTGAACCCTGCCTGATCCCTGCACTTGCCAAAGCAGGCGCTTAGTCTGCTGAGCTATCTCACCAGCCCTCCCCTACTTTAAACAAAAGTATTGTTTCCATTTTTCTTTCTTTTCTCATTTCTCCCTGCCTTGTTTCTCTTCTCATTTGAGTATTTTCTTCCTATATTTGATAATACCCAGCATATATTTTTGTGTTTCTTCAGACTTTTGGTTTCTCATACCAAGAGAAACAATGCAATATTTATGTATATGCATGTTTGACTTATTAAACTTAATAGTATGGTCTCAAGGTGCAGCCATTTACTTGGAAATATCTCAAGTTTATCCTCTTTATGGCTGAGTAGTACTCCATTGTGTAAAAACACCCCACATCTTCTTTATTCATTCCTAAATTGAAGGAGATTTGGGCTGTGACAAGTTGTGCTGCTATCAACATGGGTTCACATATAAACATGGGTTCACATATGATAAACATGGATTCACATATATTGCTATAGTGTGAGGTTTTCTAATTCCTCTGGGAAGATACCAAGAAAGGGAACAGCTGGCTGGACTGAGCCCCCTAATCCTAGTTTGTTGAGGAAGCGCCACACTGATTTCCACACTGGTTGCACCAGTCTGCACTCTCACCAACAATGGAAAAGGCTTCCTTTCCGCCCACAGCCCCTCCAGCACTTGTTATTGGCTGATTCCTTGTTACTAACTATCCTCTCTGGAGTGAAATAGAATCTCAGTTTTTTCAATTTGCATTTCTTGAATGATCAGTAATGTTGAACATTTTTAATATGTTTATTTGCTGTTTGTATTTCTTCATCCGCGAAGCGTCAATTCATTTCCGATTCCAGTTTTAGATTGGATCTTTACATTTGGGCAGTCTGTTTTGTGTCCTGTACATATTCTAGATATTAGAACGTGGTCCAAGGAATAGCTAAAACATTTTTTCCCTCTCTGTGTCTTGTCTCATTACTGTGTTGGTGATTTCTTTTTTCTGTGTAGAAGCTTTATAACAAGATGAGAGTCCAACTGTTTGCTCCTTCTAGTATTTTTGGTGTGATTGGAGTTTTGTTCATAAAGTCTTTGCCTGCACTTCTGATCCTCCTATTCTGTCATCTGGCAGATATAGTGTTTATATTTTCATATTAGGTCTTTGATTCATTTTGATTTTAGTTTAGTGCATGGTGAAACATGGATCCAGTTTCAGCCTTTAGTATATGGAAAGCCAGTTTTTCCAGAACCATTTATTAAAGAGGGAATCCTTCTTCTACTGAGCATGTTTGGCCCCTTTCTCAGAGATAAGGGGGCAGAAAGTGTTTGGTGTTGTTTTTTCTTCTCCTAATTTGTTCCATTGATCTTCATGTCTATTTTCTTTTTTAGTATTGCTGATATGCCGTGGATTATTGTTTTTTTTTAAATGTATTTGGTTGTTGCAAGGTTTCACTGTGCAGCTCAGACTTGAGGTGATCCTCCCGCTTTCAGCCTCCTCAGTGCTGGGATTACAGGCCTGTGCCACTTTGCCTGGACTCTGGCCAGCTCAGTCCTTCCTGGGGGCAGGGCTGGCAGGGCATGTAGTGCGGGGCTCGAACTGCAATCCCTGTGCTTTCTTTTTGTATTTCTTTTAGGGATGGCTCTACAGGGTGTTCAGAGTCCCACTACTGGATCAGACTCCTAATGATCTTCCTGTTTACAGCCTCCCAAGAGCTGGGTTTACAGGCGCCAGCACACCCAGTCTCAACTGCCTTCTCAGTGCACCCAGGGGGCGGGGTCAGCACCGCAGGCCCTGGGATCGAATCCCTGGCCCCTCTGCCCGCTTGCAGGCACTTTAATCAGTGGGGCTATTTGGTTGGCCCATACCTACGCTTTCTTAAACTTGCCTAAGCAGGTGTTCTAGTCTGCTGAGCTACAAAGTCAGGGATTGTAATGCTTCCTGCCTTGCCTTTGTTGCCTAGAAGTGATTTTGCTCTTCTAGGTCTCTTCTGGTTCCAAATAAATTTTAAGATTGTTTTCTCTAATTTAGTGAGATATGTTAATGTATTTTGATTGGGATTTTATTAAATCTGTATAAAAATTTTGAATGTATAGTCATTTTTACTATGCTGGTTTTTCCTATTTGTGATTGAAGAATACCTTTCCATTTTCTGATATGCTCTTCAATCTCTTTATTCATAGTACTGTATATTTTAATGTAAAGCTCTTTTACTTCCTTTGCTAGACTGATGATAAGCACCTTTTTGAAACTATCACGAAAATCATGTTTTCCCTAAGTTTTCTGTGAGTTTGTTTTTGTGTACAGGAATGCTATTGAGTTTTGAATGTTGAGTTTGTTTTCTTATTTTTTTTCCTGATTTTTCTATCCAATTATATGACTGCATTTGCTTATATTATTATTATTATTTTCTTTAATATATTTGGTACAGGGTCTCATTACACAGCTCAGACTCATAGTCATCCTCCTGTTCTCAGCCTCCCCAGAGCTGGGATCACAGGCATGTGCTACCATGCCTGATCTCTGTGGCCGGTTCAGCATGCCTGGTGTTGGGGCCTGTGCAGCATGTGGTGCTGGGGATTGAATCCTTGGCCCTAAGCTTGCCTAAGCAGGCAATTAGTCTACTGAGCTACCTTGCTGGCCCTTGCATTTGGTTATTAAATAAAGATGTCTTTTGGTGGAGATTTTGGGATTCTTTAGGTAGAGCATCATGTCATCAGCAAATAATGATAATTTAATTTCTACATTTTCTGTCTTTTCTTTCCTTTCTTTAACTGCTCTGGCTAATGGTTTCAGAACTATATTGAATGGAAATGGTTGCAGTGGACATCCTTGTCTTGTTCCTGATTTTAGAGTGAAAACTTTTAGTTTTTGATGATTTAGTATAATGGCTATTGGTTTGTATAGATGGCTTTTATTAGGTTGAGATAAAGACCATCTATTCTCATTTTCTGTAGCATTTTTTTTATCAGAAATAGATACTGAACTTTATCAAATGCTTTTCCTGATCTTTTGAGAAAATCATGTGATTTTTGTCTTTAGCTGTGCTAATGTGTTATATTATATTTATTGATTTATGTATGTTGAACCATCCCTGCATTCCTGGGATGAATCCCACTTGGTCATAATGTACAATGTTCTTGATGATTTGCTGCATTCTTATTGCCAGTATCTTACTGAGGAGTTCTTTACTTTTATTTGTGAGGGATATTGACCCGTATCTCTCCTTTTGCTTGTATCTTTCTCTGATTTTGATATCAGAGTAGTACTAGCTTCCAGGAATGGCTTTGGTAGAATTGCTTCTCTTTCAGTTTCATTAAAGAGTTTGAGACATAATGGTATTAGATCTTCTCTACATTTCTTATAGAATTCAGCTGTGAATTCATTAAGAAAAGGGCTTTTCATGGTTGCTAAATTTTTAATTAAATCTTCAACTTACCTGACTGATACTGTGTTACTTAGAATTTTTATATTTACTTGATTTAGCATTAGTAATTCATATGTATCTAGGAATATGTCCATCTTTTCTGTGTTTCTGTTTTATTAGAAAAATTTTTCCTGAAGTTGGTGGAAGTCCTCTTTACAAGTGTCTTTTGCTGTGTTGTCATGATTGCCTCAATGCCTGGATTTTTAAAAAATGTTTAGAACAATTTCCCACACAGCATGATAGATAGTGTGTCCTCATCCACTTTATTCAGAGGAACTCACACCAAATGACTTCTGGCTCTTCCCCAAAGTTGAAATGCTCATGAAATGTAAAGTTTTGAATTGATTCTGAATATTAAGGCAACCACAGGAGGCCAGCTGTGGTGGTGCGGTCCTGTAATTCCAGAGAGGCTTCTTGAGAGGCTGAAGCAAGAAGATGACCATGAGTTTGAGGCCAGCCTGCGCTCCACAGCAAGTTCAAGTCCAGGATGAACTATCTAGTGAGACCTTTTTTTCAAACAAACAAACAAACAAATAAACTGGGGTACTTCCAGAACTGTTTCGGAAAGTGGCAATCATGATGGCATAAGTGTGTCTGAGATAAGCAGGCATATTTTAAGGAGTATTAATGGCAATTTATCAGTTTATATTACAAAGAAATAACATTTTTTGCTACCAGGAACTGAACTCAGGACCTCGCGCTGTGCCACTGAGCTATAGGCCCATCCCAAATGTTTGAGAGATAGACATATTTCATCCTATCTGAACCACACTCAATATACACCAAGACAGACACATCTCATCAATAATGGATATATAGAGTATGTATATCTTCATTTGTCACTACAAATAAATTTAAATGTAAATAGGCTTTAGCTAGCTTGATCTCTACAGGCATCTTAATTGCTTGTGCCCAGGGAAGTCAGGATGAGGAGCTTTAGACAGTCTCAGGGGAACTCCGGGGGCCTTCAAGCCTGTGTAATCATCTCCAAAACCCCAAGCATAGACTTCTGTGGCCTTAATATGACTTATTATCACACTCTTTTAGGAGAAGCTCAGTGTACACCATGCTCCATGGAAACAGCTTGGTCATTTGTGTGATAATCATTGTTGACATAAGCAGGAGGTTCTGTCCTAAGACCTCAGGAGCCTGCGACTATGATCAGAGAAAGCACTGGACATAAAAATACATGAGTGAAACCCTCTTCAAAAATTTTTTTTGTATTGGTGGGGATTGAATCCGGGGCCTCTACTCTGAACTACATCCCTAAGCACTTTTATTTTTTATTTTGAGAGAGGATATTGCTAAGTCATTCAACCGCCCAGGCGGGGCTCAGAGCTCTGGCACTGCAGTCCCGTGCCGTCCTCTTGAGATGCTTTGTCGACCTCTTTCCTTGGTGTTACAGACATCGGCAGTGGATTATGTGAGAGGGGCAGCTCAATGTTTGCTTTTCATCTGTGGAAGAGGTGAGTGATTCTTCCCTGGACATTGAATTAATTACAGATTTAGAACTTGGTCCACGTTAACATCCTTTCTCCAGAAAATTGGCAAACTTTTATATTTCGTACAGTATCTTTAAAATCATGATTCATGCAAAAGTAGGAGACTGTCTATACCTACAAGTTATTTGGAAACAGAGATAGAGAGATTTGCACAATACTTTCATAAATGGAGATGATTTGAGTAGATAAATGTCCATGTGTCTAATACATACTTTATTCATATGAAATACTTTCTTTTCCCAAAATGTGAAAAAATATGATAAATGCTTTCTTTAACAATTATATTTTATTCAGTACATATCTGAATCTCATCTCAGAAGTTAGAAAGCAGACACAAAAATCTAGAGTAGTGAAATCATTTTTCTTTAAGCTGTAGAACTGTGCTAATGGCACTGAAGTCCACGGCAGTCCTCTGAACAGCACACGTGCTTATTCCTAGAAGGAAGCTTTAATACTTGAGTCCAGTGTTTCCCACACTGCCTGCACAATTTTAGAGCATCACCTCTCTTCCCAAATTCTTGAATCCTCACTGATAAAGTAGGAGTGATGTCACACCTCCCCACACACATGTGCACACCATTTCTGTGTATATCCATTGCACTTCGCCGTAGAATTCAGTGTGCTAAACACGATCATGTGGCCTAAGCCCGGTGGCCATAGTGGTTTCACTACAGCCTCATAAACTGAAGTTGTCAATAGCTTTGGAGAAAACCAGGAGGGGATAGTTGTTAGTTCTGTGCTGTAGCCTTATGAAAATTTCAGTGCTAAAAAGAAATGTGAAGTAGTGTCATTATACAAAGACATTTGAGTTAATACTTTAAAACATGGAATTTGTCATCCATGAAGATCTGGAGGAGAATCACAACTCATCACCTGGGAGATGTTAATCCTCAGTGCCTGTAATTTGAATATAACCTAGCAGCAATGGAGGGAAGAGCATGTTTTAACAAGAACACACTCGTTTTTCCTAATTAAAATATGGATGTCAAGAAAGACATTTTGAAAAAGAATGGCCCACATGAAATTGCAGAAGTAATAATCATGTTCTCAAAACAAGAACC
Organism: Octodon degus; assembly: GCF_000260255.1. Taxonomy (NCBI): domain Eukaryota; kingdom Metazoa; phylum Chordata; class Mammalia; order Rodentia; family Octodontidae; genus Octodon; species Octodon degus. The sequence goes on along the minus strand of NW_004524815.1, from coordinate 2,523,760 downwards.
AACGGAAAAATACTGGTGAGCACAGAAAATCTCAGTGGGCAGGAGGAAAGGAAAGTCAGTGAGGGAAGCTCTAAGACTTCAAATCCCTCCATAATGGAAGCTGTTTGAGCCAGCATCCCCCCAAATCAAGCCAACATAAAGCTCATTATGCCACCCTAACTACAGCATGATAGCTGGCATGCATCACACTGGGAATGCTCAACAGCCTGGTATTTGTTTTTTATGCATGATCTTATCTCATTCTCACAAGAATACTTCAAAGCAGATCTCGCTGCTGCCTTCACCGTGCAGGTGGAAACAGAGGGTCCGAGGAGTTTTGCTAGGAGCCACGATTCCTGGGTGCTGAATGGTAGCTCTGGTCTGTGTCTCCCCAGGGCCCCAGGCTCTGTCCACTATGCCTTACTGATGCTCCCATCGCCTGGCTGTCGCACCTCACCAGCTCACTACCCTGAGAGTTGCACTACATTGATTTCAGAGTTCAAACCTTCCTGAAGCTAATCAGCAGTTTCTGTTATTAACCAGGCTGCTGTCAAATGTGTGCATAAGCACGTGAGTATAGGGCAAGGTAAATATATAATTCAAAGCTTATTCATGTAGAATACTTGTGATTGGAATAAGGATCATGCCTATAATTTGAGTGCAACCTAACAGTAATGAAGCAGAGAACATGTTTTAACAAGAACATAGTCTTATGATTTTTGATTGTTTGCTTTCCCTCTAAAGACAGGCAAACATATAGTGAACAAAACATTTAATAAATATACCCAGTTCATCATGAAATCCCAAATGCTGAGTATAAACAAGGATGGATACAACTAGAGACCATACTCACAAGTGAACTAAATCAGACCCACGTGTGTAAACATCATGGTGTCTCACTTGTGTAGGGACCTGAAATAATAAACAAAATCTGAAAGGTACAGTGGATACTGGGAAAGGGAAAGAAATGGTTCAAAGGAAGGAACAACTGGTATTAAGGAAAGAAGCAAAAAGGAAAGGAGGAAGGGAAAAAGAAATATATATGTATAGACACAGGATAGCTTGGGTAAATTTTTTTTTGGTGGAACCAGGGATTGAACTCAAGCCCTTGAGCTCTCCAGGCAAGCGCTTATTCTACTGAGCCATCTCCCCGGCCCCACTTGGGTAATTCTACTGCTGATCTCTGCTGGTCTATTAAAAGGAACAGTTAATGATTAAATTTTTTTCTCACTCCTTTTTAAATTTTTATAACTTTTTAAAAACCACTTTGCCTGCCTATATCTGGTAATCTGAACAGCTAATTTGAAGACAATAACAACCATTGTTGAATTCCTATTTTGTTCAGTGAAATTTTATATCACTTATAAGGTTCTCTTTTTTTTCACTATTTCTTATTCTCTTTAAAAAAATCTAAAAACCCAAGACAAGGCGTAATTATAAATTGCATTAAATTAATTAGGATTTGCACTCAATTTAGACCATCAGAATTAGAAGTGACTCAGCACGGGTTGAACGCGGGTCCAGCCCGGAGCAGACACTGGCAAATAGCTCTGCGAGGGCAGGAGAATCTCTCAGACTCCCGCGCTTCCCAAGTTACAAGGACCTGAAAGGAATCGCGCTCGCTGCTTTGCACAGCGATGAGCAGCGCGCGTCGTGAGAGTCTGCGGCAGCTCAGGCAGCGAGAAACGCGCGAGTACACTTCTGCTGAGCTCAGGCGGACTGAGACGAAGAGAGACTCACGGACTTTCCATCTTTCCTCAACTACGTACACAAATACGTAACTTTTTATAATTTACTAGGTGATCCATTAACATCTTGAAATACAAACTATTACGACAACTCATACTTTCCATTTTTCAATTCAATCTCTATTATTTCGTTCCTTTCTTCCTAAGCCTACACAATATTGACAGTCTCAGACAGCACTGATGGAGAACAGGACACAGGTGGCAGCCTTCCTCCTGCTGGGCCTGACCGACGACCCCCGCCTGCGGCTGCCCCTCTTCCTCACCTTCCTGCTCATCTACGCCATCACTGTGCTTGGGAACCTGGGCTTGGTCCTGCTGATCCTCCTGGACCCGAGTCTGCACAGCCCCATGTACTTCTTCCTCGGGAACCTGGCGCTGGTGGACTTCTGTTACTCCTCCGCGGTCACTCCCACGGTGTGGGCCAGCTTTAGGGTAGCAGACCAAGTCATCTCTCATGACGCTTGCGCTGCTCAGATGTTCTTTGTTACAGGCTTCGCCACTGTGGAAAACTATCTGTTGGCCTCCATGGCTTACGACCGGTACGCGGCGGTGTGCAGGCCCCTGCACTACCCCACCACTGTCACAGCGGGTGTGTGCGCAGGGCTGCTCTTCGGCTGCTACGCCTGCGGCTTCCTGAGCGCCTCCATCTACACCGGCAACACGTTCAGCCTCTCGTTCTGTAACACCAATGTGGTCCACCACTTTTTCTGTGACATTCCAGCTGTCATGGCTCTCGCTTGCTCTGACAGACATTCCAACGATCTGGTTCTTATTTATGTAGCAACCTTCAATATCTTTTTTGCTCTTACTGTTGTTTTAATATCCTATGTACTGATCTTTATCTCTCTCCTGAAGTTGCAGTCAGGTACAGGACACCAGAAGGCTCTGTCCACCTGCGCCTCCCACCTCACCGCCGTCTCCGTCTTCTACAGCACTGTCGTCTTCATGTACCTGCAGCCCAGCTCCAGGCACTCCATGGACACGGACAAAATCGCCTCTGTGTTCTACACCGTGGTCATCCCCATGCTGAACCCCGTGGTCTACAGCCTGAGGAACAAGGAGGTGAAGAACGCATTCACAAAAATTGTTTTGGGGGCAAAATAATCCTTAGGATTTTCTTTTTGTTATTTCAAGATGTTACATATTTTGGCAAATAATTTGACATTATTAATGTTGTTGTTTTTTGCTGGCTCAGCCCACTATGAGGGCAGGGCTGGCGTGGCATGTAGTGCTGGGGGTCAAACGGAGGTCCCCTGCACCTGCCTAAGCTTGCCTAAGCAGGCAGTTTAAACCGTTGAGCTATCTTGCCAGCCCCTTGACATTAATGCTGATCATTCAACTTTGAATTGAGTTCAATTCCTTATTGTTGTACCCCTAGTGTTTTATGCCATTCATTCCTCCTCGTTTCCTTGCAATACCAAGTCCAAGTCCCAGGGCCTCTGCTCCTGCTGTTTCTAGTTCCAAGATTTTCTTTCTCTTCAAGTCTCTGCAGACATCATACTATGTCAGCGAATCCTTCCCTCATGACATTTATAGTCACTCTGCACTTTGGGATTGGATATGCTAAGACAGTCATGGTAGAACCAGTGCAGAGGTCATGTAGCACCTGGACCTATGATCATATGGTTCCTCTTGAAAGTGTTTCTAATTGTTTAATTGTGAGTTTTAGAGCTATTTTATGTATGGAGTATTTCCAAAGGTAATGAATAGTTTCATGCATGACACTTCCTCGAGCTCGGTAATAGCTCCAAAAGATTCATGTACTAATTTCTGAAACTTTTCAACAAAGTTAAGAATTTCAGGGTTAAGAGATTATTTGGATTATAATTCTGCAGCCCAAAGGCTGCTGAATGGATCTTCATGAATTGAGCTAGAAGAATTTAACGACACACTAAAGAGGAGCTGGCATCTATTCACCTAGATTTCATGAAAGAGCCCTGCCTTGGACAGACCTTTGATGACCACTCAGGGAGACTTATTTCAGACTTCTGATTTCCAGAACTGTAAAACAATCTGACACAGAAGAAGAGAGAAGATGGGGAGGGGAAAGAAAGGGGGAAGGAAAAATGGCTAAGATGCGATATATATGTCCATAGTTCCTCAAGATGACAGTAATTATTATGTACCACAAACACATGTTTGTGTTGTGGATGAACTATTGGTCACCAGGAAACACCCAGCTAAACTGAGTCAGCCTGGTTCTGGGTGTGGAAGGCCAGACTGAGGATTATTGTCAACAGCATAAAAGGAGAACTGGAGGGCAGATGGTGCTCTTGCCTCTCCTGGAGAAGCTTGTCACGCTGGTTTTCCTGATGCAAAATCAGCTGTTCTCATCATCAGGTGAACTCAGTCCTTGCTGTCACTGAGGATGGTTGTGGCTCTCTGGGGGAGCTCTGGTCCTTAGCTTGAGCATCACTTCCTGGCTCATGCAGACCCCTCGGCCTGCCGGCACAGATCCTTCGTCCCGCTGGCGCAGACTTCCTAGCTTCTCCCGCTGACCTAGCGCCTTCCCAGGGCACATCCTTGGTACAGACCAGCACAGGCCTCCAGGTAGACTCGCAGAGGAGCAATCCTGCAGCAGGACTTGTGCGTGGGATCCAGGCCCTCAGCTGGACTCTGTGGGTCTCTAGTGTGTGGACAAATCTCCTGCACCCTTCTGCATTTGACTTTTTGGGTGGATATAAAATAATCCTATAAATTATCTGTCCTGCATTAAATCCATTCTCTTGCAAACCCAGACCACCATAACTTGTAAACTTCCAAATTTGTAGGAATTTGTTATGAGAACCATAAGAAATTCACAAAAACACTGCTGTGTCTCCGTAGTTCTTGGCAAGGTGCTTTCTGCCTAGCCATTCTATTCAACACCAAAGTGAAGCACAGCAGTTGTGATCTATTGCTTTCAAACCATCTATTTCTCACTTCAATTTTGTTGGCAATTGCTTTGGACACCTTTTGTTAGTTGACCATTTTTAATTCTATTTTCCTCAGTATCTGATCCTTCCATCTGATACTTCTCTCATCTTCTGTCTTTATTTTCCCTCCTTCTCATCCTAGTCTTCCTCCTCCTCCTCTTCCTTCTCCTTTTTTTTTTTTTTTTTTCTTCTTCTTCCTCTTCCTCCTATTTTCTTCTTCTTCTTCTTCTTCTTCTTCTTCTTTTTTTTTTTTTTCGGAACTGGGGATTGAACTCAGGCCCTTGCGCTTGCCAGGGAAGTGCTTATTCCACTGAGCCATCTCCCCAGCCCCTCCTTCTCCTTTTTATATTTAGGACCAGGTCTACAGGGTCTCACTGTGTAGATCAGACTTGTAGTGATCACCTGTTTACAGCCTCCCAAGTGCTGGGATTATAGGTGCGCACCACCATGCCCAGTCTCAATTGCTATTTCAGTGCACCCCAGGGGCGGGGCTGGCAGGACGGAACTCCCGGCCTCTGTGTCTGCCTAAGCAGGTGCTTTAATCTGCTGAGCTGTTTGGCTAACCCTTTATTTTCCTTTCTAGCTATTTTTTTTTTTTTCGGAACCAGGGATTGAACTCAGATCCTTGCGTTTGCCAGTCAAGCGCTTACTCTACTGAGCCATCTCCCCAGCCCCTCTAGCTATTTTAAATTCACAGTCCATTTGGTCTAATAATAAGCTTTCATTTGTCATGGAATTCCAAGTTGCATGGAATGCTAGTTTTTTCCATCTTTCACTTTTATACTTTCTGTGTGTTTGAATGTGAGAAGGTCTTTGGTAGAGAATACAGTTTAGTCATATTTCCTACTCTGCATTTTCTATCATTGTTGGAGAGTTTAATACACTTTCAGATTGAATACTTAATGATAAGAAGTATTTACTTATGGCATTTTACTATTTGTTCTCTGTTCATCTTACATATCATGTCCCTCAAACCTTACAGTACAATTTGCAATGTTCCCTTTTGAAGTCATTTTTCCCTTTGTTGTGCACCTCTTGATTTTCATATAGGTTTTAAAAATAATTATGTTAGTCAGGGTTCCCAACAGAAACATGATATACATGAGGGGTGGAGAGAGAAAAAGTGAGGGAGGGAGAGGGAGAGAGAAAGAGAAAGAGAGAGAGAGAGAGAGAGAGAGAGAGAGAGAGAGAGAGAGAGAGAGAATGAATTTTAGGCATTTATTGGAACTGATTCACTTAATTATGGAGGTTGGCAGGTCCAGATCTGTAGTGTTGGCCAACAGACCAACAGACAGAACCTGTGGGAGCTGATGGAGCATTTTGGAAGAACTGGAGAGAAGATCCAGAAGAGATGATGAGAGCCAGGAATACAGCTCAGCAGGATAAGTGCCCCTTGGCAAGTACAAGACCCAAGAACAGTCCCCAAAAGAACAAAACAAACAATCAAACAAACAAAAAAAAACCCCAGAAAAATGCTGCTGCAATTGGTCCAAGCACTCTTTTGGAGAATTCCTCTTACCCGTGAAGATCAATTTTTATTATATTTAGGCCTGCAACTGATTGGATGAATGTAGTTGAAGCATATTATACGCACATCTGAAATGCCACAATGACACTCACTGATTTGTACAGATATTATGCGCTAGTCATCCTAAGCCGTAACTCAGCAGGCTTGTTTTCTGCCTACTTCTAGCAACACCGCAGCCACGTAGCCGGCACCTCAGCGTGGCTCCCCCTTGCTTCTCTGAGGGCCACTGTGAATCTGCTGTCCATTAGCGTGACCTCACCCACTCTGCTTCTGGCACGCGAGCAGCGATCCAGATGGCCCTCAACATGTGCGATCCAGTCTGTCCCGTTGTCGTTCCCCAAGTCAGTGACCTTCACTCTCAGCACTAGACGTGTCCTGTGGAGAACTGTGGTTGTAGCGCTCTTCAGTGATGCCTGGGCTCAGCTCACAAAGTCACTTCTTGTAGAGACACAGATTTGAGACAAAAGCCTGATGTCCCAAGAGAGCAGGGAACCCTGGACTGAGCCCAGGAGGGTTGCTGTCTGTTTGCAAATTCCCGGCAAGCTGGGACCCAAGGCAGCAGATAACAGCTTCTCCTGCAGGCGCCCTGTCCTTTGATCCCTTGCTTGGGATGTTATGGGCTAGCATTTGGGTGAGCCTAGTGCTAGGCAAATGGTGGAAGTCAATAGATACAGTAGTTTGTATTCACTTAGGTAATTATGCACATTCCTAAGTTGCCTTTACCCCTCAATAAAAGTGAGATGCTTCTGAGGCTCTGGGCTCACTTGGAGAGAGACTCATCTCAGTGAGACCTCTGAAGCTACATTCATCAGGTCTTCTCGTCGTTTCTTTCGGCACCGACCCGTAACATACAACAACTTCTTTTCATGCTTGTGGTAAAGCTATGCTTTATTTACAATCGTACCATATATAACGCAGGCTTAAATTAGAAACTCTAACAGTCTAATTTCTGTAAAGCTTTTTTTACATTTTTTATTTTACTTATTTATCTTTCAAATGTATGTAGCACAGGGTCTACAGGGTCTCACTACCCAGACTGGAATTGCAGTGATCCCTTTGTTTTCAGCCTCCCAAGCACTGGGAGTACAGGCGCCCACCACCATGCCCAGTCTCATTCTCTGTCTCAGTGTGCCCCGGAGGCGGGGCCAGCGCTGCATGCTGGGACCAAACCCTGGTTCCTGTGTCTGCCTAAGCAGGTGCTTTAATCCACTGAGCTATCTGGCTGGCCCACTCTATGACTTTTAATCCTTCTTCTCTATCAGCTTAACTAGGATTTCTAGTTTATATATTATTGCCCAATTTTGTTCTGCATTTCAACCAAACAAACAAACTGCTCACATTTTTTTTTCTAACTCCATTTAATAAAGAATCTTGGGCTGGTGAGACAGCTCAGCCGCCTAAGGCAGCTGCTTAGACAAGATTAAGCAAGTGCAGGAAGCAGGGTTCAATCCGCGGCACCACATGTTGGGCCAGCCCTGCCCCCACAGTGGACTGGGCTATCCACAAACAAAACAAAACAAAACAAAACTCTGCTTCGTAAGCTTATATTAGTTACTTCGGCCTGGCTCAGATTTACCTCCTTCTACAATGTCCACACTTAACGTTTATGTGATCATAATATCGCACACATCTCAGGATTGCTTTCTGTGCAAAGCAGAAGACCCAAGTAGATCTTTCAGCCTCTGCCTCTGTCACGTGTCCTCGGGGGCCTCCTGGGGCCTGAGCTTGACTGGAGATCAGGAAGCAGCCAGCAATGGGATAGGCCCCAATGAGAATCTTCTTTGTCTCGTGGGCTTACTGTACTATAATTGCTCATTAAATTTTCCTGGGTAGAGTAGAGTTAATAAAGTAGAATTCTATGGAGGGTATAGAGGTTAATTTTCTAGCAAAGAAGACTTACATTAGCTACCAGTGTGTCCAGTTTCATCAGAGTCTTCTCACATACCGTAATCCTCCTACACTTTTACGACCAATATCATCACTCTTATAGTGGGCATGCGCTTGAGTAGGAGCTTGCTTCACATCCAGGCCAGCCACTCACAGGGCTGTCTTTGTATGAAGAGTCTCAGTTTGTTTGTTAAAGGAGATTAGAGGTCACTTTTAGGACACAGATGCAAACATTCAGGCCATTTGTTCTGTATTAATGTGGTAATTGAAATCCCCGAGCTCATCCTTTTTCCTTCTCCTTTCTCCAACAAAACCAAGAGAAACCAGCTAATGATATTTCTTAGTATGATAAAATGCTTAAAAGTATCATACACGTGGTGCTTTAGTTCATTTCTACTTTTCTAAAAAATGACATGTCATATCATGAACTCTTGGTTGATGAAAGTAGAGTCATGAGTGCCTCTAAAGTGAATCAATTTAGAGGGGAAGTTCTAGAAACTCCAAATCAAATTAAAAACTATCTCTAAGATTTTATTACTCTACAACAAATCTCAATACCAAAACCTGGTCTGGCAGTGTTCTCCAAACAATCAGAACAAAAATCAATCAATCAATTAATCAATCAACCAATCAATTTATCTGTCATCTATCCATCTATCTTGTATATACAATAACATTCTCTATATAATACATGTCTTATAATAGAGGATATATAATATATTTTAAAGTGCACTATGTCTATGTGTGTCTTACACGTGTCCTTGTCTGAGGGTATTCTGTGGAATTTGTTCATATGCCTATGAAACCAAAAAGTTCAAATATATGTGTGGGCTAAAACATTAAAGACCCAGGAGATCCAGTGATACTTCAGTAATATAAAAATGGCACATCACTAAGAACCTGAATCTTACCACTGCATAATATTTTGTCACAAATTACATTCTTAGGTCACATATGACCATTAACATAATTCTATAATTAATGTTTTATGCATTTAGAAAGAACACATAAAAAGTTCCAAAATGAAGTAAACCTTGGTTTTTAATTCACTTATATACTTATCTTCACCAGTTTTCTTTATTTTTTCACAGTGTTTATTTTTCAATTCATTTTAAGTTAGACTTTTATTATTTAGCCGAAAGTATAGCAGAACAATGACCAGAATAATCTGACAGTGGCAGACCTGTGGCATTGACTGATTAGCCACAGTGTAACCTCAGAGTGAAATACATAGTAAGCCTACAAAAAGTTTTACTAGCTTTATATAACTGAAAAAGTTTAGAGCAGAAGAGCAGAGACCTAATTCAAATCATGGTAATAAGCACCCAGGGCCTTTCAACCAGTTCCTGGATTTGAGCCAGTTTACAGGTCCAGATCCCCTTGAGTGATAGGGAGGCCAGGTCCTCTTGGGGAAGATTCTAATGCCACAAAAATCTATGCAGTCAGTCTTTCTCCCATCCTTCCCCAGAGGGACTTAAGGCCTTCTGCCCAAGTGACTATACACTGGGGAAAGAGAAATGATCAGGCGTTACGGAGACTACTTCACACTGGCTCTGAACTGACACTGATTCCAGGGGATCCAAACACCACAGTAGCCCTCCAGTAAGAGTAGGGGTCTTTGGAGGGCAGGTGATCAATGGAGTTTTAGAAAAGATCTGACTCACAGTAGGTCCAATAAGCCCGTGAATACTTCCTGTAGTCATTTCCCCTATTCTGGAATGTATAATTGGGATAGATATATTTAGTACTTGGCAGAATCCTCACACCGGTTCCCTAACTGTCATATGAGGGCTATTATGGTTGGAAAGGCCAAGTGGAAGCCATAAGAGTTACCACTGCCTGGTAAAACCGTGAACCAAAAGCAGTATTGCATTTCTGGAGGGATTGCAGAGATTAGTGCCACCATCAAGGACTTGAAGGATGCAGGGGTGGTGGTCCCCACCACATGTCCATTTAATTTACCCACTTGGCCTGTGCAGAAGACAGATGGCTCTTGGAGAATTACAGTAGAGTACCATAAACTGAATCAAATGGTGACTCCAATTGCAGCTGTGGTACCAGATGTGGTTTCCTTGCTTGAGCAGATTAATGTATCTGGTAGTTTGTATGCAGCTGTTGATTTGGCAAATGCCTTCTTCTCCATACCTATCCATAAGGACTATCAGAAACAATTTGCTTTTAGCTGGCAAGGCCGGCAATATACCTTCACTGTCTTACCACTGGGGTATATTAACTCTCCAGCCCTGTGTCACAACTTAGTTCATAGAAACCTTGATCGCTTTTCTCTTCCTCAAGGTATCACACTGGCCCATTATATTGATGATGTTATGCTGATTGGGCCTAGTGAGTAGGACGTGGCAGCCTCCTTGGATTTGTTAGTATGGCATTTGAGAGCCAGAGGATGGGAGATAAATCCCACCACAATTCAAGGTCCTTCTACCTTAGTGAAGTTTCTAGGAGTCCAGTGGTATGGAGCATGTAGAGATATTCCTTCTAAGGCAAAAGATCAGTTGTTACATCTGGCTTCCCCCCCCAAAAAAAGAAAGCACAGGGTCTGGTGGGCCTTTTTTGGGTTTTGGAGACAACATATTCCTCAGTTAGATATCTTATTCTGGCCCATTTGCCAAGTGGCTTAAAAAGCTGCTAATTTTGAATGGGGCCTAGAACAGGCAAAAACTCTGTACCAGGTCCAGGTTGCTGTTCAGGCTGCTCTGCCCTGGGACCATATGATCCAGCAGATCCAACAGTACTTGAAATGCCAGTGGTAGATAGGGATGCTGTGTGAAGTCTCCAGCAGGCCCCCATAAGTGAATTGCAGCAGACACCTTTAGGATTTTGGAGGCTCTTCCATCATCTGCAGACAACTACTCTCCACTGCTGATCATTGGGAGCTTCAAAAGTACCAAAACTAAGGAGCATAATGCAATCTCAGTCGTCCAGCACACCCAGAACAAGCCCAAGAGACAAGAACATAGAAGAATGTGGAAGTCACGCACCAGATTTCTGAAATGATAGCATATGAAGTAAAGAAGTAAGTCCATCAGGCTATAAAATGAATAATAAGATCAGAAATAATCTCTTAGGTCAAAAAATAAATGACAACAGTCATGAACGAATGGCTCGGCACAGCTAAAGAAGACATAGATAAATAAATAGAGAATAGAAAAATGATGGAAACACTGAACAAACAATACAGGAAAGAGTTAGAATGCATGAAACAGATTCAAACAGATAACCAGAAAATTAAGAATTCCATTAAAAGCTGGCAAAGAAAGTGAAGATGGACTTTCAGACCTTAAAGACAGTGGTGCAGCTAATGACCATGAAAGGAAACATCACTTAAAATTAAAATGGAGCCAGGAAAGCAGCTACAAGATGATGTGAAGAAGAAAAACCATATAATCCTAGTAGGCATCAACGAGACAGCAGGAGTCCACACCAATGACATAAAGATATTATTTGCAGAAGTAGTAGCAGAATATTTCCCAAGCATGAGAAAAGAATCTGCCTTACACTTTAATGAGGCATATATAACTCCAATTAGGCATTATCAAAATAACTCTACGCTTAGATGCATAATAATCAAGATTCCAGAAATTAGGCAAAAGAACACAATACTAAAAGCTGTTAGAGAAAAGAAACAGATCACCTACATTGGAAAGCTCATCAGAATTATGACAAATATCTCAACACAAACCATCAAATTAAGAAGAGCTTGGGGTGAAGTATTTCAGGTCATGAAAGAAAATAACTTCCAACCCAGATTGATGCACCCTGCAAAACTGTCTATTAATTTTAATGGTAAAATAAGATTCTTCCATGGCAAAGAATAATTGAAGAAATTCGTGACCACCAAAACAACCCTACAAAGAATGCTGACAGATACTCTAGAAAAAAACAGAATTGACCACAGTTTCAAGAATGACAACAGAAAGGAGCCACCAAAACAGCAAGTAATTAAAAAGAGGGAAAAAGGACAAAACCTATAGGAGGAAAATATCATGACAAAGATAAGCCAATACATATCAGTTATAACCATCAATGTAAATGGTCTCAGCTCACCAATCAAAACAAACAGACTGGCAGAGTGGATTAAGAAACAAAATGGAACAATATGCTATAATCAAGAAACACATTTAAATAAAAAGGAAATGCACACACTGAAAGTCAAAGGATGGGAAACAATAGTCCATGTGACCAGAAAAAAGCTGGGGCAGCTATTCTGGTTGCCGACAATATCAACTTCAAAGCAAGTATGATTAAAAGAGATAAAGAAGGTCACTGCATACTCAATCGGGGAATATTGGAAGAGGAAGAGATAAGAATCATAAGTATATATGCAACAAATACAGAAGCACCTAACTACACAAGACAAATTTTAACTGACATAAAAAATCAAGTAAGCAATAATACAATTATAAGGGGTGATTTTAACATGCCACTGTCATAAAGAGAGAGATCAATTAGGCAAAAAATCAGCAAAGAAATAGCAGACCTAACCCAACTTGTGAATAAATGGACTCAGTAGACTTTTACAGAGTGTTTCACCCAGTAACAACAGAGTACACATTCTTCTCAGGAACACATGGATGTTCTAAAAAATAGACAATATACTAGCACATAGTTCTGGAAACATTAGCTAGAACAATTAGACAAGAGAGACAAAAGGAATAAAGATCAGAAAACAAGAAATGAAATTGTCATTGTTTGCAGAGAAGATGATACTCTACATATTGTATCCCAAAAACTACACCAAGAAACTTGTAGAGTTAATAACCAAATAGCACAGCAGGATACAAAGTCAAATCTCAAAAATCTCTGGTCTTTTTTTACACAAAAAATGACCACACCAAGAGAGAAATTAGGGAAACAATGCCTTTCACCTTAATATCCAATAAAATGAAATACTTGGGTACCAATCTCACAAAAGAAGTAAAAGATTTATACAGTGAAAATTACAGTACTGTGAGAAAAGTGATCAAAGTGAATTTCAGAAAATGGAAAGATATTCCTTGCTCCTGGATAGGGAGAACCAACAGTGTGAAAATGGCTACATTCCCAAAATTGTTACACAGATTCCATGCAACCCCAATTAAAATTCCTTTAATAGATCTCACAGATCTAGAGAAAACAGTTCTAAAATTTATCTGGACTCCTTAGAGACCTAGAATATCAAAAGTAATCCTGGACAACAAATGAAAGGCAGGAAACATCACAATCCCTGACTTGAAATTATACAACTAAGCTACTGTGATAAAATGTGCATGGTACTGGCATAAAGACAGACCTTCAGACCAATGGAACAAATCAAAAGATGCAGACACAATTATAAGTGCAACCATCTACCTTATCTTTGACAAATAGGTGAAACATGTTCACTGGAAGAAAAATACCCTCTTCAATAAATGGTGCTGGAAAGACTGGTTTTTCACATGCTGAAGGCTAAAATTAGACCCATGTCTATGACCATGCATTAAACTATAGTCAAAATGGATCAGAAATTTAAATACTAAATCTGAACCACAAAATCTTCTGGTGGAAAAAGTAGGTAGAAATCTTAAAGATATAGGGGTCACTACAGAGTGCATGAACAAAAGCCAAACTTCACAGGAAATATTTCAAAGAATCAACAACTGGCATCTCATATTTTAAAAAAAAATTCTGCACTTCAAAAGAAATTATCAACAGAGTAAAAAGAAAATCCACAAACTGAGAAAATGTTATAGGCAACTTCCCCTCTGCAAAGGCCTTCTCTCTAGACCATACAAAGAATTTAAAAAATCAGGCCTACAAAATCCTAAAATGGGCATCTGAGATGAATATATACTTCTCAGGTGAAGAAATAGAAATGTCAAATAAATGTGAGAAAAAATATTCAACATCATTGGACATTCGAGAAATGCAAACTGAAACAACACCGAGATTCCACCTTATCCTAGAAAGAATGGCTCTCATCAGGAATAAGCCAATAATAAATGCTGGAGAGGCTGTGGCTAAAAAGGAGCCCTTCTCCACTGCTGGTGAGAATGGAGACTGGTACAACCACTGTGGGAAGTAATGTGAAGACTCCTCAGGTACTTAGGATTGGAAGTCCCACTCGACCCAGCTATTCCTCTGTATTTTTCCAGAAGAACTGAAAACATCATACCACAATGATATGTGTGCTCCTATGTTTACAGCAACACAATTTGTCATAGCTAGATCTTAGAAAAACCCAAAAGTCCATCACCTGAGGAATGAATGGATAAAGAGGATGTGTTAGTTTTACACAATGGAGTGCTGTTCGGCTACAAGGTAAGTTTGGGGCTTTTATTGGTAAGTGGATGCAGCTAGAGACTGCTCTTAAGTGAAGTATGTCAGAGCCACATATGCAAGCATTGCCTTGCCTTCCTAGGGTAAGAACCTGGAGGAGTAAACAAAAGTGTACAATAGATGCTGGGAAGAGAGAATGAATCTGCTCAAAAGGAGGAATTACTGAGATGAGGAGAAGCACAGGAGAGGTAGTGGGGAAAAGAGGTACTGCTGTGTATGCAAGCAGGGTGGCTCGTATAACTGTACTGTGGATTTCTGCTGGTCTGTGGAAAGTAGCAGCTAATGCTTCATTTTAGGAGGCTTTTTTTTTTCCTTTTCTCCCTTTTCAATTTCATATAACTTTTTGTTTTACCAATTATTCATACTTATATCTGGTAATCTGAACAACTATTTTGGAGACAATAATATGCAATACAGCAACCATCGTGGAACTATCGTTCTGTTTAGTGAAGTTATGAATCATTTATTTATTTATTTATTTATTTATTATTTTTTTATCCCCTTCTCATAGATAGGAAGGACCAAAGTAGTAAACATGGCCACATTTCCAAAAATTTTATACAGGTTTAATGCAATCTCAATCAAAATAACTTTAGCAAACCTTACAGAACTAAAGAAATAATTTCTAAAATTTATTTGGAATCAGAAGAGATGGAGAAGACCAAAAAAAGCCAGGGCAGTAGGCATCTTTTTTTTTTTTCCTGTATTTTAGGGAAGGGTTTCCAGGGTGTTCAGGGTCACACTACTAGATTGGACTCGTAGTGATCCACCTGTTTACAGCCTCCCAAGATCTGGGATTATAGGTGCGCACCACTACACCCCATCTCAATTGCCGTCTTAATGTGCTAGCACCGCAGGCCTAGGGATCAAACTCCCTGCCCCTGCACCTGCTTGCAGGTGCTTTAATCCACTGAGCTATTTGGCTGGCCCTAAAAGGCATCATAATCCTTAACATGAAATTATGCTACAAAGCTACCGTGATAAAAATACCATGGTGGTGGCAAAAATGAGACCCGGGGATCTATGGAACAGATCAGAAGCTGCAGATGCAGCTACAAACACAGTCACCCACTTATATGTGGCTTAAATAAGTCAAACATGTTCACTGGAAGAAAGAAGCCTCTTTAATAAATGGTGCTGGAAAAATTGGCGTTCCCCATGCCAGAGACTAAAACTAGACCTATGGCTAACACCATGCACTAAACTGAAGTAAAAATGGATCAAAGATCTAAATATTAAAACAGAAACACTAAATCTTTTGACTAGCGAAAACCAACATGACTAAAACTGCCTGATTGTAAAATATTCTACATAGAGGTGATAACCAAAAGAGCGTGATTCTGGCATGAGTGCCGAAACGTCGACCGGATGGAAATATACTAAATAAACTCACATATCCACAGACAACAGACTTTTTGGAAAGGTGCTAAGCACACATAATGGGAAAAAAACAGTTTTTTGAATAAAAAGTTCTGGGTATCACACATGTAATGAGGAGATCAACCTTCTGGCTCTCGCTTATTACAAAAGTCAACTGCAAGTGACACAGACTTTAATTTAAGACCTGAGCCTGTGGAATAAGCAGGAAACACAGAGGACATGCTTCGGGATATTGAAATCGACCAAGATTCTTTTGAAGAATATCACTAAAGCACAGGAAACTGAAGGAATAAACCCCCAAGGGAACTGAGCAAACTAAAAAGATTTTCTGCAGCAAAGAAAAACATCAACATATTGAAGAGACAACCTTCAGAAAAGGAGAAAATTTTAAAACTATGCATCTGAATAAATGACCTCCAGAATACATAAATACTAAGGCTTCTACCTAGATATCCCCACCAATGTCTCATGTGCTCATAGGTGGTGTTTTCAGAGGTGGATGGATGTACAGTGTTTTACACAATGATTATGAGTGTGTGATGACTAAACTGGTTTATAGGATTTCTGGGATTACAGTTCATGGAAAATGGAATCCCCACCTTGGCTGTGGGTGACAGTAACCAATAGACTTGTAGTCTGCATGAAATATAAAAAGGCAGAACACAGGCAGGCTGTTGCTTGCTGCTGCTGCTTCCTGTCTGCCCTTCCATGGACTGCTTCTCCTCAGTCATGGAATCAACCGACTATGAATGAAACAAATATGGACTGTGCACTAAAATAAACCTTTCCTCCAGTAACTTTGGTGTTAGGTATTTTCTCTCAGCAATGACAGAAGTAACTAAGTCCATAAGGAGCTCAAAAAGTCATAACAAAAACAAATTATCTCATTATAAGTGGGCACTGAGTCTAAATGGACACTTCTAAAACACACACACAAGAAAACTCACATATGAAATGTACAAAAGAACATATAAAAGGACTGATGCATGAAAAATGTTCAACTTCACTAATCATCAGGAAAATGCAAATCAGAGTTGTACGCAGACACATCCTCACTCAAGTAAAAATAGCTTTATGAAAGACTGAAGATTAATGGAGCTGCCAAAGATGTGGAGAAAGGGGAAACCCTGAATATTGCTGATGTGAGTGTGCAGCTTTGTGCAAATCTGTACGGATATTCTTCAACACACAAAGAACAAAATTGCAACATGACCAGGCACTCCACAATTGGCTCACATGTACAGGAAATGAAATCAGGATACCAAAGAGATTCTGTGAACCTTGCAGCTAAGAACTAGAGACAATCTCAGAATCTACCATCTGATCAATGCATAGAAGTTATGGTACCTATATACTGTGGAATATTATTTAGTCATCAAAAGATTGAAATCCTGTCGCTTATGACAACATTGATGTGGGTGGATGTCATTAAGTTAAGTAAATAAGCCAGATCAGAAAAATCACTGAATGATTTTACTCATTTGTGGAATCTTAAAATGTTATCATAGAATTTGAGAGCTGAATCCTGGTCATCAGACTCTGGGGAGAGTAGGAGAGGTGAAAGCCTGGTGCAACACTGAACCAAGTTACTGGGAGCTGGGAGTGCTATTGTGAAGTATGATGATGATAGATAACAACTATGTATTGTAGACTTAGAGAAGACGGAAAGGTGTAGTTTGAAAGTTTTCACTGTAAAGAAATGATTACTATTTGGGGAGACAGACTTGTTTAATCTGACTTCAACACGGCACAAGGTATGCATGCATCTCAGGGTAGCTCATTAATATGTAATAATTTATGTTTTCATTTTCAGTTAAAATTACACTTAATTAAAAGTGTAGTATTTCTTTTTAAACAGGCAGTTTAACAGCTTCTTCCCTAAGGGACCGGGAGGTGGTGCCGAAGTCATGCTCGGGGAAATCTCCAGAGAGCACAGTCTCCATGTCTCCAGAGCTCCAGGAAGAGGCCTCTGGGATACTGATGGGCCTGGAGCTGACCACAGTTCTGAAGGGACATGTCATTTCCTTTGCCACTGACTCATCTGAGAGAGAGCCACTGTCACCTGCAGGAGGCCTTCTGACCTGAGGACTGGCTGTGCACCTGCAGGATGGCTGGGGAAATCCCTCAGAGGTACATGTCACTTGTGGACTTTTATTTTTATTAGTTTTATTGAGAAACAAATAGCAATGGGACAGTTTCAAAACTGGTTAATAGGACAGTTATAATAATTAATACTTTGCATATTGTTGTCTTCATAATAGTTATTCATAGTTCAAGATGCAGACATAATAGCCTGTTCAAGCACCTATTAGTACAAACCATTCTTCTCATTTAATTAAAATAAAGTGGCTGTATATCTATCCTATTTTGTATATATAGATAAAAAATGGCCCTTCATTTGTATCCACTTTCTTGTTTAGTTTTGTTGGAGATGGATGTTCCACTGCCATTTAAATATTATAGGTGCATGAATTCAGCAAAATGATCCAGTATAGCATTTGTGGCCTTTTAAATAATCAGCTCTTTGAGGACTTCGCATTGTTAAAGGCACTTCTACCATGTTTATCTCATAGATGAGGGAGGGTTGTTCTTCCAGTGGAGATCGGGGCGCACGTGGAACGTGGTGCCTGTAGACCTCCTCTCCACTTTTCCCTCCCTGTCTTAGAGATGTTGCGCAATCAGAACATCACTTGCGATAGTGAGCGCTCCCCTCACAGGACTGCCGCGCGCTCTGTGGGCGGGGTGGTGACTGCAAATGGCTGTTCTGCACTGCCCGTTGTTTCTCACTGAGCAAGTTAGGAAACCCTGCAGCTCATGAGCATTTTGGTCAGAAATGGAATTTAAGCCAAAGTGGTGGCTTAAACTACATGTACAATGAATTATTTAATAATAGAAATGGTTCCTAAATACTTCTAAATGGAGACATGAGCCTACAATATAAATGTCTTTCATAGAGAGTTTGAAGTTTCACATGACAAATAGTGCTTCTTTCACCCAAAATATGAACAAAAATTAAGATAAATGATGTTTTGAATAATTAGCTTTCAAAGTATTAGCTTTTTTCACCATATATTGTATCTCATTCGTAGTAAATATAAACCCATAATAGGCAAGTGATTCTTCTTTAAATTACAAAAGGTTCTTTTTAAAAATTTATTTTCATTTTAAAGAGGAAAAAAATCCAACCCAAAACAAATAACAAGAACAAAGACAATAACAAAGCAATGTAAAACAATAAAAATGGTACACAACTTCAAAATGTGACATTCTTTTTAAAATTTTTATTGATTTCTTTAGTTGGTACAGGGTCTCCCTATGCAGTTCAGACTCTTAGTGATCCTCCTGTCTCAGCCTCCAAGTGCCGGGATTACATGTATGCCCCCTGCCCAGAGTTCCGGGGTTGGCACAGCCTGCTGTACTGAGAATTGGGCTCGGGCGCTTTCCAGGCAGGCACTTAGACCACTGAGCTATCTCCCCAACCACCATGTAAAAGGTTCTGAAACAAATCAGTATAATCTCAATTTCTTATTCTAAGAAGCTGGCTTGAGCATGGATCTCCAGTTGTTTTCCTACTATGTAACACAAGATAATTACCACATTACATAATTTCTCTTTTTTCAGTTCACTTATTGATATGTAAGGAAATTACACACAACACACACCACCATCTCTATGTGAACATGGTATATGCTAAATGTAAACTGTGTTGTTTGATGAATGTAGTAACTTCATGGATCAGGCACACAAATTTAGGGGACCAAAAGCTGAGATAAAAGATGCTTAAACGTAACAATTTTGGGCTAACTATATTTCAAATGATTGCAGTTTGAATACTGTGAATTAACTTTAAATAGTGTCGCAACACCAGAAGAGAATCAAAGAAAACACTTAAAACAAGCAACTTGCTTCTCACGCGCACTTATGAACTGGCTGTAGCCCGGGCCCTCGCTGGTGTTCAGCGCCTGGTGTCAGTGAATTTGCTGCCCGATGCCAGTAATGAATGAAGCAGAGAGTGGGAGAACACGGGCTTTTCCACATCCTCAAATATGGGTTCCGTGGAAGCAGCTTTGACAAAGAAGCCCCGCGTGGAGCTGCCGCACCTGCGACCCGGAGCATAGAGTAGGGCGCCGAGACAGGCGCTGCAGGGCACGGAAAATCGCAGAGGTCTCTTGGGGAGGGGGAAGGAGAAACTGGGAGGAAACTTCACGACTTCAAGGTCACCTGAGCCCCAGGCCGTGTGTCACCGTCCTCCTGGGTCAAAGTGCCTCATAATTTAATATAAAACCATAACTCATCCTAATAACGACACGGGAGGTGGCACTCGGCAGGGTGAGCGCCACACCACCAGTTTACTTTTCTGGTTCGATTTGTTCTCACGTTAATGACTGAAGTCAGGCTACTCGCTGTATTTGTTTTGCAGATGACAATATCAGCGTCACCGTAGATCGCAAGGACGACACGGCTAGGTGGAGCTGCGCGGGCGGACCTGTGTCCCCTGGGAGGCCCTGCGTCCTCCGGGCTGCTCTTGCTGCTGTTCTGCATCCCTCAGAGTTCCCTACGCCAGCGGGCGTGCTGCACCCCGTTATCGCACCACCCCACTGTGCACACAGATGAGCTGGGACGGCGGGAGTCAGACTCACCTCAACCTGACCCAGAGCCGGTGCCGCTCACCTCACCACGGTCGGCCAGGCAGACGTGCTGGTGGCAACAAGCACGGGGCGGCGAGGACAGCTCGCCAGCTTCGCTCAGAACTTGGGAACTCACTGAAAGATTTTTCTCATTAAAGAAACGATCATTTTATTCTTAGGGGAATTTGTGGTTAGTTTTAGGTACAGATCAAATTATCACATAGCCAGTAAGTTGGTTCTCTTTGATGCTCTGAACACTGAATTTAAATCAAAGAAGAAAATGAGTAACTATCTATTCAATTAAGGACAGTGTGACTTGCATTCTCTCAAGACACTCAGGAATTGGAACCACTCAGGAAAGGATAGAGTTCAGCACGGGTACGCAGTGGAGACCGGCGTTTAACATCTGTGTGGATGAGAATGAATCTTCCAAGCTGCTGTGATCCGTAATTTAACACAATGCAACAACAAAACGACGTCATGACGTGGCTGGATTGAGACATTAAATGGACATCAGGAGTGCTTGGTGGAGGCGCAGCTTGAGATGTCAGTTTGGGTGGTGTTCAGGTGGAGCGAACTTACCGATAGCTGCGTCCTCCTAGTCACGTGCACAGAGTCCTTACGCTGTCTCCATCCAAGTTCATAAATTCGCCATTTTTAAACTTACATTTACAAAAAAACCTTACATTCACAATCCATTAAAATTCTTAACATTTGAAACCTGTAAATGCTCATGCAATCAATAGAATCGGCTTGCTTTTCTTAATTAATTAATTAATTAATTAATTTGTGTATTTGGTAGAGGGTCTCACTACACAGCTTGGGCTCACAGTGACCTTCCGTTCTCAGCCTCCCCACACTGTGATTACAGGCTTGCGCCTGCACTCTGGTCCTGGTCGCTGGTTCCACGCACCCGCAGGCGGAGCCAGCGCGGCGTCTGGCTCCAGAAACCCAACCCTGGTCCCTGCACTTGGCTGAGTAGGCACTTAGTCCACTGAGCTATCTCGCCGGCTCAGCTTCCTTTTCAAGAATATTGTTTTATCAGAGAATCTTGAAGTGTAGATTTCTTCTACTGTTACAGGATATGTATGGTGTTAGTACTTTCTTTTTTTTCTCTTTAATTTAATTTAATTTTGAAAAGTGAAAACAAAAACAAATAGCAGTAACAAAGGCAGAAACTCACTACTTCAGAGCATGTAGAGGTTGTGAACAGTGATGAACAGCACAGAGGTGGCAGCCTTCCTCCTGCTGGGCCTGACCGACGACCCCCGCCTGCAGCTGCCCCTCTTCCTCACCTTCCTGCTCATCTACGCCATCACTGTGCTTGGGAACCTGGGCATGGTCCTGCTGATCCTCCTGGACCCGCGTCTGCACAGCCCCATGTACTTCTTCCTTGGGAACCTGGGGCTGGTGGACTTCTGCTCCTCCTCGGTTGTCACTCCCACGGTCATTGTTGGGTTCCTGACAGGAAATAAGATCATTTCCTACCATGCCTGTGCTGCTCAGATGTTCTTCTTTACACTCCTCATTTGTGTGGAAAATTACCTGCTGGCTGCCATGGCCTATGACCGCTATGCGGCAGTGTGCAGATCCCTGCACTACACCACCACCATGACCACGAGTGTGTGCGTAGGGCTCGTCTCGTGCTGCTATGCCTGCTCCTTCCTGAATGCCTGTGTCCAAACTGGGAACGTGTTCAGTCTCCCCTTCTGTAATTCCTCGGTGGTCCATGACTTTTTCTGTGATGTCCCAGCAGTCATAGCTCTCTCCTGCTCTGACAAGCACATTACGGAGCTGGTTCTTGTTTATGTTGTGAGCTTCCATATCTTTTTTGCCATCTTGGTTATTTTAATGTCCTACCTCTTCATTTTTGGCACCATCCTGAGGATGCGCTCAGCTGCAGGGCATCGCAAGGCCCTGTCCACCTGTGCCTCCCACTTCACCACCGTCTCCATCTTCTACGGGGCCGCCATCTTCATGTACCTGCAGCCAACATCCAGTCATTCCATGGACACTGATAAAATCCTCTGTGTTCTATTCTATAATCATCCCCATGCTAAACCCTATGGTCTACAGCCTGAGGAACAAGGAAGTTATAAGCGCATTCTTAAAAGTCAAGTGCACGTTCATTTGATCAAGGTTGTATAAGCTGTAGGAATTGCACTGGACCTTTGTGAGTACTTTCTTCTCCGATCTTCTCCAGGTACCGTGTTACTTTTTGAGGCCCAGACTGACATTACATTTGGACATAATACTCTGTGACTGGTTCAAAAGGCTTCCAACATGAAAAATACCATGGCCAAAACTAAATGAAGTGTGAGTGTTTAAGACATCCTGAGGTCTTCTGGCTAAAACACCTTTCAGGATATGGGTGTACACACATGCACAATGCAGACGTTCTTTTTCAAGCTTCACATCAGTGTGTGTGGTGTAGAAGAGGCTGAAAGGGGCCCATAAATCAGAGCAACACCCTCAGGGGTCTCATCATGACAAATAGAAATGTATGTGGTAGGTTTCATCAGAGTTGAATAAAATGTACTATTTGTGGGAGCTAATGTTATTTGTTTATTTGTCTTGATTGAGTAATATTCATGGAACAGCAAATAATCTTACACTGTGTCTGTGTGTTTCTATCAGAGTCTCCTATTTCAAGCAGTGGATTAGTCAGAAGATCTGTTCTCTTTGTGGTGGGACAAAGCTTTCTGTCTCCACGTTTGTCTCTCTCACCTTTAGGGTCTCTGCCTTTGCACACACAGACATCAGTTAATGACCTCTGCCCCTTCTTGGCCTTCTGTCTCCACCCTCACACCAGGCCCAGCTCCCTTCTTCTGTCTCAGGCTTTTGTCTCAGATTCCAGGCGGCTTTGTCCTCACCATTGCTGACAGAACATCAAGGGACTTTACAACCTCCATCTCTATATCTTTATGACTTTAATAAATATCTGTTTCTACAGCCAGGTGTCACCGCACATGCCTGTCATCCTAGCATTCATGAGACCGAGGCAGGATTATTGCCACAAGTTTGAGGGCAGTGAAAGTTACATAGTTAAATCCTGTCCCAAAATAAATAAGTTAAGTAATAAATATCTGCTTCTATGATTATAAGCATTTTGTTGATTCTTTTCATCTGAGATCCCTGACTAAATCACTAGCATTTAAAAGTTGTAATATAATATCCAATTTGTGCAAAAGAATACAATATTTGCTAAGATTTAATTTTTGATAATATTAGCCTTAATTTGAAAAAAATGATATATTTTATAAAATGGAAAAGTTTCTCTTTCCAAAATTTAATGAATATATCACAGATCCTGCATCTCTTATGCATTAAGATTTTTCTTTACTGTGTCATTTGATGCTTCCAAAATGTTCATATTTTAATTATCAAAAAGATAAAACATGACAAAAACAGACCTATATTTAAAACATATTCAAATATTACTATGCATTCAGATTAAAATTAAACATAGGAACCAATATTATTTGTATTTTTTTCTGCAAATATACCAAATGGCAATACTTACTGTTATGCTGTACTTTTTTTGGGCAGGATTTCCCCCTGCATTCACCTGTCTTTCCCACTCTTCTTTTGCAGCGATTTTTTTTTTTTGCCATTTATTTACAAAGTCAACCAAGCCCATGCCACAGGCCCTTTGTTCTTGCTGACCCCATGTAGATTTCTCCCCCTACTTGGGGCTCTAACACACTGAGACCCTGTCTCGGAGTCCTTCCCCACCTGCCTGTGTCACTGCTCAGTCTCTAGTCATCAAGCTCTGTCCCCTCCTCCTAAGTTGTTCTCTGCAGTTGTTGTCAGCTGCTCTCTGCCATTCATGCATATGAGCTACTCCTTTACCTTCCCCGAGGAGTGGGAGCTCCTGGAGAGCTGTAACTTTCTCCATGTTCTCATAACATGTTGAGATAAGCAGCTGCAAACATCTCTGTTGCACTGTAAACTATGAAAAGAAAATAGAATTTTACTACTAATTGTGTGAACCTGTTGGCCCTTGACACATTGGTTGTGACAGTAAATCAAGCAGAATGCAACCTCTGGGTCAGCAAGGACCACAGTGTGAGGGGCAGTGCTCATTGTGCAGTTGCTGCAGCACTTTCCTGCATTCGCACAGTCCTCACTTGCAGACAACATGGTTTCCTGGAAGTCCCAGCTGCACACAGATCATCTCAGGCCTCTTGCTATTTTTCCTTAAAAGAGATGATTCATTAAGTTCCAAATGACATCAAATAACTATTACTTGATGAATGGCAGTGGCAGGAAAGGGAGTCCCTTGGGGAGGAGGGAGGGACCATGGCCCTAACAGAGCAGAGATTTTTGTTCTCTGGGAATGTTACGCACTTCCGGGTTACAGGACTGTGAAAGAGTCAGTTTGCATTGCTGTAGCCTCCAAGTTTGCAGGAACTGATGGTGGCAGCAGCCATAGAAATCTAACTAAAACCTTTGCTTGTCCCTGCTGTGTTAGGATCTTAATGAACTATGGAACATTTGGTTGAGTAATTTTTTGGGTGAGACCATTGGAGTTTCTCCCTCAGGAGGTTATATTTATTGTTTTTTAATCTAAACTTATTTTGGCTTACCATCTGTGGTCATTGCAACGTTAAGGCAAAGTAAGGAGTTAGAAGATGACAGATCTGGTGGATAAAGCGAACGCAGGCACACTGTCATTTTTTCATTTCGTAGAGATTAGTTAAACGTTATGAAACTAACAAGAACATTAAGGCAGGAGGAAAAAAGCAGGCATGAAGGAGGATTTCACAAGGGCTTGGGTTGGGGTAAGTCTATTCAGAGTGAGTGTGAGTGAGCAGGAAAGCATGAGATGGCTACTCTACAGGTCAGGCTGTGAAGGAGAGGGTCTGGAGGGCAAGGGGTCAGCCAGGCCCGCCTTTCAGCGTCCTGGTGTAGGTAAGTTGTGCCTCCACTCACCTCTACACTCAAAAAGCACCGCTGTTACTTACTGTGATGTAAGTCTGCATCGCCATGACAGTGGGGAGATGGCTAAATAGAGAGTGGGATTCCTGGGAGGAAATACAAGAGGTGAATCCTGGGCAAATGTCTGTGTCTTCTCTTTGGGTGCCTGTAACACAAACGAAAACTGCCAGGCTGAATTAGTGACAGGACCACTGGTGAGTGGACAGGGTACACTGCAGCCCAGGACAAGGCAAAAGGCTCATTCACAGGAGATACTAAAGGGAGCTGTAAAAGGGATATGTGCTGATCACATCCAGAAAGAATGCATGCTGATGAGATAATAGAGCTCCCAGACCCCAGGCCAGAGCTGCAAATGAAATCAGAATCTGAATCTAAGTTAGAGACAGAGCCAGGCCTGGTACCCATGCCAACATACTGCAAAGGAGAAAGACCAGCAGGCCAGAGACCACACCCTGCAAGACTGGCTTAGGACAGCAGCACAGAGGTCTGGAGAGACTCTGGAAGCCAACAGAGACTGGGTGGCAGGTGTCACAGAACTGGTGCAAGTCATGCAGGAGCTAGACGTGGGACAGTCACTGCCTGGTGGCAAGCAGCAGAAACAATTTATCAGCAAGGATTGTATCACAGATCCCTGCAGTGGGCTCCAACCTCCTGCCAGCTGTTATACCAAACAGCAGAAAGAAAGAGTAAGAGGCCAAATGTGGTGCAGTGGGGAACTGGGATAACCTGTTGTTCATAGTTACGGGAAATCCAGGAGGCAGCCAGACCTCAGTGTTTATTGATTGAGGAAAATAATGAGGGAATTATAGGTGACACAGAGGGCAGAAGTGGTCTTATGCTAATGAGAATCTTTATGTTGATGAGGACAGTCGAGAGAGATGGCAGGTGACCAGGCAGTTTGTCCTTTCCCCACAGTAGACTCTTTCCTTATTTCCACTGAGCTTTCAAAGAACCAGAATGTCATACCTGATGTAATCTTGCCTTGGTTGTCAACATCATGGGACTTTTGAGGCCTCAACTGACTATTGGCACATAGAGTAATATTTCCACATACCATAATCTGCTCCAGTGGTTACTTTGGACAAGCCCTAATTGCAATTTACTTAAGAAATAATTTTTCCTCCAAAATTATATAGAATAGTCTTGACAGGGTTGGGAAGAGCTCAACCGAAGCTGCTTTGAACCTGAAAGTGGTAGCTTCTGGGAATCGAGAGGTGGATATAGAGCTGGGAGAAACCTCAAGTCTGGGTGCAGGAGGCAGGTGTAACCCCCACCACTTTGTATAACTACATCTTCTAGAACAGGAAGACTCATCATTACCAAGCAGGAGCAAGGAGACATGGGGATACTGTGTGCACCTAACAACATAATAATTCTTCCCACTGTTCAGTATCTAGAATTAGTCTAGGTTTTGCTTCAGAAACATGGGACAATTGCATGTGGGAAAGTAATACATTAGGCTGATCATCACATTTTTATGACTCATGGATTATCAAAGTTTATAAGAAAGTAAAATTTTTGACCAGCATGCCAGAGACCAGGTGAACAGTGGGGTCTACAGGGGCCAAGTCTTTTGTTGTGGTGGTAGCAAGAGAGAACTCAGATGAACTGGTCTTCCCAGAAGACTCCAGGTACACAGCGGGGAGGTGCCCAGGTAGAACTCAGGGGAGCTAGTGTGCATACAAATTCTTAATTTACGATCTGTTTTGTTATACAGCTATAGTGTTTGCTCCTATGACCTAAAGTACAAAATCATTAGTTATCAAATTTAGTCAATTTCTAAATTGCACTTGCTGTTATTATTATTGCTAGTTGTACTACTGTAAATAGGATACCATATCTGTCTTAATTACTATAAATCCTGTGGAGATTCACAAGTTCAACAATAGCTACCTTGAAAATATTTACTCTCACAGAATGGAAAGCACAGAAAAAAGCGGACAGATTCCGAGATAGGTACAAATTACCAAAACTGAATCAATAAGATATAAAAACTGTGAATAATCCAATAGAAGCCAATGAAATTGAGATTATAATAAAAAACGTACCAACAAAGAAAATCCTAAATCCTAATGGATTTATGGCTGAATTCTACAAGAAATTTAGAGAAGTTTTAATCCCAATAATCTTCAAACACTTCAATGAAATTGAAAAGTAAGCAATAACCCCTAATTCCTTTCTGGAGGCAAGTATTACACTGATACCCAACCTGGAGAAAGACCGAACCCAAAAAAGAACTACAGGCCCGTCTCCCTCATGAACGTAGATACAAAAGTCCTCCACAAATTACTAGCAGATAGAATACAGCATATTATCAGGAGATTATATACCATGTCCAGGTAGGATTCATCCTGGGATGCACGGATGATTCAACATATGCAAATCCATAAATGTAACACACCACGTCAACAGAGCCAAAGACAAAAATCACACGATCAATTCAATAGATGCAGAAAAAGCTTTTGACAAAATCCAACACTCATTCATGATGAAAACCCTACAGAAAATTGGAACCAATGCCCTATATCTCAATCTGATAAAAGCCATTTATGACAAACCAATAGCTAATATCCTTCTAAACAGAGAAAAACTGAAAACTTTTAGTCTAAAATCAGGTACAAGACAAGGATATTCACTGTCATCATCACTCCTATTCAATAGAGTGATGGAAATATTAGCCAGAGCCATTCGAGAAGTGAGAGAAAGAAAAGGAATAAGAATCGGCAAAGAAGAACTTAAACTATCATCATTTGCAGATGATATCATACTGTACAGGGAACACTCAAAATCCTCCACCAAGGAACTGTTAGAATTAGTAAACAAATTCCGTAACGTAGCAGGATAGAGACAACGACTGAAAATCAGCAGCATTCCTCTACACAGAGAACAAACTCACTGAGAGAAGTGAGAGAAGCCATACCTTCCACAATAGCATCCAAAAAATGAAATGCTTAGGAATTAATCTAACGAAGGAAGCAAAAGATCTATGCAATGAAAATAACAATACTCTTTAAAAAGAGATCTGAGAGGATTTCAGAAAATGGAAAGATATTCCTTGTTCTTCAATAGGAAAAGCCAACATTATAAAAATGGCCATACTCTCAAAATTGTTATACAGATTGGATGCAACCTCTATCAAAATTCCATCAACATACCTTACATATCTAGAGAAACCATTCCTGAAATTCACCTGGAACCAGAAAAGACTTAAAATAGCGAAGACAATCCTGGGCACCAAAGTCAAGACAGGAGGCATTACAATCCCTGACTTGAAATTATACTACAAAGGTACTGTGATAAAATCAGCATGATACTGACGTAGACTTGAGGATCAATGAAACAGATTGGAAGATGCAGCTACAACAACTACAAACACACTCAGCCAACTTATCTTTGATAAAGGTGCCAAACATGTTCACTGGACGAAAGATAGCCTTTTTAACAAAAGGCGGAAACACTGGCTCTCCACATGTCAAGAACTAAACCTAGATCCAGGTCTATTACTATGCATATTACTATGCATTAAACTAAAGCAAAAATTGATTATATATATATATATATATATATATATATATATATATATATGCTAAATCTATTTGAATAGACAGTAAGAGGAAATCAATCAATCAAATCCCCTCAGGATTTATTCTGAAACCCTGTACCTCACTTTGTAGATCTTTTGTCAGTGTCAGCCATGTGGATGAGTCATGGCCATTGCTTGACCAATTTGCTCTCTGTGAAAGCCTGAGAGAATGTTTTCTCTCCATGCGACTCTCCTTAGGCACACTCTACATCATCGATCACTTTCCTCTGTGGCCTCATGGGCTCCTTGACCAGAAAATTCGGGACATCACTGAGTTACAGGATGCTATAGTATAGGTTCTCTTATGTCCTGGGTCCTCACTGACCTTGAAAGGCAAGGGCAAAAATGTTGGCTGTCCTTGTACATCTTCTCTTTCTCCAATTTTTGGTCTACAGACTTAGGTTGTTAACCCTCCAGAAAGGAAGCTTAATGATATTATTACCCTATAACATAAGCAGTTGAGCTTAGCCTCACTATCTGTCGAATATCAAACATCTTAGACATGGCATGGAACAGGTATTTTCCATCAAGTATTGATATGTTAAACTTTAAATCCCTACAGAATATACAGAAAAAATAAATAAAAAATTAAACAATTCAAATAAATAATTACATATTTTTACACAGAAATTTAGAAATCTATATCTAAATATACAGCCATGTAGCAGGACAGTCCTATGACATTTTTTTATTGTCTGTTGTTTTCGTTTATTACCTTTTTTTTTTTTTTGGCAGAACCAGGGATTCAATCACTTATTACCCTTTTTTAAAGCAAACATTTACTTGAGAGACAGTATGGTAGTAATTGCTATGACATGGCAAGCAGTACATATTTAGAAGGCCAGTGGATGCCACTTAAACATATACTCATAAGTGAAATAAAGCAGAACCACATGTGCAAATATCATATAGTTTTCCTAGTGTAAGAACTCAAAAGAAGAAATAAAAAGAAAGGTATACCACAATTAAAGGGAAAGTGAGAACTTAAGGTTTAAACAACGAAGAGAGGGCAAGGAGAAAATCTAGAAAACATGACAAGGTAAACAACCATACGTTTATAAGCACAAGATGAGTAAGGCAATGATCCTGAGAATCTTCAGCGTGCTTCTGAAACTAACAGTTAATTGGTAGGACTCTCACCCTCACTAACTCTATATGTTGATGCCTGTGAACTAAGCAACTGCACTGAATAGCAATGTGTAATACTAGGGTCATGCTTGGAATGCCTGTCATTCTGGTCACCTTAAGAAATTAATAAGTAAAAGAAAAAAAGAAATTAGTAAGTACCACACCAGCATTATGAACACTTCTCAGCATATCCTAGGAAAAGACAATGAAACCAATACTGTCAACAACTCCAAAAGATTGAGGTTACCAGGAAGCAAAAGCAGCTACAGCAAGAGGGAGAAAATGAGGAAATCAGCAACAGGAAAGTAAAGTGATGGCGGGAATAAGTCAATACATCTCTGCAGTAACTGTCAGGATGAATGGCCTAAACTCCCACATCAAAAGACAGATTTAGGGGCCGGGAGGATGGCTCAGTGGAATAAGCGCTTCACTGGCAAGGGCAAGGGCCTGAGTTCAATCCCTGGTTCTGAAAAAAAAAAAAAAAAAGAAAGAATAAAAGACAGATTGGCAGAGTAGATTAAGGAAAAAAGTACTCAGTATACAAGAAACACATTTAATTCCGAAGGACACAGATTAAAAATCAAAGGATGGAATACAACATTCCATTCAACATGAATCAAAAGGAAAAATTATGAGTGCTACCCTAATTTCATACAAAGTGAATGTTAGCCTAAGACTGATCAGAACAAAGAAGGTCAACATGTATTAGTCAAGGGAAGAAGTCAGCAGTAAGAGATATAACAACTATAAACACATACATAACAAATAATATCACATCCAAATTTGGTAAAAGCAATAAAAATGGACGTGAACCATCACATAAGCACCAATGGGCCTCAGTAGTCCACTACCACCAAAAGACCAACCAGCAAGACAAAAAATCAACAAAGAATTATCACAGATAAATGAACCATTTGAACAAATGGACGAAGTATCTATCTACAGGCTGTTTCACTCTGTAACAACAGAACGTACATCCTTCTCAGCACCACATGCAGCTTCTTCAACACAGACCACATATTAGCCCTACTAGCTGAAGGGCCAAAGAACTGAAACTATTTAGTTCATGCCATCGGATCGTAGTGCAATGAAACTAGAAATCAATGGCAAAAGAAACCACATAATATGCGAACATACGGAAATTGAACATCACCTTGTTGAAAAAATGGCACATCACAGATGAAATTGAAGAAGAAATGCAGGTGATAATGCCCGTGCAACACACCCTAATGCACGAGAGGCAGTGAGCACAATTCTAAAAGGGAAGTTCAGGCCAGTGGATCCTACCTCAGAAAAATTACACGAGCTCAAGTGACCAACCTTGTGATGCAATTCCAGTTGCCAGAGAAGCACGAACAATCCAAACCCATAGCTAACACAGGGGAGACAATAATAAATGTCAGGGAAGAAATTAACGAAATTGAGACTAAAAAAATACAATCAGAGTTGGTTCTTTGAAAGATTAAACCAACTAGAAAAGCACTTAGCAATCTTGCCAAAATAAGGAAAGAAAAGAATGAAATTTATACAACTAGGAATGAAAAATTAAAATCACGTCAGGTAATATTGAAATCCAGATTATTGGAAACTATTTTCAAAACTTGTACTCTAATAAATAAAAAATTCCAAAGAAGTGGATAAATTCCTAGATACATATGAACTACCAAACTGGGATCAATAAGATATAAACATCCTGCAGAAGCCAATATCCATCAGTTAAACTGAAGAAATAATCATGATTTTAAAAAATGTTACCAATAAAGAAAAGCTCAGGTTCCAAAAGATTCACTGCCAAACTCTACAAGAAATTTAGAGAAGATCGAAGACCGGGACTCCTAAAATACTCCTAAATTGCATATGAAATCTAATTTCATATTAATACTCCTAAAATACATATAGACCCAGAAGAGACCTAAAATGGCAAAAGCACTGCTTGGTAATAAGGCAGGGCAGGGGCCTTACAATCCAGGACTCTCAAATTATACAATTAAGCTTCAGTGATAAAAAAACAACAACAACATGGTATTGAGAAAAAAGGACTTGTAGATCATTAGAACAGAATGAAAAACACAGAAACAACTCCAGGCACACTCAGGTATATTACTTTTGACAAAGGATCCAAATCCTTCCACTAGAGAAAAGATAGCCTCTTAAACAAATGGTACTAGGGTAACTGGCTCTCCACAAGCTGAAGTTTGAACCTAGATCCAAGATGGGGAACCTGTTCCTGCAAGCCTCAACAGGAACACAGAGCTGTCCCTGTTCACACGTCAGCCAAGTTGCAATATTGATTTTTCTAAACTAAAACCTCAGTATTTAGGCTTAACTGTAGTGTTGGCACTTTGCAATAAATAAATGGGTTTGGGTTAAGGTCACCCCAAGTGACCTAGACCCTTAACTCTCAAAATGGATCAAAGATCTAAATATTAGAGTAGAAACACTTAACCTACTGGAAGTCAAAATAAGTAAAATTCTTTGAGACATAGGTGTAGACAAGGAATTTATAAACAAAAACCTGATTGTACCAGAAATAATGCCAAGAATCAACAAACACATAAAAATTGAAAAGCTTCTGTACAGCAAAGAAAACCACAAGTACAATGAGTAGACAACCGACAGAGTGGGAAAATAAGTTTTCCAGCTGATCCTTAGACAAATGACTACCATCTACTGTCTATAATACATAAATAACTAAAATAATTAGGCCCCCAAATTTCAACATCCAGGTATAAAGTGGGCAGCTGGAAGAATAAACATTCCTCAGAGGAAGAAATACAAACTGCTAGTAAAATACACAGGAAAGTGCTCAACATCACTGGTCATTTGAGAAATGAAAATTTAAGCAATGCTGAGATTATGTCGCACTCTCCAAAAAAGGAGACAATGAAGACACAAACCGATGACAAATGCTGGCAAAGCTGAAAGGAGAGAGAAGCCCCCGTTCACTCCTGAGAGTGTCAACTTGCACAACCATTGCTATAAGTAGTGTGGAGATTCCCCACAAAACAAAAATTAGCAGTTTCATTTGACCCAAGTATTCCCCTTCTAGGTTTCTTCTCAGAAGTGCTAAAGGCATCACATGATCATGGCATGTGCATACCCAAGTGTATATTAGCACAGTTCCTAATAGCTAAACCTTGGGAACAGCCTGTATGTCCATCAGCAGATAATGGACTAGTGAGGTTATGTCTATACTCAATGGAGCATGGCTCTGCCATAAAAAATAGAGTTATTTGTAAGAAAATAGATGCATTGAGAGGCCATAATATTCAGTGAAGTAACTCAGAAACACAAGCTCACATAGTGCATGGTTTCTTCTATATGAAAAGCTTCATAGATAGGGGTATACGTAGATATGCACATGAGATGCATAGAAATAAAAGATGGATATAGGAAAAAAGACTAAAAAGATATTGACAGCTGGTGTCAACAGCGTTCTGCAAAACGCACTTTGACAGCAAAACTGAATTGTGTGTTCTATATTTCTGGCCTATTAGTTTGGTTTTTAACCTGTATATATGACAGTTAACTTTACAAGGTCTTATAAAATAAATATGCAAATAAGAAGTTGGAAAAATAAATGGGAGTGGAGGAAAGGAGAGGCATAGAACTGTTGTGTACCAGTCCCCACAGTGAATGTGAGCATGACTATAAATATGTACTAATAAAAGTAAAAAAAAGTAGCACCAAAGCCTTAAAAACAATACAAACCATTAATTAGAGGACAAATTAAACAACAACAACAACAACAAAAAAGCAAATGGGCGAAATGATAGGCTACAGAGAAGAAAGAATGAAGATGGAAGACTAAAAACTTCTGTGAATAGTTCACAGTACAGAAACAAACATGCCATGCACTGGGGATTAAATGGCTCCTGACAAATACAAAAGAGGTGACAAATTATTCAAAGAAATAATAACAAAAAACTTCCACATGTGGAAGGTGCAAAATACAAGGCACCAGCAGTCAAAGGTCACTGGTCAGATTCAACTTAATTAAGTCCACCCTAATTCATCGCAAAATCAATTTTTAGGCAAAACAAGAGAACGTGCTCCAGACAAGGAAGAAGGAAAAAAAAAAAAAAAAAAAAAGGCTGGCCTAGTTTCCCTGAGAGTACGTTTCTCAGCAGAAAGCTGACAAGCCAGGTGACAGGACAGGGACAAGAGATGTTCAGTACACTGGAGGAGAAAATTGCAACTGGGAATATGCGCTAGAAAAAACCTTCCTTTAGAAATGAAAATATAATGACTCTTCCTGAAAAATAAATGCTGGGAGAATATGTCTCAAGCTGTCATGCCCTGTCTGAAAAGAAATGTTAAGTATAATAAATTGCAAGAATACTATATTGTATCTCTCTTTTGAGTAAGATAAAACATACACAAAGAGTATCTAGGGACCAATAAGATAACTCAGTGGACTAAAGCACCTGCTTAGGCAAGCGCAGGGACCGTGGTTCGATCCCCAGCACCATATGCCCCACCAGCTCCACCACCAGGGCAGACTGAGCTGACCAGAGTCCGAGTATAATGGCCCACACCTGTGATCCCAGCGCTGGGGAGGCTGAAAGCAGGAGAAGCACTACGAGTTTGAGCTGCATAGTGAGACCCTGCAACAACCAAATACATTTTTTAAAAAAGCTAGAGAGAGAGAGAGAGAGAGAGAGAGAGAGAGAGAGAGAGAGAGAGAGTAGTCTAAATGATGGATAGAAGGAGAGAGTGAGGAGAGAGGAGGAGTGGAAGTGGAATAAGTAAGATACACCACGTAGAGAGAACAAATACCCACAAGGAGTTCAAAGATTATGTGCCATAAACATGAATTCTGTCGATTGATAGCAACAAAATGAAAATGGAGGAGGGGGATTTGGAGACATAGAAGGGAGATGGCAGAGGAGGACGGGACTGAACAGAGAAACAACGTGTTACATATGTGCAAGAGAAACAATCCGTGTTACATATGTGCACCAACCCAAGGTGAGTGGAAGCTGCATGTATTGCAAACATGTACTAAAAAAATAAATATTAAGAACAAGCAAAAATGTTAAGGGGAATTCAGCCAATTGAAAGAAGTACAAATGGATAAAATATGACAACACAATAATCTTATGCTGCACCTCAAGATCCTAAAAAGAAAGGCCAAGTCAAGCTCAAAGGGAGTGAATTATAATGATCAGAACAGAAATTAATGCAATGGAGACAAATAAAAAAACCCACAAAGAATTAGTGAATCAAAGAGCTGGTTGTTTTTTATGTATTTGTTAACAGAGTCTCCCTACGCAGCTCTGACTTGCAGTATGAGTTCCATGTGCCTCACTAGTTGGTATGTGAGATTCTTTTCCCCTGCTTGGAAAATGTTCTGCTACTAACTCTGCAAATTGTCTTTTTATGTCCTTGGTGTTCACTGTCACTGTTTTGTTCACACCTATCAGTATTATATGGTTTTATTTGCATCATCTTCTGGCTGCTGAATTGTTATTTCATGGTTCCTTGTTAGTTTTCTTTCAACCTCACTAGCTGCAGCACAGTCTTCAAGGTCAGAAAGTCAGTCTTCAGTTTTGCTCAAGAAGTTTTCCAGCTTTCAGTGGAATTTTTAATGTCCTGGATATCTGTTTGAATCTATTTCACACATTCGAATTCTTGCCTGCATTGTTCATTCAATATTTCCACCACTTTTCTACTCTCTATTTTTTAATATCTATGTCTTCTTTAGATGCACTGAGCAATTCTTGCATTATGCCTATCATTTTTATTTAATCTCAGAGATTACTTCTGGTCTGATTTCTTCTACAGACGATGGAGTTTTTTTTTCATTATCTGAGTTGCTATGATTTCAGGAATTTCAGATGTGTGACTTCCAAGTTCTTCTATGTCCTTGTCCCCTGGACCTGGTTTGGGTGGGCTGGACATCTGAGATTCCCTATTGTGCCTTAATGTTGACATTTTTGAAGCTCCCAGCATTCACCTGAGCTCCTCAGTGGTGGGGGGGGGCAGAGCGTGGGCAAGGCCCCCTCGATGGAGGGGCGTGGGGCAGGCTCACCAAAGGCCCACTCTCCGGGGTGCACCCCAGCTTCTGCGGTGAGGGGCGCTGTGGCTGAATCCCCACAAGGCTCCAGCTGTGGTAGGGGGCAGTGTAGGGCTTACGAGACTCTCATGGTGGGGGGTGGTCAAGGAAGCACTTTTGACAGTGAATGCCCGTATGGGGTTGCAGCAGCCACAATCACACGTGGAGCAGGGTGAGACGGAAACACTGGGAGCGAGGAAAATCACGGAGGCCTGGTGGGGAAAAGGGAAGCCAGCAGGGGCTTGAAGACTTCCAAAAAGCATTTGAAATACAGGATACAATCAGGAATTACGTGGCTGGGGAGATAGCTCAGTGGTCTAAGTGCCAGCCTGGCAAGCACAAGGACCTGCGTTCAATGCCTGGTACTGTATGCCGTGCCAGCCCCTGAGGCCGGAGAGACTGTGCGGGCTCTGAAACGCCGCAGTGACATGGTGACGCATGCATGCCTGCAATTCCAGCACTGGGGAGGCTGAGTCAGGAGAATCAGGCCTGCAATCCCAGCACTGGGGAGGCTGAGTCAGGAGAATCACTACAAGTGTGAACTGCATAGTGAGACCCTGTATCAAATAAATACACACAAAAAAGCAATTTTTTTTAAAATCAGGAATTATAAATTCAGCTAGGAACTACTAGAGTATAGTAAAGTTTAGCATAGGTATACCAGAGACACTGCCATTTAACATCCGTGCTAATATGAATCAGCTGTCCTACTGTTGAGATCCATAATATAACTACAAGTAATCATACTACGACTAATATAACTATGTAATAATCATATTACGACTATAACTACAAATAATCATATTACGGAGCACACGGTGAAAGGATGTGCGATGTCTGTCATGGAATTGCCTCGGTGAGAAATTTGGACGGCCAGATTTTATTGTCCTCAGGTGGAGTAAATCTATGGCCGCAGCCACACATTCACGTGAGTTAAATTACTCAACTGTCCATGCCTCAGTTGTAGCACAGGGTCTAGAGGGCCTCCGTACGCGGATCAGATACATAGTGATTCTCCTGTTTTCAGCCTGCTAAGTGCTGGGATTACACGCATGCTCCACCGTGCCCAGTCTCAATCACTCTCTCAGCTCACCCTGGGTTGGGGCCCGCATGGCGCGCCAGTGATGGAACCCCTAATGTGCTATTTGTGACAGCAATTTTATGTGTTTATTTGGCTGGATTAAAGTATATTCAGGCATCCAGGAAATGGTTTCACTGTGTGTCTGTGAGTGTGTTTACAAAAGGATCTTGTAGGTAAAGCAGTAGATTAGTAAGAAGGCCTTTCCTGTTCCTGGTGTGGGAACGTTTTTTCTCTCTAAGTTTCTCTCTCTCTCTCTCTCTCTCTCTCTCTCTCTCTCTCTCTCTCTCTCTCT
>NW_004524815.1:2481957-2485643 GCF_000260255.1 Octodon degus | reverse complement strand
TCTCTCTCTCTCTCTCTCTCTCTCTCTCTCTCTCTCTCTCTCTCTCTCTCTCTCTCTCTCTCTCTCTCTCTCCCTCCCTCCCTCCCTCCCCCCCAGGACCCCTGCCTTCAGACACACAGACATCAGTTAATGGCCTGTGTCAGTTCTTGTTCTTCAGTCTCCACTCTCCCACCCGGCCCAGGCCCTCTCTCCGTCTCAGGCTTTTGTCTCAGAGTCTGGGAGGCCGCTGCCAGCCTTGTCCTTAGATTGCTGAAGGTACATCCAGCAACTGCCCAACTGCTCTGTCATACACGTAATGATTGTAACAAATCTTCTCTTTCATATTTATGTCTGTGGCTTCTGTTTCACTTGGGGCCCTGGTGTTTAAAAGCAATAATTTAATATTTGATTTGTGTCACAGAATAAAATTCTCACTAGAACTTGCTACTTTTTTAATGACATTTGAGTGTTTTGCATGGAGAAAATATAATAACTATTATAAACAAGTTCCTTTTCCATATATAACAAACAATGCCTAGATCTTGCATATCTTATGAGTTAGTCTTTAGTTTTTACTATGTCAATCGATGCATCCAACATGTTGACATTTAAATTTGCAACAGGATAAACATACAGGAAATAGAATTATATTTTTATTATATCATATATGTCTACTCATTCAGATTAAATATCAAAGCTAGAAACCAATTGTATCGTACAATTATCTTCCTAAAAATGCTTCAAACAATAAAGCTTGTCATGGTTTTCTACTTTTGTTAAGCCGATTTTCCCTTGCACACTCCTGTTTTTCTACTCTTCTTTGACACTCACTTTTTGACCATTTATTTACAGTCAGCCAGGCCCACACCACAGGCCCTCTGTCCCTGCTGTCCCAGGTGGGTTCCTCCCCCTCAGGGCTCCGACTCACTGGGACCCCGTCACGGAGTCCTTCCCGGTCCACCTTCGTAGTCCGCGGTCATCAAGCACTGCGCTGCTCCTGGGTCTCTCTCGCCGGGCTGTGAGCCTGGGGCTGCCGTCCACGCCCACGCGCGGCTGGTTCGCGTCCCCCGGCAGAGCGTGCACTGCAGGAGGGCAGTGACTTCCTCATTTTGCTCATAACATGGTGAGCAGCAGCTGACAACGTTTCATTGTCGCTTCTCCACATATACTTGGTAAATGTCTGAGATTGTAACTGAGACTCAGTATTAACTGTGCAAACATGCTGAGTCCTTGACTCGCTGATGAATCATGCAGAATAAAAATCTTTAGAGACCTCGTAGGTACAAAACCTAAGCACAGGTATATTTCTCCCCACTCAATTTATGCTCATTTCTGTGTCTGTGTCCACTTTTTCCAGAACCATTTCTCGTTTTTAGGCCAGTTATTATGGAACTTTAGGAGACGCTGATCTCTAGCATTTTCAGTGATAACGCAGAACGTTCTCATGTGTCCCTGGGGTGAGCCCGTGATGGGTCACACAGGACCAAAGTCCTCATTGTGGAACATTTCGAGTCTCCTCACTCACTGTGGCCCCAGGTGCCACGCGGATGACAGCAACTGCAGGGTCTTGGAAGGAGAGCCCATGAGCGTTACTGTGCACACCCACAGAGAAACCCTCCCTGTCCGCATGAAGTGGAGTCAGAAGGTCCACCCGTGGACAACAGAGAGCTGGCAAAGCCCTGGCACAGCCCGAGTGGTGTGGCCACAGCTGGGCAAGCTGGCGGCCTCTGCTGGATGCGAGGGGCGCGTGAGGGACTCGTGCAGAGGAGGAGGGGACGGTGGCTCTGACCCAGCACGAGCTCTGCTTCCTGCTATCGTTTCGCACTTCTGGCTCATGGGACTGTGAAAGAGTCAGTTCGTATTGTTGTCAGCTCCAAATTTTCAGGAACTGATGGCAGCAGTCATAGAAATCTAATTAAAACCTTCGCTTGTCCCTTCTGTGTTATAATCTTATTTGATTATGGAACATCTGTTTGGGTACATTGGTGAGGGAAGCCACTGGAGTTTCTCCCTCAGGAAGTTACATTTATTTTTTAAGAGAATAAAAAATGGTAAAAGGAAAATTAGCAATGAAACAGAATTTTACTAAGCAAAATGATAGGACTTCAGAAATGGTTGTCATATCACACACTGTTGTCTTTACATATTTGTTCAGATTACCAGACAGAAGGGTGGAAAATTGGTCAAAAAACTGAGAGGAAAAAATAAAGCCTAAGCATTAACTGCTCCTTTCCATAGATATTTATTGTTTCTTGATCCAAACATGTTCTTGTTTTATTTTTCATTCTTTTTTTTTTCCAGTACGGGGGATTGAACTCAAGACCTTGCACTTGCCAGGGAAGCACTTATTCTACTGAGCTATCTCCCTGGCTTTTCATGCTTATTCTGACTTTAAGGTAAAGCCAGAAGTCAGAAGGTGGCAGATCTGATGAATACGGTGAATGAGGACACTGTTAGAACTTGCCACAAACATTTGGAATCACACAAACACTTTGAGGCAGGCAATAAAGGACAGCCACGAAGGGGGACTTCCAAAAGTTCTTATGAAGTTGGCAGAAGAAAAAAATATAGCAAAATATCAAAATGTACCAAAACAGGAACAAAAAAAATCAATTAAATAATTTAGGTCAAGGCCAGTCATTTTTAGTCTGACAAACCACTTTCCTCTCTGCCTTTTGTGATATTCTATGAGTTTGTATGGAGGCCACTCAGTTTAAGGGGACATTTCTCTTTAGTTTCCTGCTTGTGAGAACTGTTCAGGCAGAAGTGTCAGACCAGGAAAGGTGTGGAACCTTGTTCCAAGGCTTCTGTCCTGGACTCCTTCTATTTGGGGATCAATGTTGGTGACAGAATGTGTATTCAGGTGCATGTGGCTGTGGGACAGGCTCCTAACACCAGGCAGAGGTTCACATGGACTCAGTATCCCAAGAGGAAAGCTAAGTCTGTCCCAGTCAAACATGGGGCAGGTTTTGGCAGGCCCAGTGGGTTGCAAGGCTCTGGGTAGTGTCTCTTGGGCATAACAGAGAGGCCCTTAGCCCTCGCTGTTTAACCAGGCAGAGGACTGGCCCTGTGCTGGCAGGGATTATGCCTGGGGACCTGGGTGCTGAACGGATGTTGCCAAAGTCTAAGTGTGCCCCGTAGGCATTCACACAGGCCTGGAACCTCGCATGTAAAACCCGTTTGCCTGGGTACTGGTGCTAGCAGCAGACAGAGTCACTGGCTGATCTTGGATTGGAATAGGGCAGTGAGAACTGGCTGGAGACACAAACAAACCCAGGACACCGATTTTTTGTGTCCCAGTTGGCACGGGACATGTTCCAGGCTCCAGGCTTTGGCTTGGGTGTGCTTGGGATCCAGTAGTGAAGACTGACAACTGGAACACAGACCTGTGTGACAATGAATGAGCAGAGAAGGGGTAGTTCCCACCCTGACTGCTCACTCCTAGCTATGCTGGCGAAACTACTGCCAGGATGCAGCCTCCTCTGTTTGGAGAAAGGATCATGCGATGAAGGGTCTGTATGCTACATGTCTGTCTTCTGAGCTTTGGCTCTGCTGCATGGCTAGGGGCCTTCTGACCAGCTAGAACCTTCTCAGAATGGCAGATCCCATGGGGAGTGTGGGCAGAGGCTGTACTGGCCCATCCCGCTGGAAGGCTTTCCCTCTTTGAAACTCCTATTCTTATGTTTTGCTTGATCTACAGCTTGCTT
>NW_004524815.1:2480612-2481817 GCF_000260255.1 Octodon degus | reverse complement strand
TCTCTCTCTCTCTCTCTCTCTCTCTCTCTCTCTCTCTCTCTCAATTAATTTAATTTTGCTTCACATCAGAGTGTGTGTGTTTTCCTCTTTTTATTTCCTGTGTTTTTCTGGTCTTCTCTGAGGCTCTCAGAGGCGAATCCTCTTCTGCCTTTTCAGGTGTCTTGGAGTAAAACTAAAAGACACAAACTTGGAACTGGTTCACAAAACAGAATCCAACAGTCTATAGCATTCAAGAAAGTCATTTAATGCAAAAAGCTACTCATAGATGAAAATCAAATCATGGAAATAGTATTTCATGGACCTGGAAACTGAACACTGGCAAGAGTACCGATTTTAATCTCAGGCAATGTAAATTTCAACCTAAAATTAATCAGTAGGAATAAAAAAAATGACTACATACTAGAAAACAGAACAATCCAAGTAGAGCTAATGCTTTTAAATGTGTGTGCAGTGAACGCTGGAGCACTTATCTTCATAAAATGAGGACCATGGAATACACAAAACCAAATACATACTAATACAGTGGTAGTAAAGAATCTTAATACTTCGCTTGCATAAGGAAAGCAGCTAACCAAAATAATCAATAAGGAAATATCAGGGCTGGCGAAACAGCTCAGTGGTCTAAGTGCCTGCCTGGCAAGCACAAGGAGCCAGGTTTGATCTCCAGTAGCGCCTG
This sequence comes from Octodon degus, assembly GCF_000260255.1. Taxonomy (NCBI): domain Eukaryota; kingdom Metazoa; phylum Chordata; class Mammalia; order Rodentia; family Octodontidae; genus Octodon; species Octodon degus. The sequence continues at coordinate 2,481,141 of NW_004524815.1, read as the reverse complement.
CCATGCCAGCCCTGGAACCTCGTGTGGTGGTGCACACCTGTAACCCCAGTGCTAGGGAGGCTGAGGTAGGAGGAGTACTAGCAGTCTTCACTGCATAGCTGGACCCCGGACCCAATAAATGTACAAGCAAATATCAAAAAAGGAAAGAAATATCAGAGTTGAATCACACCCTTGAAACTATGGACATAAAAATATCCAGATTGTTTCAACCTACTGCGACATTGTTTTCTGCAGTAGAAAAACATGGTAGTTTTTCTGAAATAGATCACATAGAAACAACTGAAATGAAGGAAAGGAGAAAAGAATGAAAGACAAAAGGGAAAATATATATGCATATAGATAGAATAGCTTGCATAATTATGCTGCCAATTTCCACTGGCCTATTGAAAGGAGCAGTAATGCTTACGTTTTTCCTTCTTTTTAATTTATTTTACCAATTTTACGTGTTTATGTCTGGTCATCTGAAAAACTAATTCGAAGACAACAATATGCTATATAACAACCATTGTTGAATTCCTATCATTTTGTT
>NW_004524815.1:2471095-2480292 GCF_000260255.1 Octodon degus | reverse complement strand
GATATCTAGAAGTTAACCACTATACTCGTGCAACTCACTGGAACTTTGAGACACAGTGAAAATAGGCTGAGAAGGGAATTTTGCTGTAATCAATAATCATTTTTGAAAGAAATAATATCAAATAAATAACCTAATGAGGAACCTTAAGATGCTCAAGAAAAAACAATGCCTAGCCAATCAAAATTAAGGAGAAAAACTGTCAAACCTGGAGGGGAAATTAGTGAAACTGAGACTGCAAGTCAATACAAAGAATTGACAAATTGAATGGCTTGTTCTTTGAAAGAATTTTTAAGCATAGATAAACTCCTAGACAAAGAGAAAAAAAGGCTCTCCTCAGTCCAATTAGAAATGAAAAAGATGTCACTAAAATCCAAAATATGGTAAATCCTATGAAAAATTGTATTATAATAAATTGGAAAACCATGAAGAAATGGACAGATTCTTAGACTTGTATCAAGTACCAAAGCTAACCCAAGTGGACAAAAGTGCTGAAAACCCCAATAACACATCACAGAACTCAGCTAGTGATAAAACCCAACCAGCTAAGCTGCTATATGGACTCAACACAATCCCAATCAAAATATCAACATCTTACTTCTCAGAACAAGAGAGAGCAACTCTAAAATTCATATGGAGCCAGACAAGACCCAGAATAGCAAAAGAAATCTTGGTCAACAAAAATGCAGGAGCCGTCACAATACCTGACTTCAAGCTATCCTGCAAAGCAGCAGTGGTAAAAACCCCCTTGCACTGGCAACAAACTGACATGTACATCAGCGCAATGAGCTCGACGATGTTGAACCCATGGCTCATGTGCCGCAGTGAGCAGAGAGTCCTCTGCAAGAATGTCACACGCTGCGTATGTTGTTTCTTTCTAAACTCAAACCTCAGTATCCAGGTTTAACTGCAATATGGGCACATTGCAATAATTAAGTGGGTTGGGAGTTGTGGTCTGGGCATTTGGTCTCTAAAACAGTTGCCATCATTGAACAATAGAAACATCCTCATTCCCAAATGCGAAATCTTTAAGACTCACCATAAAGCTCCTTGAATCTTCTGGCAGTGAACTCTGTAAACTATCGTTCAATTCCTTCCTCCATTATCGGAGACACAGCTGTTGCATTTAGGGCCCAATTGTTGGGAGCCACAGAAGCTGGAAGTTAGTCAAATGTGTGCAAGGGGACCAGGCCACAGTGTCTGAGGCAGTCAAGCTACCTTAGTCCTGAGATAAGTATCCTGACTGGTTAATGTCAGCTATTAGTCACCTAGCAACCTTGTGTCACATGTTACTGATTTTGCATAAGTACAAATACATGCCCACACTGCTGTTCTGGGGGTCGTCTTATCAACTAGGCAGATGGGCCACCACCTGAGCCAGCTCTTCTTGTCTATCTTTTCCTCATTCCTGCCACCATTTCTCCCTGGATACAGCAGATCACACTGAGACCAACGGATTCCTTCGCTTAGTGGCTGTGAGTCAATATTTGGGTTGCCTTAATGTTACATCATAATGAGGATTTTTCTTTAGGAATATAGGTAGTACATAACAGGTTCTTATTGTATATTGACATGTAATTTATCTCAGGCAACACCATTGTCACTGTCTTAATAGTAACAGGGCCACCTAATTGCCACTATTTCTCTGTAAGCCAACACTCAAACTGACTTTGTGACATTAAGAATACTAGAGTCCATTCCCAGAGAACGTGGCTGCTGGACTGACTGTATTGCATCCTCCTGTCCCAAAATAACCCAGGTAGTCAGATCCCGGGGCTCTGGCAACGGGTTATAGTTAGTCACACCTAAAGCACATCACTGAAAATCAACTAGAGAGATCTCAATATTAGTAACAAATTCTTTAGGCTATAAACATCATAAATCTCAGCAAAATACAAAACAAACAAACAAACAAACAAAACCAACAGAGACATAGGGAGAAAAGGCCAAAAATTTCCTCTCCACGCTTCAACTTCTCTGAATCCAATCCAGGTGGCCCAAAGGAGAATAACTTGATGTACATACTTGACTTCCTGAAAAGCATATCAGAAGAGGTTAGAAAACAAGCCAAAGAGATGCACAGTGGGATTAGAGAAGGCACAACTAAACATATAAGGGCAGTAATAAGCTAAAAGATTCAGGAGCTATAAGAAGACACTAAAAGAAATCATTTTGACATAAACAAAATGATACAAAACAAGAATGATGAGTTTATGAAAGAATTAGATGCATGAATATTTTTAAGTCAGAAATTCTGGAGATTAAATATCATGTGGTAACTCTCCTACCAACCTGTTTTGAAGCTGTCATACTGCAATTTTTTTCCTCTATAAAATTAATAAAAAATAAAATGTCAACAGAAGGACCAATATGAGGGCAGAATTTCAGAACTAGGAGACAATGACACCTTCAAAGACCTGCTACTCAAAGACACCTTGAAAAAGCAAGAAGAAATGAAAAATTCATCCAATCACTGCTAGATGATGCAAAAAAGACTAATCTGAGAGTAACTGGAATAAGCAAAACATCAGAAGACAATAAAAATGGTATTAAAAAAAATTCACATAGATAATTGTGGAAACTCCCAAAATGTAGGGAAAATTTTGTACTTCTGGTTTGGTGAGTATGAATTTCTTTATTTGTTCTTTCTTTTTTTTTTAATGTATTTGGTACAGCTTGACTCATAGTGATCCTTATTATACATAAGGATGAGCGAAGCACGTACAGAACCGAATAGCCATGGGCAAGGTAGAAACTACGCACGCTGCATTGCACTCAGTTCCACAAGTCTATCACAGGGACAAAAGCAGCAAGTCACCTACAAATGTGAACCTCTTAAAGTTACAGCTGACCTTCACACACAGGTCTCCTTAAAGGTCAGGAGCCTTTGAGTAAACTGTCTCCTTAAAAGGCAACAACCTCAAGCCCTGAACTACGTGTACTAAAAACTTTTCATTAAATGTAATGGAGAAATATCACATTCCGTGACAAGGAGCGCTTCAAGAAATTCACAACCTGGCCAGCGAGATAGTTCAGTGGACTAAGTGCCTGCTTAGGAAGCTCGGGGACCTGGGTTCAAGTCCCAACATCACATGCCATGCTGGCCCTGCCCCTGGGCATGCTGAGCCGGTCACTGACACCAGGCCTGGTGACTCATGCCTGTCGTCCCAGTGCTGGGAAGGCTGAAAGCATGAGGATAACTACAAGTCCAAGCTGTGTAGCGAGACCCTGTGTAGTGAGCACAAAAAGAAACTCACAGTCTCCACACCAGAAGTACAGTGTCTCAAGGATGTCCTACACAGAGACAATGAAGCCAACAATGTCAACAAAGCAAAAAGAATGAATACAACTGGTGGGATGAGCAGCTAACAAAAGGGGAAAATGAAATCAGTGACAGGAAAATAATGTCATAACAGAGATAAGTTAATACCTTTTAATGATAACTCTGAATGTGGATGGTCTGAGTTTCCAGTCATAAGACAGTGACAGAAGGGATCAAGAAAAAAATAAGCCAACACTATGCAGTTTACAAGAAACAAACTTAAGAGATACTCAGATTAAAAGTCAAAGGGTATAGGTCCTGCCTTACCTTGGTCTTAACCATCCAGCAGAAAAGTGTAAAAACGAAATATAAGAAGTAAAGCCATGCTGTTATGTTGAGCTGTGGGGGACTCAGATCAACAGTTTCTGACATTGCCAGTCAAGCGGAAGATCCAATACTGTTAGGGGATACTGGACTCTTCTAGAATATTTTGCTGAATTTGCACATCTATAATATTCAAATAATGGAACTTAACAAAAAAAGGGGATACAGATGAATGTCCATTTTGTATCTGTATATTCAGAGTGGTTAGGATAGATATATAGTTACATTCTCTTAATGAATAGAGTGATTTGTTCTAATGGTGTTTGTAAATAAGATATCATGTCTGCATCTCGTACAGCAATTAACCACTAGGAAGAATGTATGCAGTGTGTTAATTATTGAAACTGTCCTACCAATTTGATTTGAAACTGTCTCATTGCTATTTGTTTCTCAATAAAATTACGGAAAAAGGTCAAAGGGTGGAAAACAATATTCCACGTGATGAGAAGTCAGAGAAAAGCAAGAGTTGCTATACTATTTTCAGACAAAGTGGATTCATACTAAGAGTGATCAAAAGAAACAAAGAAGGCCACTACACACTAGTTATGGGAAATCAAGAGTAAGAGACAAAAATTATAAACATACACACCAAGTCCTGGGGTGACTAACTTCATAAACAAACACTAATACACAGAAAAAAATCATTGAAACACCAATACAGTATTAATGATAGAGCTCAATAGCAGTATCATGAAAAGGACAGATTAGCTAGACAAAAAACAAACAAACAAACAAACAAACAAACAAACAAAAAAAAAAACAAAGAAGTACCACTCAAGTCTTTAACAAATGGACACAGTAGATATCTAGAGAATGTTCTACTCAAAAATAGAATATATATCCTCCTCAGCAGTACATTGGACTTTTCTCTATAAAAGATTACATATTAGCCAATAAAGCATGATTAAGTAAAGGCAAAATAGCTGAGATCATCTCATTCATATAATCAGCTCATACTGCAACAAGGCTAGGAATCAATTACAAAAGAAACTACATGAATTATGCTAACATGGAAATTAAACACTACCTCTCAGATAGTAAGTGAGGACAGGAGGAAATTAAAGAAGAAATCATGCATTTTATACAATCAAATGATCAAGCCAATACTAAATATTGGAATCTATCAGAAGCAATGAAACTAGTCCTAAGAAGGAAATTCATGGGAGTGAATTCCCACATCAGAAAAATAGAATGAGTTCTAGTGAATCACATAATATTGCACCTTGATATTCCAAAAAAACAAGAAAAATCCAAACCTATAGCTAATATGGGGAAGGAAATTATAAATATCAGGTCAGAAATTAACAATATTGAGACTAGAAAAACATTATCAAGAATAAATGAATCAAAAAGTTGGCCTTATGAAAGATTTAGCAAAATAGACAAATTCTTAGTTAATCTTACCAAATGTGAAAAATCCAAAATCCATGCAACTAGAAGTAAATAAACTGAAATCACAGCAGATTCTGCTGAGGTCCAGAAAATTATCAGTAACTCCTTTGAGAAGCTGTATTGCACTAAATTGAAAAATTCAGAGGAAATGGATAAATTCATAGATACATATGAAATAACAAAGTGAACAAAGAAGATAGATAAATCATGAATAAGCCAATGTCAGTCAGTGAAACTTAAGATGTAATTAAAAAAAACATGAACTAAGTAAAACTCAGTTCCTCACAGATTTCCTCCCTAATTCTCTAAGAACTTTGGGAAAGATATAACATTACTACTTCTCAAACTCTTCAATGAATCTGAAAGGAAAACAGCACTCCCAAAGTCATTACTGGAAGTAAACATTACACTGAATCCAAAATCAGAATGGGTCCCAACAAAAAAAGTACTACAGACTGTTGTGGATTGCCACGTGGTCTACTTGTTACACCCAGCTGAACTGAACCAGAGTGCTGCTGGGTGGGGAAGGCCTACTTGAGGATAGATTCAGGTGCATAAGAGGCAGAGCGAGAGAGGCTATAGGGAGGTCATCAGGGAAGCTGCCGGAGAGCTGTTGGAGGCTGCTGGTTCTCTTGGGTTATTCTGCAGAGGCCTTTGTCAGGCTGGCTTTCCTAATGATCTTGGCTGTTTCCATCCGAGGAGGAGTACAGGACCTCACTGCCACTGAGCCTGGCAATGGTTCACTTTGGAGGAGCTCTGGTCCTCACCTTGAGCATCCCTTTCTGTCTCCAGAGAGGAAGATGATGCACAGTTCAGTCTCACTGAGAAGCTTGTCACTCTGGCTTTCCTGGTGGGAACTCAGCTTTGCTCGTCATTGGAGAAGTTTAGGACCCCTCTGTAGCTGAGGATGGCTGTGGTATTTTCCAAGAGAGCTCCAGTGTTTACTTTGAGCATCACTTCCTGGGTCCAGTTCTCTAAGCCTGCTTGCCTGGATCCCTCATCCTGCTGGCATGCATTTTCTAGCTTCCACTACTGACCTTTGAACCTTCCCAGTGCCGATCTGTGAAGCTGGCCTGCATGAGACACTCTCATGATCTCTAGGCCTCAGTTGTACTTGTGGGAGACATTGCTTTGAGCTCTAGATCTTCAGCTGGAATTATGCAGGACATTGTGGTGGCATCCAGGCTTTAAGTTGGATATTTGGGCTTTAATGTGTGGAAAGATTTCCTGTACTCTTTGTATATGATTCTTTGGGTAATTCATTATAAAATAATCTTATAAAATATGTGCCCTGTATTGTATGGTTCACCTTGCAAAAGCTCCAAACCACAACACAGGGCAATCTCTAATTTCATAGATGCAAAAATCCTCAACAAAATACTGGCAAGCAAAATTCAGCAAACTGACCAACTTATCATGCACGTTGTCCTGGTAGGACTCATTCCAGGGATGCAGGAATGGTTTAAACACAAACAAATCAAAAACTTTAATACACCATGTAAACAGAAGCAAAGAAAAAAATACACAGTCGCCTCAATAAATGCAAAAAAAATGAGGTTTTGACAAAATCTGATATCCATTCCTGATAAAAAGAAAACACTTGTGAAAATAGGAATATAAGATCTTATTTCAATCTGATAAGGGCTATCTATGACAAGCAAACATCCTACTAATGGAGAAAACTGAAACCTTTCCCACTAAAATCAGACAGAAGACAAGGCTGTCCCCTAACATCATTTCTCTTTAATATAATTCTCAAAACATTGGCTAGAACACTAAAAGAAAAAAAAAATAAAAGCATATAGATCATAAAGGAAGAAGGAAAACTATAAGTAGTTGCTGGTGACATTATCCTTATAAAAGACTACGAAACTCCACCAGAAGACTCCTAGAACTAAGATCCAGATTCAGCTGTGTAGCGTGAGGGATGACGTCTTATGTAATACCCTATTTACTTTTAGAAGTAGAAGAGACTGAGGCAGAATCCCATTTAGTTTAACCCCAGCCTAAAGTGTTTACATAGAAGCAGCCTTGCCTAAATGACCCCATTCCTCACTCCTTCCCCTTCCCTGTCAGAACTTCACCACCATAGGAGATAAGGAGAGACAGGACCCATTTAGGACAATAAGAGACAGACCGTGTGCCTAAGCTTAGCCATAAATCCCTCTGCCCAAGACCTTGCACCTACAGGATTTCCTGGCATCACATTCCTGCCATAACCCCACACCTATAGGATACAGGGGGCACTGCATTCCTATCCAGTTGCCATAGAAACAATAAAACTATAAAAGTGGGTAGGAAACAAAGAACTGGGCCTTTTGTGTCTTCTCAGATGGGGAGGGGAGCACATGGGTCTCTGGCTAATTATTGAAAATTGTTCTATAATTCCTTTTAATTTGGCCTCCCATGGGCAATATATCCAATCCTGGCTGTCACAGTGGCAGGAGTCAAAGCTAACACTCTAAAATCAGTAACATCTTGTACACCAATGACAAACTGACTGAAAGGGACATTAGTGCAATAGTACCCTTCACAATAGCATTGTGAGAAAAGAAATACTTAGGAATTAATCTAACCAAAAAAGTGAAAAAACCTCTAAATGAAAATTATAGTGCTCTGAAAAAGGAGATCAAAGAGGGCATTACTAAAAGGAATGCTAACCCCTCTTCCTGCATAGGCATACCAATACAGTAAAAACTGCCATACTGCCAAAACTGTTGTATAGATTTGGTGCAATCTCAATCAAAACACTAATACTATTCCTTACTGGGCAAGAGAAAATACTCCTAAAATTCATATGGAACCAAAAGAGATCTAGAATAGCAAAAGCTGATGTGGACAACAGTGCCAAGAGAGGGAGCTTTACAGTTATGGGCTTCAAGTTATGCCGCAAAGCTACAGTGATAGGAACAGCATGGTACTGGAAAAAAACTTGTGGCTGGATGGAATAGAATCAAAGATACAAAAACAACTCCAGTCACTGTCAGCTGTGTTGTTTTTGACAAAAGAGCCAAATCCCCTGTGCTGGAGGAAAGATGGCCACTGTAACAAGTAATGCTGAGAAATGGCCCACCCACATGCCAAAGGCTGAACCTAGAGCCACGTCACTCGCCGTGCACTAACATAAAGTAAAAATGGATCACTGACCTAAACATGGAAAGAGAAACACAATCGGATGCAAAACAAAATAGGTAAAATTCTTGAAGACATAGGTGTGGGCAAAGACTTTATGAGCAAAACACCAGTTGCACAAGAAATAATACTGAGAATCCACAAATGGCATCTCATCAAATTTAAACGCTTTGGAAAAGCAAAGGAAATAAGTGAAGAGATAAATTACAGAATGAGAAAAAGTTTGCCTGCTACTTCTTAAAACCTAACGTCTGGAATATATGAAGGACTCAAAAGATTAGACCCCATCCCAAGTTTAAAGCCCCAGTGATGAAAGGGGCGTCTGAAATACATAGACACTTCTCAGGTAAAGAAATACAAACTGCCAATAAGTACATGAAAAAAATGTTCAACATAGTTGGCAATTCAGGAAATGGAAACTAAAACAACCTTGAGACTCCACCTCACTTACAGAAAGAATTTCAAGCCACAAGAACACAATGAGTGACAAATATTGGCAAGGCTGTGGGGGACACAAACCCTTCTGCGTTCTTGGTGGAAGAGCAAATTGGTATAATCACTACAAAAACCAGTATGGAGATTCCTCAAAAAACTAAAAGTAGAAATTCCACTTCACGCAGGTATTCCCCTTCTAGATAGCTTCCCAAAGGAGTTAAGACATCTTACCACACTGTTATGGTTGTCCCCCGACCTGCAATCCTCATACAGTCATGGGGCGGGAACTTCTAGAGTTTGAGATTACTTCATGGTCAAGGCTGGGATTATGGGTCTTAGTACTGCTGGGATTATGGGTGTGAGTGCTGCACCCAGCCTGGGGCAGACAGCCTGAATGCAAATTAAGGGAGACAGACTTGCTCTCTCTGTAGCCACTGTTGTTGCCACTCCTCCATTTAGCTCTCTGTTCTTAGCCGCTACCATGAAAGGCTGCTCTCTGCCCTGTACCACTCTACCATGGAGCCAGCTGGGCATGGACAGAAACCTCCAGTGACTGTGAGCTAAGTAAACCTTTCCTTTCTTATTTCTATGTGTC
>NW_004524815.1:2460498-2469905 GCF_000260255.1 Octodon degus | reverse complement strand
AAAAAAAAAATCAACCAGGGACATGGTACCCAGAAAGATCATTCCTCCAGGAAGGAAGATCTGAAGACATTCCCTGACAAACGACTGCTGAGGAAGTAAGTCTTGGATTGATCGGTACTAATAGAATTGTCGAGTGACATAAATCAAACCCCGGCTTAAATATATTATCTTTGATTTGACTAAGGCAAAATACAAAGAAAGAGCAAAATAAAGGCTGAGTTAAAGCACAGAAGGGTATTCTAGGTCTCTGCTGTTTCGAAATAGGTTTAGGAATGTTCTTTGTTCTGTGAGGTATGCTCCTGGTATTATGACTAGGATTCCATTAAATCTGTATAACAGTTTTGGGAGTATGGCCATTTGCATAGAACTGGTTCTTCCTAACTATGAGCAAGGAATATCTTTCCACTTCCTGATATCTTTTTGACCTACTTTTTCAGAGTACTATAATTTTCAATATACAGATATTTTGCTTCCTTAATTAGATTGATTTCTTAAGTATTTGATTTTTTGGATGTTATTGTGAAGGGTGTGGTTTGCCTAATTTCTCTCTCAGTAAGTTTGTTATTTGTATAAAGGAAGGTGATTGATTTTTGAGTATTGACTTTATATCCAGATAAACTCCTGAATTGGCTTATTATACCTAGAAGTCTTTTGGTGGAGTTTTTGTAGTCATCTATGTAGAGTATCATGTCGTCCATTAATAATGATAATTGAACTTCTTCCTTTCTTACCCTTATTCTTTTTATATCTCTCTCTTGTCCAATTGCTCTGGCCAATATTTCCAAAACTATTTTGAAGAGTAGTGGTGATGTCATCAAAACAAGATACCTTTGTCTTATTCCTCCTCCCAGACTGTAATCTTTGTTTTCTGTCCCATTAGTATGATTTTGGCAGTTGGATTGTCATAGATGGCATTTATCAGGTTGAGGTGAAGACTACCTATTCCAATTTTCTTTAGGGTTTTTACCACAAATGAGTATTAGACTTTGTCAAAAGCTTTTTCTGCATCTATTGAGATGATCATGTGGTTTTTGTTCTTGGCTCTATTGATGTTGTGTATTACATTTAGGGATTTGCATATGTTGAACGATCCCTGAATTCCTGAGCTGAATCCCACTTGGTTGTGTTGCATAATCTCCTTGATGATTTTCTGTATTCTGTTGCTAGTATTCTACTGAGGATTTTTGCATCTATGTTCCTTAAGGAGATTGGCTTTTCTCCTTTTTTTGGCTGGGTCTTTCTCTGGTTTTGATGTGATACTAGTGACAAATGTCAACTCATGTTTATAACAACACAATTTGTAAAAGCTAAATCATGGAAACAACCTAAATGTCCATCAACACCAGGGTTGGATAAAAATATGTGCTATTTTTATACAATGGAGTATTATTGGGGCATAATGAAGGATAAACTTGAGAGTTACATGTAAATGGGTGAAACCTGAGACCATACTCATAAGAGAAATAAATCAGACTCACCTGTGTAAGCATCATATTGTCTCACTTGTGTGAGAAATTGAAAGAGTGAAAAAGGTCTAGAGTATAAAACATATTATGAAATGGGAAGTAATTGCTTCGAAGGAAAAATGAAGTAGAGGGGGGAATAAGGAGAGAGGAAAGAAGGAAAAAGAGAAAATAATGCAAGTTATCTATACTATTAGTGTCTCTTAGATAACTGAAACAGAAAGTCTGTGCTAATACCAATTGGAGAATTTTTATACCCATATCTTGCACTCTGAGCAACTACTTTCAAGATGGCAGTGTACAACATATCGACTCTTGTTATTCTCCTATTATTTTGCTGTGAAATGATTTTAACTTTTTTCAATAAAGTAAATAAATTATGGTTTGAAGGAAATAGATCTTTTGCAAATGGGACAGAGTCCAGGAGACAGAAGGTTGGGGGAAGTGGGCAGCAGAGAGGAAGTAAAGAGAATTAAGAGATGCCACATACAGGAACCAAGCACCACATAAATGTAGATATTGTGTTCAAAACATGGACAAAGAGGGTTAACTACAGCAACAATGAGAGTGTGGAAAGGGCTGTGGAGGTAAAGGGAGGGAGGTGATGCAAAACACTTAGGGGCTGAAGATGAACAAGCTGTGTTACCTACGTGCAACTCCCCCAGCATGTACCGGTAACATGTACTATAAAATTCACTTTTTAAAAAATGAGACGTTAAAGGGCATTCATCACATTGACAGAAATGCTAATGAGTAAGAATATGAAGGCATAATAACTCATTGTTTTTACTAGTTATGCAAATTTCAAAAGCTGCAATATTGTACATTTATTGTAAAAATAATCATATCTTTTTAATAAAGATTTAAAAAAGAGAATGCTAACTATATAACTGTGTGACTAGATAGAAAATGTGAAAAAGTATAAAAATGGAAAGTTTCCACTGCAAAGACAATAAATATTTGAATAAGCAGAATTGCATATTTAGTTAAACATCACAGAAGTTATACATATATACCTCAGTACTTCGTTAATACAGAAAATATTTATGTTTTTAATTATCAGTTAACATTACATTTAATTTACAAATGTAAACATCTTGGTCCCTAGAGGCAGTGAAATGACTTCTTTCCAAAGAGACTGAGAGGAAGAACTGCAGCTGTTCTCAGGGGAACTCTCCAGAGACTACAGTGTCTCCTTAAGCACCTCCAGGCTCCAGGTAGGAGCCTCTGGGATCCTGGTAGGATTCGAGCTGGGAACAATCCAGAAGGGACACAACACTGCCTTTGCTATTGAGCATCACTGACCCATCTGAAAGAGAGCCACCACCACCACCTGAGGAGGGCTTCAGACCCAAGGACTGGCTGCGCGCCTGCGGGATGGCCGGGGAAATCCCTCGAAGGCAAGTTACACTGATGGACTTTTAGAGGACAAGCTCTTTGAAGAGAGATACGTAGATCTTTCATTATTTACAGACACACTTTTGTGAGTTACTTGAAGAAAGTAATCACATTGTGTTTATCTTATAGACCTGGGCAGTTCATTCTTCCAACAGGAGAGAGGGAGTTCGTGGTGCATAGGAAGCTGACCTGTAGGAATGTCTCTTGGTTTGTCCCTCCCTGCCTCAGAGATGCTGGGCTATTAGAGAATGATCTGAGACAGAGGGAGGTCCTCCTGTCGTGTGTGTTTAGCTGTACCCCCTGGGTACATTTTATGATTTCATGTCACTGCTCTATATTAACTGTTGGTCATCATTCAGCAGACTGGTGAGCTCCTACTTTCTGTAAGTGTTTTCATCAGAAACGCAGCTTGCATGCAAGCAGGGGCCTAGCTATGTGTTTGGCCGCTTTGTCACAGATAAGGTGGCTATCTGTGTTTGGAGTTGTTTCTGCATCTTCTAATTTGTTTCATTGATCCTCAACTCTTTTCATTTTTTTGGCAGTACCATTTTTTAAATCACAACAGTGTTGTAATATAATTTCGATTAAGGGATTGTGATGGACCCTGCCTTGCCATTGTTGCCAGGAATTGTTCTTTCTGTTCTATGTCTCTTTTCATTCCAAATGAATTCTAGGAATGTGTTCACTAGTTCTGTGAGATATGCTAATTTTAATTCACTGGGATTGCATTAAATCTGTATAACAATTAGGGAGTATGGCCATTTTCACTATGTTAATTCTTCCTACCCATGAGCAAGGGATAGCTTTCCGTTTTCTGATATCCTCTTTGATCTGCTCTTTCAGAGTACTGTAGTTTTCATTGTATAGATCTTTTACTTTGTTAGATATTTTTTTTTACATGTATTTGGTATAGGGTCTCACTCTGCAGGTCAGACTCATGATGATCTTTCTCTTTTCAGCACCCCGAGTGTTTAGTCAGCTGAGTTATCTCGCCCATCCTAGATTGATTTTTAAATATTTCATTTTTGGGGTGTTCCTGTGAAAAGTGTGGTTTCCCTCATTTTTTTCCTCAGTGTGTTTGTTGTTCATGTATAGGGATGCTATTGATTTTTGAATGTTGACTTTGGATACAGCTACACTTCTCAATTTGGTTATTAGAACTATAAGAGGCCAAATACATTCACTGGAAGAAAGTCAGCCTCTTTGATAATTGGTGCTGGAAACTTGGCTTTCCACACACCAATGACTAAAGCTCAACCTATGTCCCTCCATGCACTAAATTCAAATCAAATTAGAATAAAAATATAAATATTAAAATACAAACACTAAGTCATCTGGAAAAGAAATGGGTAAAACTCCTGAACACAGAAGTAGGCAAGGATTTATTAATAAAATCCCATGACAAAGGAAATGCCACAAAGAAAAAAAAAGCAGGGACCTCATCTTATTAAAAAGCTTTTGTGCAGTGAAAGAAAAAACAACTCAGAGTGGGAAAAAATCTAAGCCAGTTGCTCCTCAGATGAATATCTGGAATTTATAAAGAATTGAAAAAAACAGACCTCCCCAATTTAAAGACCCAATAAAAAAAATGGGCATATGAAATAAACATTCACTTCTTAGAGGAAGAAGTAAAAATGACAAATAATTATATGAACAATGTTCAAGGTCGTTGGTCATTTGCAAAGTTCAAGATAAAAGAACACTGAGATTCTATCTCACTCCAGAAAGAATGACTATTATCCATTAATCACCTACTAAAAAATGCTGGCATACCTGTGGGCCAAAAGGAATCTTTCTCCACTGTTGGTGGGAGTGTAGACTGCTGTACCCATAGTGGAAATCAGTGTATAGATTCCTCAAAAAGGTAGGATTAAAGGTAACATTTTGACCTAGCTATTCCTCTTCTGAGTATCTTCCCAGAAGAATTGAAAATGTCATACCTCAGCAATATGTGTGGACTCATATTCATAAAAGTATAATTTGTAATAGCTAAATCTTTGAAACAACCCAAATGTCCATCAATAGAGAGGTGGATGAAAGAGATCTGTTTCTTAAAAGACACAATAGAGTGCTATCACTAATAAAGAAAAATAAACTTGAGACATTTGTAGCTACATGAATGGATCTCAAGACTGAAATGTTAGGTGAAGTAAATTGAAAACACATGAGTGAATATCATGTTGTCTCTCTGTGAGGAATGAAACAAAAATTAAGGACAAAAATGCACAATAGACATAATGAAACATGAGGACTTGTTCTCCATTTCTTGGGTGTTATTGTGGAAGGCATGGTTTCCCTAATTTCTCTCGGTGTGCTTATTATTTGTGTATGGGGATGCTATTGATTTGTGAGTTTCAATTTTGTATCCAGCTACACTACTGAATTTGTTTACTAGATCTAGGAGTTTCTCAATGCGGTTTTGGGATCTTTGTGTAGAATATCAGGTCATCTGGGAGTAATGGTAAGTTTAACTGTTTTCCTTCCAATCTTATTCCTTTTATTTCTCTCTCTTGTATCATTGCTCTGGCTGATGTTTCCAGAACTATACTGAATAGGATGGTAATGGTGTATAGCCTAGTTTTATACCTGGTTTTAGAGTCAAAGCTTTCAGGTTTTGACCATTTAGTATGACATTGGCTGTTCATTTGTCATATATGGCTTTTATCACATTGAGATAAAGTCTATCTAGTCTGATTTTCTGTAGGGTTTTTACCCTAAATGGTGGTTGAATTTTGTCAGATGTTTTCTCTTTTTTTTTTTTTTTTTTTTTGCATCTACTGAGAGGCCCCCCTAGGAAGTTTCTGTTCCTCAGAGATGTTTTCTGGATATACGTAGTTCTTGGTCTTTCTGTCTATGCCAAGAACCTACTTTCTCCATTTATTAAGGAGAAGATGTTGCTTTCTATGTGGCTCTTCACTGAGCCCCTCAGTGCTGATCTATGGTGATAGTTATAATCCCAGGCAACCACAGTGGTGTCATATGATGGGGAAAACCTGACTGTATTGTGTGCAACACTCTGGGTAAAGTAGAGAAACTAGTAATAACGGAGGCATCGGGCATAGCCTCACAACTGACAAGCTGTGGTAATTATTAATTTTCTACTTTGAATCATCAGAGCAACTCTACAGTTGTATAAGGAAATCCCACATATACCAGGAACTTGTGTGCAAAGACTTTCCAGTAGTAGAGTGATTTTACCCCATATGGGGAGATTTAGAAGGACTGGGGGAAAACAGGGACAAAGAGAAACATGTTAAAAGGAAGGCTGAAGTGCACAAGATGTTCAGCCAGGTTTTAGGAAACTAGAGAAAAGCACGAGAGAGAACAAATAAGAGAAAACCAAAGAGTACTGAAATGAACCAGAAAGATACAGTGTTCACTTGAATGCAAACATAAAATCAAGAGAGATAGCTGAGGAAGAGAGAAAGAAAATGCACAGAAGAAAAGAAAAATAAAATGAGACCTAAATAGATAGAAATCCCAACCAGATAGAAAAAGGAAAACCATCCAAAGAAATGAAGAGAAATAACGAAGTTCCTCGAGTGTCCACAGTCCTGCAGTGGTGCCAAAGTTGGAACCCAGAAATGTGCTGACCATACCAGGACTGCAGTAGGGTTTGTGCTAGGAGCGGGGCTGATCTTGGCCTCGGCGTGTGTGGACCGGGGCGGGCCTTCAGTGACAGTCTTCTAGACGGGCCCTTCTCCTTACCAAGGTTGGATCTACAGATCTTTCCCAGTTTCTGTAGCACCCTTAGGGAAGCCTGGGACTGATCTTAGACCAGCGTCAGCTGAGTCCTTCTGGACTTGCACAGCATCCTGTGTTCCACACCACTCACCCTTCTTACATGCTGGCCATGGGGGAGGGGTTGTCCCGCTGTAGGTCCAGGTTGCTTGCCCACTTGTGCTGCTGGCCCCAGGCCACTCTGCTGGTCACAGACCAGAGGGACACACCCAGTTCTTTGTATTTAGGAATCAGACCAGCTTTCAGCGGTCACGAGAGTGAAGTCTGGGTAGTTCAGCCTCTCCCTCTCTGCAGAATTCCCCGTGTATGCTTCCCAAGTGCCAGGAGTCTACTATGACTGAATGGCTCTTGCCTCGCACCACTCAACCCCGGCAGTGAAGCAACCCAGGACTGTGGAGCTCCTCGATTCACCCTGAAACCTTTAAAATAAAATGGTGGTCCCCATGAGGGATTCTGTTCTATGCCTACATGTGCTTGGACACAGCCCCAGTTCACCTTTCTTACCAAAAGATAGCTTCATGGGGCTCCTCAGGAAACAGTGTCTGGGAATCTCCCTGCTGCTTCTGACTGTTCACTGTTGCAGCAGTGGTCCCCCACGCTGCTGTGCCAGCCGCTGCTCCATGGCAGCAATCGAGAGCACCCCTAACTTCTTTTAATATCCTTGGAATTAGGAACCACTCAGAATAGGCTAAGTTTTAGCTTGAGTACACAGTAGACACTGCCTTTCATATCTGCAAAAACATGAGTGAATCTTCCAGCCTGCTGCGATCCACAATTTGCATCAATGCAAAGACAAAACAATATTGCAATATGAATGGAAGAAAGTGCTGACGTACACCCAATGGGTCTGCAGATTTTTGCCAACTTGGTTACGTAAACATCCTACATATTTGAGAATGACCAATTTGGAATGTGAGGTTTTGTTGTGTTTAGTAGGATTGAATTTAATTGCAGTTATGTACACACAAATGTTTGTATTATTAAACTATTTATTCTTCACTGTATAAATTTATAATATTTTTAAATTGGATGCATGATCCATTAAAATTCTTAAGATCTGAAAGAATGTGAATGTGCATATAATAAACAAAATAAGCTTGTTTTTCAAGAAAATAATTATTCTCAATAATCTTCAAGGACAAATTGCTCCAAAATTACAGAATATGAGACACTTGTACTTTGATTTCAGTACAATTTCTTTAGGATTCTATTTCTTCTATTGCTTTGCTACAGAGCATGTAGAGGTTGTAGACAACACTGATGGAGAACAGGACACAGGTGACAGCCTTCCTCCTGCTGGGCCTGACCGACGACCCCCGCCTGCGGCTGCCCCTCTTCCTCACCTTCCTCCTCATCTACGTCATCACTGTGCTTGGGAACCTGGGCTTGGTCCTGCTGATCCTGCTGGACCTGCGTCTGCACAGCCCCATGTACTTCTTCCTCGGGAACCTGGCGCTGGTGGACTTCTGCTCCTCCTCGGTTGTCACTCCCACAGTCATGACTGAACTGCTTACAGGAAACAAGGTCATTTCTTATAATGCCTGTGCCGCTCAGATGTTCCTGTTTGCAGCCCTCATTTGCTCAGAAAATTACCTCATGGCTGCCATGGCCTTTGACCGCTATGCGGCAGTGTGCAGACCCCTGCACTACACCACCACCATGACCAAGAGTGTGTGCATAGGGCTCATCTCCGGCTGCTATGCCTGCTCCTTCCTGAATGCCTGCATCCAAACTGGGGACACATTTAGTCTCTCCTATTGTAAATCCAATTTGGTCCATCATTTTTTCTGTGATATTCCAGCACTCATGGCTCTGTCCTGCTCTGATAAGCATATTACTGAGCTGGTTCTTGTTTATCTCGTGAGCTTCCATATCTTTTTTGCCATGTTTGTTATTTCAACATCCTACGTCTTCATTTTTGTCACCATCCTGAGGATGCACTCGGCTGCAGGACATCGCAAGGCGCTGTCCACCTGTGCCTCCCACTTCACTGCCGTCTCCATCTTCTACGGCACTAATATCTTCATGTACTTACGGCCCACCGCCAGTCATTCCATGGACAATGATAAAATCTCCTCTGTGTTCTACACTATCATCATCCCCATGCTCAATCCCATGGTCTACAGCCTGAGGAACAAAGAGGTCAAGAACGCGTTCTTAAAAGTCAAGCATATATTTATCTTGTAAAAGCCAAGTAAGATATAGAATTTTGATTGTACCTTTATAGATGCGCCACGCCTTTGACAAGTACCGAGTTACATTTTGAGGCCCACATTGATGGCAATACTCTCACTTGGGAGAAGTATTTTTGCATTAAAAAAATATTCTACCTGTGATTAATACAGCTTAAGAATGGTGAAGATAGCCTGGGGTTTGTTGTCTACACCATCTTTAAGGGTATTGATTATGTAGGTAGTAGAGGTGTTCTTTTCCATACCTCAGGTTAATGCAAATATGCAGGCAATAGGTCAGAGATGCACATAAACAAAACAATGTCCACAGGGGTCTTGTGGTGTCAATGGCCAAAGGGGTCTCATAATGAGAAATGGACATTGTAGATTTTTTTCCAAACTTAAATATTGTGTGCTAATGTGGCAGTTAATTTCATGTATTTATTTAACTGGGTGAAGAGATTTGCTGGCTAGGAGAGGGCCAGAAGATAATTTTATTGTTTGTGTTGTGTTTCCAGAAGAGCCTAGTGGCTGGAATACTGAATTAGAAGAATGATCTGTCACCTTCACTGTGAGAACCAACTCACTTGCCCTCCCCCTCCCCTCCTCTCCCTCCCCCTCCCCTCCTCTCCCT
>NW_004524815.1:2452083-2460397 GCF_000260255.1 Octodon degus | reverse complement strand
CCTCCCCCTCCTTCTCTGTCTTTGACCTTTAGAACTCCATCTTCTGACACTCACACATCATTCTGTGGTCTTTCCCTCTCTTGGTCTTTGGTGTCTATCACAAGAACAAATTTCCTTCTCTGTCTCATGCCATTGTCTTAGGCTCAGTGAGGCCCTTGCTGGTTTCCGGCATTTCTTACAGAACACCAGTGAATACTGCAAACCCCATAGCATGTACCATAAAGGCCTTGACAAACATTCTCCTAGGTGCCTGTGTGTGTGCTGCCAGTTCTTGCACTTGAGGGCCTTAACTAAAGTATAATTGTAAAAGGTGAAAGATTTATACGATCTGAAGAGAAACCAGAGTATACATACTGGTTTCAAAGTTGTAACTTAACATTTGATTCGTGTAAGATGATACAATTTTTGTTGTTTTTTTTATTTCTGATAATAGTATGACAGTTTTAATTGGAGAAACATATTTCATGGAATGACACAGTTTCTCTTCTCATATTTTAATAAACAGTCTTAATCTTGAATCTCATGTGACTATTTTTTTAATGAATTTAAGACAGGGTCTACAAGGTATACAGGGTCTTACTGCAAAGATCGGACTCGTAGTGATTCTCCTGCTTTCAGCCTCCCAAGCGCTGGGATCACAGGCGTGCACCCCCACACCCAGTCTCCATTGTCATTGCAGTGCGCTCAGGGGGTGGGGCAGGCATGGCATGCGGGGGATTGAAACCTGGCCGCTGTGCTCTGCCACAGCAGGCGCTTTAGTCCCCTGACCTATCTGGTCAGCCCACATGTGACTATTTTCTATGTCATTTGATACTTCCAACATATTCAATTTTTATTTTTTAAAAGATAACCTAGAGCAAAAAATGCATGACATGTACTTATCTTTTAAATATATTAATGTATTGTGATATTGAGATGTATAAATTAAAACTAGAAATCAATATTACTATATGCTTTCCTACAATGCCTCAAAGTCGTAGTGCTTAGCACTGTATTCTGCTTTTGCTTAGTTGTATTCTTCCTTACAGGCTCCTGTCTTTCTCGTCCTTCTTTTGCACTGATTTTTTTCTGCCATTTCTTCACAAGTTCAACCAATCATACCTCCTGCTGCTTCTCCTTTCTTTCCTAGTGTTGAAAGTTCTGATTTCATTCAGAGTTCTGAGTTCAACGGCCCCGTCCATGGAGCCTTTCCTGAGCCTTTCCTGACAATGCGCGTCAGCGGGTCAGTCTCCAGTCACTGTCCCTGCTGTGATGGCTTGTGTCTATTTGTCTTCTTAAAATCTCACGCAATCATCTGTGAGTCCTTTGAGAGGTGGCTGAGTCTGGGGTGAGTGACGCTGGGATCCAGGGTATTGATGGTGCAGTGCTAGGATTAGGGCTACACCACCCTAAGTGTCAGTGCTACCTGCTCCAAGGTGGGGAGCCTACGTAGGATGCAACATACAGAAAGAGCATTGTCAGGTGTTGGTCACTGCTTGCTGCTAGTTACTCCTTTGCAGCCTTCTGCAGTCATGAGCTGTTTCTCCTGTGTGAGGCCTTCCTACCCTCCTGCACTGACTTGGAGTCAGCTATGAACTGAAATTTCTACAAACTGTAAGCTATGATAAGCCTTTCCTCCATTGACTTTGGGTGTTTGTATTTTGTCTCAGCAATGAAAGGAATAAGCAAGGCAGGATTTGGTACTGAGTGGGGTCATTGCTGTGGCACTACCTGACCATACGTTTCAGGAGCCTCTGGACCTGGCTTGGAGGGAGAGTTTTTGAAGCCTGGAGATGTAGGCTGAGGAAGCAGCCCCGGAATGCTGGCAAGAGCTCAGAAGACCAGAAGTCTGCAAGGAAGGCTGGCAGTAAAGACTGTTAGCAGGAGGTCTCTGCTGGGAAGAAGGACTGTACTAACTGACGGATTCCTGACTATGACTTACGCATCGGCAGACAGTTGGTGTGCATTCTCGTTGTGTCCAGAGAGTTTGCCTGAGACTGGACTAAAGAACAGCAGACTAAATAATGTGGCAGAAGAAATTTCAAGGCAGTCTAATGCTGAGGCAGTGACATGGCTACTGTTGGGGACTCTTAGTTACTCTGTGTTGAATATCAAGCATAAAAATTCCAGCATAATGATTTCAAATATTGTGAAGTTGGCTAGAAAGGAAGATACAGTCAAGGTATGAACAGAAATGACAGTGCAGAAGACAACATGGCTCTGGAGAGGGAACAGAGCAATGGAAAAATGGCCTGAGGATATTCAGGAAATGAGCAGGGCTCCAGCCTTTTCAGCCTCAAAGTTGCAAAGAGGAATGAATTTGCTTTAAGAAGAGGCCCAGAGCACCCTGATCCAGAATAGCAGCAGCCCAGAGAATCTGTTTCTTGGGTTTTGAACATTGGACACCCAACCTTTGGGTTGGGTTTTGGCCCTTAGACACCCAACCCCTGCAACCCAAAAAGAAGGCAGCACGGCTACTGTGCCAGCTGGAACCAGATCTTGACGTCATGCACATGAGGTTTATTTCAGGTGTATGCACAATATCATAGTAGTGGGGCCAGAAGGCCTTCCCCAAGCTTCACAAAAGACAGGGAGGCCAGGAGGTACGCCCATGGGAGGGCAGTGTATGAAGATGTAAGTGTGAAGTTGAAGATACAGTCAAAATCCACAAGTTTGGTGAAGCCAGAATCATAAATCATCTGAGGAAAACTGCATGAAGAGAGCAAAGGTGTCCTAAGAGAGAAGCCCCGAGAGTGACAACACCAGCACTTCCACGCGTATGGAGCTTACAAGTCCTTCGGAATTCACAGCTTGCCACAGATTGCCTCAAATACTCAACATGGAACTCCAGTACTTCATGTTTACACAGCTGGATGTGGACTGGCTTTAGTCCTTTCTGTCCACCTAAGTGTCCCTTTTGCAATGGCAATGCTTGTCTTGTGCCATCATATGCTGGGAAGTGATCAGATTTTTCATCTTTAGAGAGGATCATAGCTAAGAACTTAACTCCAGCCTCAGCAGAGACATTATACTTGGACTTTTCAGCAATGCCAGAACTGTTAGGACTTTGGCAACTCTTGGAGATGGACTAGATGCCTTTTGCAGAAAGGGAGGTGCATGAGTCTTTGGGGAACCAAGGATAACATACCACATGCTGTGTCTAAATGTCCCCACCAAGCCTCCTATGGTCATAAATGAGGCCTTTCAGAAGTGCCTGGATCTAGAGTGTGTGATGCTGGATTTAATACTGGGCAAGTGCTAAATGAATCCAGTGGTTGGCTTGGTGTAGTTCTGAGTGTAGAAAATGGGGAGACCCACCCTCGCTTGCCCACTGCCCGCGCACAGGGTGTGTAGCCTACATATGCTATAAAGGACAGAAAGAAGGCTGGTGTCAGCGCTGGTAGCTCTCTGCTTGCTTCCTTATTTCTTTGCTGCCTTCACCCTGTCAGAAGCTGTTCGTTCCCTGTGATACACTCTGCCGTGCCGCCCTGCCTTTGAGCTAGCCGGAAGTCAACTACAAACTGAAATCTCTATAAACTGTGAGGGAAATGAACCTTCCCTCATTTAGCTTTGGATGTCATTCTCAGAAAAGTGTAAAACATTACATATAAGTGAATTAGACACACAGGCCTGAATATCACATAGCATCTCTCACATGAGTAAGGCAAATGGAAAACAGAAGCATCATGAAGGCTGCATGGAAGGAATAGAGGGTATTGATCCCCTGCAAATCAAGGACAGTGCCGAAAACAGAGTGGACACAGTGTGAGAGGAAGTAAGGGTTGAAGAAGGGGGATTGCCATGTGCAGGAACCTGAAAACCTCATTGAAGGAAAGCCTTCCGTGTCGCAGACTTGAGCTACGTGTGACAGTAGCAGACGTACATGGCTGACACTGACAAAGGATCTACACACGGCAGCACAGGGCTTCAGGGTAAATCCTGAGGGGACGTGACTGACCTTGGCAGATGCAAAAGTTACATTTCTTGTTATATAGGTCTTGCTTTATCTTGGTCTTAACCATCCAGCAGAAAAGTATAAACGTGAGGTATAAAAAGTAAAGCCATATTAATACGCTGAGCTGTAAAAGGCTCAAGTCAACAAGTTCTGATATTGCCAGTCATTCGGATAACCCACTACTATTATGGGCTACTGCACTATATTGGAATATTGTGCAGAATTCATGCACCTACAAGATTTAAATGTCAATGGAATACCCATCCCTGACAAAACAAAACAAAAAAAGAAAAGCAGGATACAGATGAAGGACCATTTTGTATCTGCATATTCAAAATAGTTGGGATAGATGTACAGCTACTTTCTCTTAATTCAATGAATAGCAAGATTTGTTCTAATAGTGTTTGTGGACAAGATATCATGTCTGCATCTTGTACAATGAATAATCAATAAGACAACAATATGCATTGTGTTAATTATTGAAACTGTCCTACTAATCGGTTTTGAAACTGTCTCATTGCTATTTGTTTCTCAATAAAGTTATTTAAAAATAAAATTAAATAAATAAAAAGAAAATGAAAACAAAAATGGAGAGAGGTGCCTGAGACACAGAAGAAGAGAGGTCAGAAGGGGAAGACATTTTAAAAAGAGATTAGCTGTATTCTGTACATAGACCTGAGAGACAAGATGTAAAAAAAATTTTATGTACTGCGAATGTGTACTAAGAAAATAAAATTAAATAAAAAATCAATATAATGTGAATTAACATTTAACATTTAATTCATACTTGACCTGTGGAAACGTGGTTGATAAAAATAATTGTGTTACACTTTCAATATATTTCATGAAAATCTTCTGTGGGTGATCAAACGTCATTATCACTTCTGTTACAGAACAGGAGCTGAAGGTCAAAGAGGACACATCCTTCATCTAAATTTGAAGTGAAGCAACCTTGTTCATAGAACAAACGTGTAAACATGACATTTGATTTGCCTGCCCCAAGAAAGTGGTCAGTATCTTGGGAAGCACAGTACGTAGAGGGCCAGCGCTCACACGTCCACTCTGCACCTGCCTTGGGATCGGGCACCTTCTAGCTCTTTGATCTGCAGACACAGTGCGCTCTGCCACCCTGCCTGCCCTGTGGCTGCAATATTAGGGAAGAACTGAGTGCACTGTCAGCCTGGGTGTCGAAGGAGCTACCTCCACCAACACTGTCCTTTCCTCACGGGGATCAGTGGGGACCAAGACCCCTTCATGAAGCCTTTCTGTGGACAGCCGACTTGAAACAATGACAGTGCTGTGAGGAGACAAGTGACCCAAATATCTCAGATGTCTGTTCCAGCCATGATGGCCAGTGGCTGTCAGTGTTACTCTTGGACATGAGTGCAAAGCAGCAATAGGCAGTGAACAGCAGGGCGGGTCCTTGTTCCTGCTCAGTGCTGGGCTGGGCTGAGCGTGACACAGTCCTGCAGTGCTGGCAGCCGTACACTTTGGCTAAATCATGGAGTGCTTCGGTGGCGATTCTTGCAGGAAAACCTGAAAGTGTCTGAATGCAACGGCCTGAGGAGTGTGGGAAGCACATCTGAGCCTCAGTGACCCCCATTACGAGTCTTGTGCTCCCTGGGTGGTCCTTCGCATCATGCGAACAACGCAAGTGATGTGTTCTGGTGAGATCTGAGCTGGGCTTGCCTTCTAGTGCTCAGAGAGGGACAACACAGCAATGGCAGAAATGGGCAGGACTGAACTTTGTCTCCGTCCAGTGGTCAAATGTTGGTGATGGACCCAATCTTAGAGGAGCTAAGCAGTTTAGGACTAGAGACAGACATCACCCTGGTCAGACTGCGAAGACTGGCATAAAGACTTCATCCATGAACGAGCGCTCTTGGGCAAGCATAGCAGAACGAGAAAGTTGAGGAGTCTCTCATCTCACCAGTCACACTTGAAACAAACTGCCAGGAACTGATACCATACTGATCAGTATAGGAACATCTCAGAGAGATTAAAGCAGAGATTAAAAACAAGGCTTTTGTTCTATTATCTTGAAGACATTAAATAGATTATTCAATAATAAATTTCACACAGATTGAAGCAAGTTTTATATAAAGCAAAAATTAATATGTTGAAAGACTATTCCAACAAATTAAAATACCTTAAAAAATCAATTGGAGGGACCCTGCACTGGTGGGACCTACTGGTTCCAGCCCAGGCACAGCATGGGTGAGACCCTCTTCCACCCCCTTGGGATGCTCCAAATCACTCCGCAGCACCTCCCTTACCCCGCCCACTGAGCAGAAATATTTGCCGCATTCTGGGAACTCCCAGACCCAGGCCTAGCCCAGGCCCAGTGAGTGTGTGGGAGAGCTTCCAATTACCCTGCACCTGTGGGACCTACTGGTCCCAGCCCAGGCAAAGCATGGGTGACATCCTATTGGGACACCCTCATCACTCCATAGTACCCCCGCACACCCTGTCCAGAGAGTAGGAATTTCAGTCACGTTCTGGGAACCCCATGATCCAGTCCTAGTTCAGGCCAGGTGAGTGTGGGGGAGAGGTGCCTCTACCTCCTACTCCACCTTGTCCTCTCCAGACTCAGCTCAGGCCTGGCATACAGGCCTGGGGTGAAACCCTGCAGCTGCAATCCCTGCAGAGAGTATAGGGGACAGAACCACCCAGCTAGTCCAGGAGCAGAACATCTTGCCAGAGGGGCACAACAGGTTCACACCCAAGGGCAGCAGAGGAAGGAGAATAGCACAGCAGCCAGACCCAAGCCAGGCACAGCTGGATAAATCCAAATTTGTAGATCTGCACCTGAGCTTCAGTAGGTGCTAAAGTTATAACTTCAACAAAGATCTATAACAAAGGTCAGAAGACAGTGTTACATAAAATGACAATGATAAGGAGCAAAATGCAATCTCAGAACCCAAGCCTACCCATAACAAGTGCAGAGGACACTAACACAGAACAAAGTGGAAATCACACAGCTGAAAGCAATGAATCAACGGCTTCTGAAATAAAGAAACAGTTGCAGAAAGGTATAGAGGAACTCAGATTGGAAATGAAAAAAGAAATCCCTGAATTAATAACATCTGCGGTAAGGAATTAAATGCAGAAACATGGAGGAAACCGAATGCCTACCCAGAACAAGAGCAGAGGACACTAGCTCAGTTCAAATGTATGAATTAATAGTATCAATAGCAAATAAGCAACAGCAGAAAGTTATAGAGGAACTCAGAGTGGAATTCTTCTGAAAAAAAAAAAGAATTCTCAGAACTCATAGCATCTGAAGTAAAGAATCAACTACAGAAACATAGGGAGGATTGACAATTTGAAAAAAAAACACTGCAATAAAAGAATTTATAACTGCTTCTAAAGAAGACATTGATTAAAAAAATAGAGAAGATTAGAAAAATGACAGATTCCTTGAATGAGCAATACAGGAAAGAAATAGATCGCATGAAGCAGAGTCAAAGAGATATAGAGGAAATTAAAATCTCAATCACAAGCTTGCAAAACCATTTAAGTGAAAGTGAAGACAGAGTTTCAGATCTTGAAGATGCTGGTGCAGCTAGTGAAAAGGTAAGAAAGGATCTCTTAAAAACAACTAGGATGCAGGAAAAAATAATCCATCACCTGCAAGATGATGCAAAGATGAACAATGTGAGAATAATAGGCATGAATGAGAAAGAAGGAGTCAATACAAATGACATTAAAAAAATATGGGCAGAAGTAAT
The DNA here is from genome assembly GCF_000260255.1 of Octodon degus. Lineage (NCBI taxonomy): Eukaryota > Metazoa > Chordata > Mammalia > Rodentia > Octodontidae > Octodon > Octodon degus. The sequence continues at coordinate 2,452,732 of NW_004524815.1, read as the reverse complement.
AGCAGAAAACTTCCCAAATATGAGGAAACAATCTGACATTCAGGTAACCAAAACATACAGAACAACAAGTAACCTCAACCCAATCAAAAACACACCGAGACATACAATAGTCAAGATTCCAGATATTCAGCACAAGAATAATATACTGAAAGCTGCTAGAGAAAAGAAGCAGATCAAATTCAAAGGAAAACCCATCAGAATTACAGCTGACTTCTCTTCACAAACCATGAAGGCAAGAAGAGCATGGAGCAGAGTACTTCAAGTCCTCCACGAAAACAAATTCCAGCCCAGACCGCTATACCCTGCAAAACTCTCTTTCAAGTTTGATGGAGAAGTGAAATACTTTCATGACAAAGAACAACTAAAGAATTTCATGATGACAATCGAACCCTACACAGGCCACTGAAAGATGTTCTAGACAGGGATGAAAATGATCAGAACTTGACGAATGAGATCAGAAGCAACCAACTAAATAGGGCAAGCAATTAAACACAGGAGAAAGGAGTAAACGACAACAGGTAAATAACATGTCAATTGTAAATCAATACATCTCTATTCTAACTATCAATGTAAATGGACTCAATTCACCAATTAAGAGAAATAGACTGGCACTGTGGATTAGGAAACAAAATCCAACAATATGCTGTAT
>NW_004524815.1:2437674-2446087 GCF_000260255.1 Octodon degus | reverse complement strand
TGCCTATGTTTATAGCAGCACAATTTGAGATAGCCAAATCTTGGAAACAACCAAGATGACCATCACCTGAGGAATGGTTGAAAAATATGTGGTATTTTTACACAATGGAGTATTATTCAGCTATTAAGAATGATAAACTCAAAGCTTTTATATTGAAGTGGATGCCACTTGAAGATATACTCATAAGTGAAATAAACCAGACACACATGTGTAAATATCTGTATAGTTTCCCTAGTATACGAACTCCAAAGAAGAAATGCAAATAGAAAGATATAATACAAGTAATAGGAAAGCAGGATCATGAGAACTAATTGATCAAGAGAGGGAAAAGAGAAGAGCTAGAAAACATGACAATGTCAAGCCAAACAGTTATATGAAGAAGATGGGCAAGGCAATGATCCTGAGAATCTCCAGAAGATTTTTGAATCTAGCAATTAATTGGAAAGATTCTCACCCTGACTAACTATATATACTGATACCTGTGTAGTAAGTGCACTGAAGATGGTAATCTGTAATAGTAGTTTCATGCTTGCGGTGCCTGTCATTCTGGTCTTCTGAATACGGGCTGCTTGTCATGACATGCCAGTTGCTGCTGTGCTGTCTCTCAGGTAGATGGTTGTTCCATAATAAGGGGGTGGTTAATGAAGGCAAGAGACAGGAAAAGGAATATTGTGGGACTGTCCTGCTTCAAGGTTGTATATGGTTAAATTTTTGGACTTATGTGTAAACATAAGAAGTATATAATTCCTTATGCCTATTTTTAAAATATATTCTAATTTTTAAATGTTTTTTCATCATATTCTTTAGGGACTTAAAGTTCAACATATCAATACTTGATGAAAAATACCTGTTCAGTGTTATGCCTAAGTTGTTTGATATTCAGACAGATAGTGAAGATAAGCTTAACAGCTTAGGTTGTATGGTAATAACAATAAGCTTGTCTTCTGGAGAGTTAACAACCTAAGTTTGTAGACAAAAATTAGAGAAAAAGGAAGGCTGCAAGAAAAGCCAACATTTTGGCCCTAGCCTTCCAAGGTGAATTAAGACTCAGGACATATGAGAACTTGTACTGTAATATCATGTAACTAGGTAGTGTCTCAAATTTTCTCATCAAGGAGATTATGGGGCCAAAGAGGAAAGTCATCGATGATGTACAGTGCGCCTAAGGAGAGTCACATGGAGAGAAAACATTCTCTCAGGCTTTCACAGGGAGCACATTGGCCAAGCAATGGCCATGACTCATCCACATGGCTGACACTGACAAAGGATCTTTAATCTGAGGTACAGGATCTCAGGATAAATCCTGAGGGGATTTCACTGACCTTATCAGATCCAAAAGCTACAACTCTTGTTGCATAGGTCCTGCTTTACCTTGGTCTTAACCATCCAGCAGAAAAGTATAAAAATGAAATATAAGAAGTAAAGTCATGCTGTTATGTTGAGCTGTAGGGGACTCAGGTCAACAATTTCTGACATTGCCAGTGAAGCGGAAGACCCAATACTATTATGGGCTACTGGACTCTTTTAGAATATTTTGCTGAGTTTACACACCTATAATATTCAAATAACGGAACTTAACCAAAAAAGGGGATACAGATGAATGTCCATTTTGTATGTGTGTATTCAAAGTGGTTAGGATAGATATATAGTTACATTCTCTTAATGGATAGAGGGATTTGTTTGAATGGTGTTTGTAAATAGGATATCATGTCCCCATCTTGTAGTAATTAACCTCTAGGAACAATGTATGTAATGTGTTAATTATTGAAACTGTCCTACCAATTTGGTTTGAAAAAAAATCAGTTGGAGGGCAGAACAAGCAGGAATAAAGCAAAGATAGAAACTTGATGAGAGGCTACAGAGGAAAAACAATAAGAGACAATCATGTTCATGGAAAGGGCATATGGCAGCAGAGAACCCCACTCAAGTTAGTGGAGCACTGGCTCTGGAACACTCAAAGGAATTTAAAATTGTTCAAGAGAGGTAAGGAAAATCTTCCAAAAGTGGAGAAAAACATGAGGTAACAAGAGTCAAAGGTGCCTGTTCTGATCTACTAGATAGATCCTACCCTAGTTCATCTCAAAATATATTCTCAGGAAAAACAAGAGAATGTGCTCAAGGCAAGGAGGGCCTGGGCTACCTTTCCTGAGAGCACATTTCTCAGCCAACAGCTCCAAGCCAGGTGGCAGGACAGTACAGGGACGTGCACTGCAGCGAAGGGGAAACAGCAACCAGCAATCTGGTGCCAGGAAGGTCTATGATTCAGAAATGAATGGATAAAGACAGCCCCTGAGAAATAAATGCTGAGAGAATGTGTTTTTAATTCATTTGTACTAAGAAACATTTGAGTGAGATCAGACAGGCTAAGCTTAGTACCAAGTTGTATTTCTCATTTGAGTGACTTAATTACAGAGAGCAAAGAAAAGATGGATATTTTCTTCTACGTTCTTTAGTATTATTTGGCTTTTCTTTTTATAATTCCTTGAGGTTGATGACCAGTGCTTCATTTCCAGCCTTTTATCTAGTCAACTAAATTTGTATTTTTGATAACACTGGCATTATTGACAAACCTGTACCAGAAAAGTTTTTTTAAAAAATGAAGCAAGCATAAACAGCCAATGTCTATCTGCAGTGAAAAAGAGGACATTATACATTCTGAGACAATAAAAAGAAAATAAGAAAACACTCCTTTAAAACTTTATGTCCATAAATTTAACAGGATAAAACACAACTATATTATATTTTCATGCAATGCAATAAATTTGAAAATACAATTAAAATGGATGAATCTTAAATGCATAATACTGAGAACAACGAAAAATTCAAATGAAAACTTATTTTTAAAAGAGGCCAATAGGGCCTGGGATATAGCTCAGTGGTCTAAGTGCCTGTTGGAAAGCTCAGGGACCTGGGTTCAATCCCAGGCACCACATGTCTCACCAGTCCAGCCCAGATATGCCCAGTCTGACACTGAAACCAAGTGTGTAAGCACATGCTTGTAATTCCAGGCGGGAGAGGCTGAAACAGGACGAGCACTATGAGTCCAACCTGTATAGTGAGATCTAGATACATAACTTTTTTTAAAGAAAGAGGTGGACAAAAGGAGACATGGTGATAGGCCTTTTGTATGGGGCATTGTCCAGGAAAGCAAGGGTTAGGAGAGAAGGACAAAGGAAGATTAAGTCATGCCATATACAGCTACTAAACACTCAAAACAATTGTGAACATCATATCTTAAATATGAGCAAGAATAGTAAGAACAGTAGGAATGAAAATTGGGAAAGGGGAGTTAGAGACAAAGAGAGGCAGCTAGTGGAAGGGACAGAAGGAAACATAGAGTCAGGCTGTGCTAAGTGCACACCCCTACTCCTCAGGAGGAATAGAAATTTCATGGACTGCAAGCATGTGCTAATAGTTACAATTGGATTTTTAAGTAAAATATATTAAAGTGAATTCTTCACATTGAGAGCAATAATGGTTAATAAAAATAGACTGATAATCTCTGTTTTGACTAATTATACAGACAATTTAATCATGATGTAATGTACACAGGTTGCAAACACTCTTCATGTTGTTAGCAGGAGAACTGAAGAAAAACTTAAAACAATCATAACACCGTAGTGTGTTAGATATAGAAAATGTGATGTAAAGGACTGAAAGATCTCACTGTAAAGACACAACAAATATTCGATGACGAAGACCTGTGTAACTCCAACTGCACATCTCAGAGTGCATACATGTGCATATGTGCCTGAGTGCCTCTTGCATATACAAAATCTTTGTTTTCATTCATCAGCGTGAAGCACATTTAATTGAGATGTCTCCACATTGGTCCCTACAGAGAGTTTAATGGGTTCTTCCCCAAGAGACTGATGAGGAACCATTGCTGTTCTCAGGGGAAATCTCCAGAGATCAGAGCCTCTGTAATCATCGCTAAAGCTGCAGAAAGCAGTGGGTGGAATCCCGGTGGGACGGCAGCCTACAGCAGTGTAGAAGGGACACGCAGGTCGCGCCCTTTGCTGTTGGACATCACTGACCCATCTGAGAGAGAGCCACAGTCCCTTCCTGCAGGAGGGCTTCTGACCTGAGGACTGGCTGCATGCCTCAGGATGGCCCAGGAAATTCCTCGAAGGTAAGTTTCTCTGAGGGACTTTAAAATAATCAGCTCCTTGAGAAACAAAGTAGAGTCCTTTGATTGTTTGCCACCCATTCTTTGAGCTTTGTGAGACGAGTAATCACAACACACTTGTGTCCTAGCAAGAAGTTCATTTTTCCATGGGCATGGGATGAAATTATGGGGCACGTTGGAAAGTCCTTTTTCCACTTTTGCCATGGTGACTGTGAGATTTTAGTGAAACATGACTTGAGATAGCACTATTTTAAATTTCTTTAAATATGTATGTATGTATGTATGTATGTATGTATGTATGCATTTATTTATTTATTTATTTGGTACAGAGTCTCACTACAGAGTTCGGACTCGTAGTGACTCTCCTGTCTCAGCCTCCCAAAGTCCTGGGATTACATTCATGCGCCACCCACCGTGCGGCCCAGTTTCAGGGCCTGTGTAGCATGGGCTTCCGGGGCCAGCCTTGCATGCAGTACCAGGTATCGAACCGGGTCTTTGCCAGGCAGGCAATTACAGCAGAGCGCTCTTCCCAACCCCTCAAAGCACTAATCTGTACTAACTTGTTTCTCACATAATGAACTGGGAACTTCCATAATATGATAATCAGAACTGAATGCAATGACTTCATGGGGGCAGAACTGTGAATTAATTTACCAAAGATTAAGAAAAGGTATGATAGTGAGAATTATTGTTGGTAAATATCCTCAAAAATTGCAATTTAGAGACATTTAAAATACCATCACTACACGATAATATTTTAATATTCAAATAAAATATATAAAACCTACAACTTGCTTCTAAAGCACACTTGTGAACTGCACATAGCCCAGAGTCCAGCTGGTTTCAATGCCTGGTGTCTGTGAATTTACTCTATGATGACAGTCATGAAGGAGGTAGTGAGTGTCGCTTGGGAGACCCTGTGCCCTTGGGTTGCTGTACCTGCTGTTCTGCCTCCCAGAGTTCCCTACGCCAGGAAGCATGCTGCCCCCGCGATCGCACCACCATCTGAGCACGCAGATGAGCTTGGATGGCGGGACGCAGACCCACACTCGACCTGACCCAAAGCCGGTGCTGCCTCGACACCGTGGCCAGCGAGCACAGACGGGCTGGTGGCACCAATCTTGGGACAGCGAGGAGAGCCTGTGAGCTTCGCTCAGAACGTGTGGATTCATGGAAAGATTTTGGCATTAAAGAAACGATCATTTTTTTCCTATTACGGCTTTTTTGCTTAGTTTTAGTCCAGATGAAGTTAACAAATAGATGATAAGTCACTTCCCTATGAAGTCTAGAACACTGAGCTGGAAAGAGAGGAGCCAATGAGTAACTGCGCGTTCAGTCATATTCATTTTGACTCCAGTTCACTTAAGGCCCTTAGCATTCCTGGTTGCACTGCTTAGGGTCCAGGTTAACACAGACAGAGTGAACACTGCCACTCAGCCTCATGCAAATATGAGTGAGTCGCAGCACTTGCTGAGATCATGATTTAATAACAGAGCAAAGCCACAGCGTTCAGGAAGGGAGACAGTGAACACTCACCTAACTCACCTGCTGGAGTTCATGATAGGAGCAACTTGGAAATACCAGTTTTTCATGCCTTTGAGATGCTGGTGCGTACATCCAAAAGTCATATTCATGAAGTAAATAAACTGTGTATTTATTTCCTAGGTTAAAATTGTTGAATTACATTGATGACATACTAAAGTATACAAGACTCAAAAGCATGAAAATGTGCTCAAAATTAATACAATCATCTTGCTTCACAAAATAATGACCTATGTGGAATTCAAAGTGTAAAATAACTACAATAACAGAGTATATATGACTTTACATTTTCTGATTTCAGTTCAGTTGCTATGCTTCAGGTCTTTTTTGCTCTTTGCTTCAGAGCATGTAGCCATTCTGGACAGTAGCGATGGAGAACAGGACGGAGGTGGCAGCCTTCCTCCTGCTGGGCCTGACCGACGACCCCCACCTGCAGCTGCCCCTCTTCCTCGCCTTCCTGCTCATCTACGCCATCACTGTGCTTGGGAACCTGGGCTTGGTCCTGCTGATCCTGCTGGACCCGCGTCTGCACAGCCCCATGTACTTCTTCCTTGGGAACCTGGCGCTGGTGGACTTCTGCTCCTCCTCGGTTGTCACTCCCACAGTCATGACTGGGCTGCTTACAGGAAACAAGGTCATTTCCTACAATGCCTGTGCTGCTCAGATGTTTCTGTTTTCACTCCTCATTTGCTCAGAAAATTATCTCATGGCTGCCATGGCCTTTGACCGCTATGCGGCAGTGTGCAGACCCCTGCACTACACCACCACCATGACCACGAGTGTGTGCGTAGGACTGGTCTCAGGCTGCTATGCCTGCTCCTTCCTGAATGCCTGCATCCAAACTGGGGACTTATTCAGTCTCTCCTTCTGTATGTCCAATTTAGTCCATCATTTTTTCTGTGATATGCCAGCACTCATGGCTCTGTCCTGCTCTGATAAGCATATTACTGAGCTGGTTCTTGTTTATCTCGTGAGCTTCCATATCTTTTTTGCCATGTTTGTTATTTCAACATCCTACGTCTTCATTTTTGTCACCATCCTGAGGATGCACTCGGCTGTAGGACATCGCAAGGCTCTGTCCACCTGTGCCTCCCACTTCACTGCCGTCTCCATCTTCTACGGCACTAATATCTTCATGTACTTACGGCCCACCGCCAGTCATTCCATGGACCATGATAAAATCTCCTCTGTGTTCTACACTATCATCATCCCCATGCTCAATCCCGTGGTCTACAGCCTGAGGAACAAAGAGGTCAAGAACGCGTTCTTAAAAGTCAAGCATATGTTTATCTTGTCAAAGCCAAGTAAGATATAGAATTTTGATTGTACCTTTATAGATGCTCATGCCTGGAATTTTTCAGTGGTCTTTGACAAGTAGTGAGTTACATTTTGAAGTGCAATTGTGCTGAATTTCTGGAGTCTTGATTACTATTATATGTCTCGGTGTGGTTTTAATTGGGTTGATGTTATTTGGAGTTCTATATGCCTTGGTTAGCTGAACAATCTTGGTCAGATTGTTTCCCCATATTTTGGAAGTTTTCTGCCATTACTTCTGCTCATATTCTTTTAATATGGTTTGTGTTGACTCCTTCTTTCTCACTGATGCCAATTAGTCTTATGTTGTTCATCTTGGCATCGTCTTGCAGATGTTGAGTTATTTTTTCCTGCATCCTTGTGTTTAGCAGATCTTTCCTTACCTTTTCACTAGCTACAGTGGTATCTTCAAGGTCTGAGAGTCTATCTTCACTTCCACTCAGATAGTTTTGCCAACTTTTAATTGAGTTTTTAATCTCTTGAATGTGTCTTTGATTCTGCTTCATGTGGTCTATTTCGTTTCTATGTTGTTCATTCAAGGATTCCATCATTTTTTGTTCTCTATTTTTTTCTCAGTTTCTTCTTTCATCATAGTTATCATTTGTTTTTTTTTTACTTCAGAGATTATTTCTGATATGATTTCATCTATGCCTTTCTGGAGTTGTTTCTTTACTCCAGACACTATTATTTCAGAGATTTCCAGAGTGTGATTTCCAATTTCTTCCATGTTAATGCCTCCTGCATTTGTTCTGGGTAGGCTCGGGGCCTGAGAATGCATTTTGCTCCTTCTTTTTGTCATTTTGTTTAGCACAGTCCTCTGATCTTTGATGTAGAGCTTTTGTTCAGTTATTATCTAAGAACCTACTGATATTATTGCTCAAGAGAGTTCACATGGTTAAGGCAGTTACAGTTTTCTATTTACAGTACAACAATTAGCAACACTCTGATAATATTTAGCAATTGACAAACTTTTGTATATAATGGGTTTATATTTTAAATGATAAGATCAAACACTATGATTGCATAGGTAATCAAATATTAAACTAGGAATATGTATTTAAATTAGTTCCCCTAAATTCTGTCTGGTTACCTCCCCTCGATGTACCTGGAATTTTCCAGGCAGATTAGTTCCCCCCAGTTACCTGTTGTCACCACTCTCCCTTGAGAGAGAGAAAACTCATGTAGGTCAGGGTTTAGCAGTGTGCCTTAGCTTACCGGGTTGGATCTACGAAGTTCAAGCTGGTCCAGCTGGGCCTATCTTGGGTCTGGCTGCTGTGCTTGGTTTCTTCCTGCTGGGCACATTGCTGTGGACTTCCTCTCTGGCTAGTCCCAAACCAAATCAGCTGCTCTTCTGTGGAGATCCTCTGGGTATTCCCAAAACAACCCTGGTGCTATGGTGTGAAGTTTCTCTTCAGCTGGTCCCAAACC
>NW_004524815.1:2431778-2437574 GCF_000260255.1 Octodon degus | reverse complement strand
CAAATCAGCTGCTCTTCTGTGGAGATCCTCTGGGTATTCCCAAAACAACCCTGGTGCTATGGTGTGAAGTTTCTCTTCAGCTGGTCCCAAACCAACTTGGCCACTCTAATCTGGAGTTCCTGAGATGCAATTGACAGTAACACTGTCACTTGTGTACAACCCTTTTGTATAAAACAAAAACAGAAAACACTATGCCTGTGATGAATGCAGAGTAAGAGTGGTTAAAATATTCTGGATTTTGTTGTCTATACCATGTTTAAGGATATTGATTGTGTAACCATAGTGCAAGTGTTCCTCTCCATGCCTCAAATTAATATAAATATGTAGGCACCAGGTCAGAGATGCCCATAAATGAAAAATTGTTCACAAGGGTCTCATGAAAATAATAGCCACTGGGGCCTCATGATGCAAAGTGGATGTTTTAGATTTTTTCCAAACATAAATATTATATCCTAATGAGGCACTTAGTTTTATGTATTTATTTGAGTGGATGAAGAGATTTGCTGGCTAACAGATGGCCAGAAAATAATGATATAATGTTATTGCATGTCTGTGTTTCCAGAAGATCCTCCTGTTGAATTAGAAGAAAGATCTGTCCTCTTGACTGTGGAAGCCAGTACTCTCTCTGTCCGTCTCTTTCTGTTTCTCTCTGTGTCTGTCTCTGTGTGTGTGCCTCTGCGCTCTCTCTCTCTCTCTCTCTCTCTCTCTCTCTCTCTCTCTCTCTCTCTCCCCTCTCTCTCTCTCTCTCTCTCTCTCTCTCTCTCTCTCTCTCTCTCTCCCTGCTCTCTCTGTCTCTCTTCCTCTCTCTTTGTTTCTCTGTCTCTCTCCCCCTTTTTCCTCTGTCTCTCCCTCACTTTCTGCTCCAACCTTTAGGACTCCATCTTCCGACACTGAGCCATCATTAAGTGGTCTTCCCCTCATCTTGGTCCTTTGGTCTCCATCACATACAGCAAGAACAAGCCCCGTTCCAGTCCAGGTCATTGTCTTAGACTCAATGAGGCACCCAGCACCATTGTTTTTGGCAATGCTTACAGAACATCACCAACTATTATAAACTGCATATCGTACACATGAAGGCCTTAACAAATACACTCTTAGATGCCTGTATGGGTCTGCTGAGTCTTTGTACTTGACAGCTCTAACTAAAACATACGAGCTTAAAAGCTGTAACTTAGGTAGGTGAGATAGCTCATCAGACTAATGCCTGCTTAGGCAAGTGTAAGTACCAGGTTTCAATCATGGGCAACGTATGCAGTGCAGACCCCGCCCACGAGAGTGCTGACGGGGCTGCCAAGACTGGGCATGGTGACTGATGCCTGTAGTCCCAGTGCTGGGGCGGCTGAAAACAGGAGGATCACTTTGAGTCCCAGTTGCGTAGTGCGACCCTGTACCAAATACATAAAAGTAAATAAATGAATAAATAAATAATGGAATTAAATTAAAAAGTATAACTTTGTGCTTGGTTTGTGTACAACAATATAATTTTTGACAAAAGTTTTTATTTTTGTTAATAATGTTGGGGTGTTGGGCTGGTGAGATGGCTCAGTGGTCTAAAGCACCTACTTAGAACAAGCTTAGCAAAGCACAGGAACCCTGGTTCAATCCCCCAGCTTGACATGCCAGCCCGCCCTGCCCCTTGGTGTGCTGAGCTGGCCACACACACACACACACACACACACACACACACACACAAATAAATAAAATTTTAAAAAGTAATGTTAGGGTGTTAATCTGAGAAACATGATCTATTATGAAAAAATAAAACATAGGGCTGGGGAGATAGCCTAGCAGCATGAGTGCCTGCCTGGAAAAAAATCATTTTCTCTTTTCATATTTTAAAGAACAATGTCTAAACCTTGAACCTTATGTGAATTAGTATTTAGTTTTAATTATGTCATTTGATACTTCCAACATTTTCGTTCTTTGTTTTTTAACAGGATAAACTGGAAAAAGAATGCACAGAAAATATAATTATCTTTTAAACAAATTGATATATTGATATACTGAGATTTAAAAATTAAAACTAGAAGTTAATCATACCATACTTATTTTATAATGCCTCAAAATCGTAATGCTTATTACTGTTCTCTGATTTTGTTTAGTTTTATCCTTCTCTGCAGTCTCCTGTCTCTCTCCGCTTTCTTTTATGTTGATTTTTTTCATTACCATTTCTTCACAAGTTCAACCAATCATACCTTGTTCTCCTGCCACTTTTGATTCCCAGTATGCAAAATTCTGATTTCATTCAGAGCTCTGAATTCAGGGGCCCCCACCATGGAGTTCTTCCGGACAACTCATCAGTCTCCAGTCACTGTCCCTGCTGTGATGGCTTGTGTCTATTTGTCTTCTTAAAATCTCACGCAATCATCCGTGAGTCCTTTGAGAGGTGGCTGAGTCTGGGGTGAGTGGTGCTGGGATCCAGGGTATTGATGGTGCAGTGCTAGGATTAGGGCTACACCACCCTGAATGTCAGTGCTACCTGCTCCAAGGTGGGGAGCCTACGTAGGATGCAACATACAGAAAGAGCATTGTCAGGTGTTGGTCACTGCTTGCTGCTACTTACTCCTTTGCAGCCTTCTGCAGTCATGAGCTGTTTCTCCTGTGTGAGGCCTTGCTACCCTCCTGCACTGACTTGGAGTCAGCTATGAAGTGAAATTTCTACAAACTGTAAGCTATGATAAGCCTTTCCTGCATTTTCTCCTTTATTCCATTGACTTTGGATGTTTATATTTTATCTCAGCAATGAAAAAAATAACTGAGGCAGGATTTGGTACTGAGTGGGGTCACTGCTGTGGCACTACCTGACCATACAGTTCAGAGGTCTCTGGACCTGGCTTGGAAAGAGAGTTTGGGAAACCTAAACATGTGGGCTGAAGAAGCAGCCCTCGAATGCCTTAAGCTATACTTGAGGGGAGATGCTGGTAAGAGCTCAGAAGACCAGAAGTTTGCTAGGAAGGCTGGCAGTAAAGACTGTGTGCAGGAGGTTTGTACTGGGAAGAAGGACTGCACTAACTGATGGATTCCAGACAGTATGACTTACACATCGGCAGAAAGTTTATCTGCATTTTTCTGGTGTCCAGAGAGCTTGCTTGAGATTGAAATGAAGAGCATAAGACTAATTAATTTGGTGGGCAAACTTTCAATGCAGTGTAATGTAGGGGCAGTGGCATGGCTAGCACTGGGGGCTTTGAGTCAGATCTGTGTTCAAAATCAAAAGGTAAAACTCCAGCATAATGATTAGAACATTGTGAAGTTGGCTGGAAGGGAAGATATAGTAAAGGTAAGAACTGAAAAGCCAGAGAAGAGGACAACATGGCTGCTGAGAGGGGGACAGAGCAATGGAAAAATGGCCTGTGGACATTATGGAAGCTAGCAGGGCTCCAGCCTTTTCAGCCTCAAGGTTGCAAAGAGGAAAGAATTTATTTTAAGAAGAGGCCCAGAGCACCCTGCTCCAGAATAGCAGCAGGCCAGAGGATTTTCTTCTTGATATTTGGTGCATTAGACACTCAGCCTGTACAGCCCCAAAAGAAGGAGGCATGATACTGCATGAGCTGGCACCAGACCTTGCGATCATCCACGTCATGCTCATGTGAGGTGCACGCATAGCACATGCAAAGCAGGGTCAGCACGGGGCTCACCAAGAAAAGACTGAGAAGTCAAGCTGTATGCCTCTGACATGGCAGTGTCCAAAGATGCGTGAAGTTGAAGATGCAGTGTAAATCCAGAAGTATGCAGAAGCCAGAAATATAGATTACCTGAAGAAAACTGCAAGGAGAGCAGAGCTGGCCTCAGGGAGAAGCCCTGGGAGTGACAACACCAGCACTTCCATGATTGTGGAGCTATGCAAGCCCTTTGGAATTCACAATTTGCCACAGATTGCTTCTGACACTGAACATGGAACTACAGGGCTTAATGTTTGTCCTGCTTGTTTTTGGATTGCTTTAGTCTTTTCTGTCCCTCTAATTTTACCATTTTCAATGGTAGTGTTTCTCTTCTCCCACTATGCATTGGAAGTTTTTGACTTTCTTTTCATTTGTATAGGTCTCATATGTCAGAGTTTGCCTCTATCTTCAGTGGAGAATTTGAACCTGGACTTTTCAACAATGCTGAAACTGGTAGGACTTTGGCAACTCTTGGAGATGGACTAGATGCCATTGCATAAAGGCATGTGCATGAGGCTTTGGAGAACCAGGGATAGCTTATGATGTGCTGTGTCCAAATGTCCCCACCAAGCCTCCTATGGTCATAAATGAGGCCTTGCAGAAGTGCCCCCACCAAGCATCCGATGGTCATAAATGAGGCCTTTCAGAAGTAACCATCTAGAGTGTGTGATGCTGGGCTTAAGGCTGGGCAAGTGCTAACTGAATCCATTGGTTGGCTTGGTGTAGTTCTGAGTGCAGAGAATGGGAAGGCCCACCCTCGTGTGCCCACTGCCCACCCTCAGAGTGCGTAGCCTGCATATAGCATAAAGGGCAGAAATAAGGCTGGTGTCAGCCCTGGTAGCTCTCTGCTTGCTTCCTTATTTCCTTGCTGCCTTCACCCTGTCAGGAGCTGTTCATTCCCTGTGATACCCTCTGCCATGCTGCCCTGCCTTTGAGCTAGCCAGAAGTCAACTATATACTGAAATCTCTATAAATTGAGGGAAATGAACCTTCCCTCATTTAGCTCTGGATGTCATTCTCAGAAAAGTGTAAAAAAATTACACAGAAGTGAATTAGACACACAAGCCTGAATATCACTTGGTACCTCTCACATGAGTAAGGCAAATGCAAGCAGAAAGCATCACAAATGGTGCATGACAGGAATCCAGGGGACTGGTCTCCTGCAAATCAAAAGCAGTGCAGAAAACAGAGTGAGCAGGTGAGAGCAGATGTAGAAGTTGAGGAAGCAGAACATGCTGTGCTCAGGAACCTGGGAACCTCAGTTGGTGAAAGCCTTCTACGCCACAGACGTGACCTGAGGGTGACAAAAGCAAGAATAATGAAAATGGGGGAGGTGGCAGAGACACAGAGGGTGACAGGTGGGAAGGGGACAACTTTTAAAAAGGGATCAGCAGTGTTATATACAGGGACCTGATCGACAAGACGGACGGAAATGTCATGCACTGCCAACATGCAGTATGAAGAAAATGAAATTAAATAAAAAATAAATTTAACGTGTACTAACATTTCACATTTCATTCATACTTGACCTGTGGAATCCAGATTGATAAAAACAGTTGTTTTACACTGGATATATCTTATGAAAAAACTTCCATGAAAATTCTGTGTGAGAGACCAAACATCATTATCCCTTGGGTTACAGAACAGAAGCTGAAGGTCAAAGAGGACACCCCTCATCTAAATTTGCTTTTTTAAATAATTTTATTGAGAAACAAATAGCAATGAGACAGTTCAAAAACCAATCAGTAGGACAATTTCAATAATAAATACATTGCACATTGTTGTCTCAGTAGTTATTCATTGTACAATGAATGTACATGACATCCCATCGACAAAGACTATTAGAACAAATCTTATTCATTGAATTAAGAGAATGTGGCTGTATATGTATTCTATTTTGAATATACAGATAAAAAATGGTCATTCATTTGTATCCCCTTTTTTGTTTAGTTTTGTCAGAGAAGGGTATTCTATTGTTATTTAAATATTGTAGGTGCGTGAATTCAGCTAAATATTCCAATATAGTCCAGAAGTCCATAATAGTAGTGGGTTATCTGCAGGACTGGCAATGTCAGAAGTTGTTAATCTGAGCCCTTTACAGCCCAGCATACCAATATGGCTTCAACCCTTATAC
>NW_004524815.1:2429611-2430258 GCF_000260255.1 Octodon degus | reverse complement strand
ATATAACAAGAAATGTAACTTTTGTATCTGACAAGGTCAGTCAAGTCCCCTCCAGATTTACCCTGAAACCCTGTACTGTGGTTTGTAGATCCTTTGTCAGTGTCAGCCATATGGATGAGTCATGGCCATTGCTTGACCAATTTGCTCTCTGTGAAAGGCTAAGAGAACATTTTCTTTCCATGTGACTTTCCTTAGGCACACTCCACATCATCAATCACTTTCCTCTGTGGCCCCATAATCTCCTTGATCAGAAAATTTGGGATACAACACATCATCTAAATTTGAAGTGAAGCAACCTTGTTCATAGAACAAATGTGTAAACATGACATTTGATTTGCCTGTCCCAAGAAAGTGGTCAGTATCTTGGGAAGCACAGTACCTAGAGGGCCAGCACGCACACATCCACTCTGCACCTGCCTTGGGATCGGGCACCTTCTAGCTCTTTGATCTGCAGAGACACAGTGTGCTGTATATACCCTGCCTGCCCTGTGGTTGCAATATTAAGGAACAACTAAGTGCACTGTCAGCCTGGGTGTCAAAGGAACTACCTCGAGTGCCTCCCCCACCCCGCCTGCCGAGTAGGAATTTTTGCCCCGTCCCGGAGGCCCCAGACCCAGTCCTAGCCCAGGTCCCGTGAGTGTGTGCGG
>NW_004524815.1:2427386-2429379 GCF_000260255.1 Octodon degus | reverse complement strand
AAACCTGAAAGTGTCTGAATGCAACGGCCTGAGGAGTGTGGGAAGCACATCTGAGCCTCAGTGACCCCCATTACGAGTCTTGTGCTCCCTGGGTGGTCCTCCGCATCATGCGAACAACGCAAGTGATGTGTTCTGGTGCCACCTGAGCTGGGCTTGCCTTCCAGTGCTCAGAGAGGGACAACACAGCAATGGCAGAAATGGGCAGGACTGAACTTTGTCTCCATCCACTGGTCAAATGTTGGTGATGGACCCAATCTTAGAGGAGCTAAGCGGCTTAGGATGAGAGAAGCAGCCCAGGTGAGACTGGGCAGACTGGAATACAGGCTTCATCCACGAGTGCCCTTACAGCAATGCTTAACAGAAAATGAAATTTGAGGAGTCTCTGATCTCACTGTGTCACAGGTAAAGCAAATTGCTAGCAGCTGAGCTGATAAAAATCAGTATAGGAACATCTCAGAGAGATTGAAGCAGAGATTAAAAACAAGCCTTTTAAGAAGTTCAATTCTCTTGAAAGAAAAGAAATGATTCAATACTAAAATTTCACAGCAACTGAAACAAGTTCTTGAATAAAGGAAAAATTAAAATGTTGGAAACATATTCCAATAAATTAAAATACCATAAAAATCAATTGGAGAACAGATCAAGCAGGAAAAACAAATAGACAGAGGAACTCAATGAGAGTGTACAGATGAAATAGAATAAGATGAGAGAATAATGAACAATGCTTATGGAAAGTTTGTATAGGGTAGAGAACAACTCTTCAGTTCTCTGGGGCACTGGCTCAGGAAGAGCACAGAGGAGTTTAAAATTATTCAAGAAACAAACAAACAAATAATCCAAAAATGGAGAAAGACATGAGGCAACAGGAGTCAAAGGTTGCTGTTCAGATCCACTTAGCAGATCCTACCCTAGTTCCTCTCTAAATAAATTCTCAGGGAAAACAAGAGAATGTGCTCAAGGCAAGGAGGGCCTGGGCTACCTTTCCTGAGAGCACAGTTCTCAGCCGACAGCTCCAAGCCAGGTGGCAGGACAGGACAGGGACATGCACTGCAGTGAAGGGGAAACAGCAACCAGCAGTCTGGTGCCAGGAAGGTCTGTGTTTCAGAAATGAATAGATAAAGACAGCCCCTGAGAAATAAATGCTGAGAGAATGTGTTTTTTATTTGTCTGTACTAAGAAAAATTTGAGTGAGATCAGACAGGCTAAGTTTAGTACCAAGTTGTATTTCTCATTTGAGTGACTTAATTAACACAGAGCAAAGGAAGAGATAGATATTTTCTTCTACATTCTTTAGTATTATTTGGCTTTTCTTTCCATAATTTCTTGAGCTGGATGAAGAGTGTCTTCATTTCCAGATCTTCTTCTAATCAACTAGCAGATTGTATTTTTTATAACATTGGAATAACTGACAAACCTCTAGTAGAAATTTTTTTTGGAGGGGGAAGGATCTACAGGGTGTTCAGGGTCTCACTACTAGATCGGGCTCATAGTGATCCTCCTGTTTACAGCCTCCCAAGTGCTGGGATTACAGGTGTGCACCACCACATCTAGTCTCAAAATCGCCATCTCAGCACATCCCAGGGGCAGGCCAGCATGGCAGGCGCGGGAATCAAACCCCTGGCCCCTGTGCCTGCTTGCAGTCACTTTAATCTGCTGTGCTATTTGGCTGGCTTTCTCTAGTAAAATAATTTTTTAAAAAATGAAAGTAAGCATAAAGAACCAATGTCTGCAATGAAGAAGAGGACATTATAGATTCTGAGACAATAAATAAAAGAAACTAAAAAATTCCTTTAAGACATTATGTCCATAAATTTGAGTTAGGATGCAACACAATGGCATTATATATTCATGCAGTGGAGTAAAATATTAAAATGGATGAATCATGCATAACATTGAGAACAAAGAGAAATTCAAATGAAAATTTATTTTTAAAAAGAGGTAGAGGGCTGGTGAGATGGCTCAGTGGTCTTAAGCACCTACTTAGAACAAGCTT
>NW_004524815.1:2426413-2427211 GCF_000260255.1 Octodon degus | reverse complement strand
GAGGTGGATAGGGTCTGGGAGATAGCTCCATGGTCTAAGTGCCTGCCCAGAGAGCTCAGGATCCCTGGCTCAATTCTAGGCATGACATGGCCACCAGCCATGCCCCAGGAGCACTCTGTCTACCTCTGAAGTTGGGCATGTTGGTGCAAGCCTGTAATCCCAGACTGGGGAGGCTGGAACAGGAGGAGTACTATGCATCTGACCTGCTTAGTGAGATCCTGTACCAAATACATAAAAATTAAAAATAAAAGCAGTCAACAGCAGGAGACAAGGTCATGAGTGTGTCCCATGGGCATGGTCCAGGAAAGCAAAGGTTAGGAGAGAAGGACCGAGGAAGATCAAGTTGTGCTCTATACAGATACTAAATACTCACCACAATTGTGAACATTATGTCTCAAACACGAGGTAAGAATATGAACAACAAGAATGAAAATTGGGAAAGAGGAGTCAAAGAGCAGAAGTCAGTAGAAGGGACAGAAGGAAACATCGAGTCATGCTGTGCTAAGTGCCCACCCCTTCTCCTCAGGAGGAAAAGAAACTTCATGGACTGCAATCATGTGCTAATATCTACAACTGGATTTGTTTTAAAGAAAACATATTAAAGGGAATTCTTCACACTGAAAGTGATAACGATTAAGAAAAAAATAAGAGAATGTTAATCTCTCTTTTGACTAGTTATGCAGATGAATTAAGCGTGCTATAATGTACACATATTGCAAACACTTCATTTTGTAAGCTGGAGAACTGAAGAAAAAGATGAAATAATCATAACTACCTTAGTGTGTCAGACACAGAAAA
>NW_004524815.1:2423658-2425408 GCF_000260255.1 Octodon degus | reverse complement strand
TGGCTGGGCCAGGGTGTTCCAGGCACAAAGTGTAGAGTCCTTGAAGCAAGCTAAAACAAAGCTATATGCATAATCAGCCGGGCACAGTCAAGGCTAAATCTTTGCAGCACAGTTGCAGTTGGTGTATCCAGGAACATTGGAAGTGGTGCAGGGGAAGAGGGCCCACGGCTGGGTGCCTTAACATTCCAGACTTTGAGTTATAGGAAAAGGGTGAGGAAGTCTTTCTGGCTACTTTCTGTCATCAAGGGGCGTTGGCTTAGAGGGTAGACTCATGGTCTGGAGCGTCAGGTTCAGCTGTAGGAATGGGGTGATATCCTGCAAGGAGCATAATGTCAAAAATCTGGGTGGTTAATTTCTAGACAGTGGTTTTGATTAGGGAGCCCTTGCAGGGTCCTTCAGTAGGAGGAGAATAAGGGCTGCCAGTGGACCTAGAAGCAGAAGGACCCAGGAGAGTAGGGTGGGCCACAGTGAAGCAGCATTAGAGGCCGGTGTGGAGAGCTGGCAGACCGATGGGTGCGATCTAGCATCTGTTGGATTCTTTCTAATAGCACCCATTTGGTTGGTGTACGTACAGCACTCTTCTCCTAGGAAGAGGCAGGTGCCACCTTCTTCTGCCACTAGGAGATCTGGAGCTCACCTCTTTTGGAGAACCACACGGACCAGCTCATCCAACTGGGAGGTGAGGCAGTGAAGGATGGGTGCTGGCTCTTCGATATGGCTTGCAAGGTGATGTTGTAGTGCGACTCCAAGACCCACAGAGGTACCACTGGCTGCTGTTCCTAGCATGGCAGCTAGGATGGAGGAGGTGAGAAGGACCAACGCAGGAATGGAGTACTTCCCACTTTGCACGTGGGGCCTCTGGAAGGGTTAATACTGACACATCTGCATGAGCATCTATTAAAGGCTGAACAGGCTTTCTCCTTATGTTGGCAGTTAATATGGGTTTCGGTTTCCTTAGGCTGAGTGGGGAAGACACATGACCACCTCAGTGTGAAACTTCCTCCGACTCCACCATGAACACTTTGATTATTTTTCTCTCTCTCTAGCAGCTTTGGACATTCTTTGCTTGAAATGTCCCTTCTCTCTATCTGTACCCTTCATTCCTGCAGGATGTTAGCATCATTATTCTCATTTTCTGTCTATAATTCCATTCTGTATCTTTTCTACTATGAAGCACCTCAACTCAGACCAATTCATTCCTGCAAAACCCTTCCAACTTCTGCAACTTGTGTCAGGTATCTGGGGCCCACTGAGGAAGATACGGCTTTTTGGTTTTAAGGCCTCCTGCAGGCAGAGGTATTGATAGGCTGATGTTGAGAACTATAAATCATAAAAACCCAGTTGCCTGTGGAGGGAGAGGACACCATGGTGGATTGAAAGTTCATCAGGAAAGAAGTAATGAATATGAAGGACGGGAAAGTCATTCTGAGATCTTGGAAAGAGAAGGAGCTCGGGAGAGTCTAAGTTTAGCATGGGATAAGTTGATGCTTGTCCAGTTAGACTTATCCATGCTGAGGGTGGGCTTCTTAGAGTAGCATCTGACAGGGCCCATCTGAGTGTGGTGAGATGGATCCACAAGGGCTTTTATTCCAACAGCTTGGCCACAGCAGGATCATGAGGATCACTGTGAAGGGGCCAGACCAGCGGAGTTTTAGAGCTGGGCTGGAGAGGTCTTTAAGGAGTACTTTGTCTCCTGTTTGGACCTGTAGAGGCACTGAGGTGTAGTCAGGCTTAGGTAGGCTCTGGTCTG
>NW_004524815.1:2421889-2423208 GCF_000260255.1 Octodon degus | reverse complement strand
GTCCACATGAAGGCAAAAGTTCTTGGCAATCTGGGTGTAAGAGAATGGTGAGGAAGGTACATGGACTGGAGTCTCTTTTGATGTTTGGGGCTATTGGGTATTGGGGAACGTAGGGAAACGTGGTGGGATCTCTGAGGCACACCGGTCTAGGAACAGCCATGAGTGGGACTAGAAGTGTCTCAGAGTAGGTGGTCGACAAGTAAAGGGGAGGGAGGAGCTGGCTGTGCACTGAGGTTGTGTTTGTAGGATGTACTGTGGGGAGAGAGAGGGGAGAGGGAAGTGGAGCTTTTGGAGGAGGTCTCCCTCCATGAGAGGTATGGGACAGGTTGGGACCACAAGAAAATTAAGAGTGATGAGCAGTGTCTGGAGTCAGCAGGGAATGGGCCTGTCTGAAGGGGTCATGTAGGTCGGCCATCAACACCCACTATGGAGACTAGAGAATGAAAATGTGTTCACAATTAATGCAATCATCTTGCTTTACAAAATAATGATTTACATGAAATTTGAAGTGTAAAAACATCTACAATAACAGAATATATAAGACTTTACACTTTCTGATTTCAGTTCAGTGGTTCTGCTTCAGGTCCTTTTTACTCTTTGCTTCAGAGCATGTAGCCTTTCTGGACAGTAGCAATGGAGAACAGGACACAGGTGACAGCCTTCCTCCTGCTGGGCCTGACCGATGACCCCCGCCTGCAGCTGCCCCTCTTCCTCGCCTTCCTCCTCATCTATGCCATCACTGTACTTGGGAACCTGGGCTTGGTCCTGCTGATCCTGTTGGACCGGCGTCTGCACAGCCCCATGTACTTCTTCCTTGGGAACCTGGCGCTGGTAGATTTCTGTTCCTCCTCGGTTGTCACTCCTACAGTCATGGCTGGGTTGCTTACAGGAAAGAAGGTCATTTCCTACAATGCCTGTGCTGCTCAGATGTTCCTGTTTGTAGCCCTCATTGGTGTGGAAAATTACCTGCTGGCTGCCATGGCCTATGACCGCTATGTGGCAGTGTGCAGCCCCCTGCACTACACCACCACCATGACCACGAGTGTGTGCGTAGGGCTCATCTCGGGCTGCTATGCCTGCTCATTCCTGAATGCCTGCATCCAAATTGCGAACACATTCTGTCTCTCCTTTTGCAGCTCCAACATGATCCATCATTTTTTTTGTGATATTCCACCTGTCATGGCTCTGTCCTGCTCTGACAAACATGTTAGTGAGCTGGTTCTTGTTTATCTTGTGAGCTTCCATATCTTTTTTGCCATCTTGGTTATCTCAATGTCCTACATCTTCATTTTTGGCACCATCCTGAGGATGCACTCTGC
>NW_004524815.1:2397984-2399624 GCF_000260255.1 Octodon degus | reverse complement strand
CTTCCCTGGCAAGCGTAAGGGCCTGAGTTCAATCCCCGGTTCTGAAAACAAAAACAAAAACAAAACCAGACCTGAGGGTCAATGGAACACATTAGAAGATGCAGAGTCAGCTTGAGAAGCAGGCCAGGAAGGGACCATTTGTTCTTTCCTTCTACCCTGAGCTCAGAGAGGGTTGGCTCGGCTTTCTCTCATCCTTCTGCAGGTGCCCCTTGCCCAGCCTTCGTCTTTATCATGGGAATGCCCAGTGGGGGATATACTTTCTAGTCCAGCAGATTATAAATCCTCCCTCATAGCACTGACTGCTCATAACTGGCTACTTCATATCTCAGCAGCTACAGGAAAAAAAACTTGAAAAAAATATATCTCGCCTTATTGCAAATTCAGATACGTGAGTTGGGACCCTCCTCAAGAAGTCATCACAGTCAAGTTAGCTCAGAATAAGTGCTCAGTACTGACACATCAGGTGGACAGCACTAACATTCAGGAAACCAAGAACCTGCTTCTTTAGGAACTGATCCATAAATTTGTTTTGAAAGAAACTTATCATCTTTGATATCTGAAGCACTCTATTAGAGTTGGCAGGCATCCAGCAGACTGTTTTGTTATATCTTGCAGTGTTCCAAGTTCTACCTTTTTCACTTGTAAGGATTGTAGAGATCAGCAAAAGGATTTTCAGAAACATTGCTGATGCTTCTCTGTCCCAGGGAATTCTGATTGTGATGTACAGCTCAGGACTGGTCAGACTCTATAGCTCCCAAGCCATCATGAACAGTTCATGCAACAGAAACTTGACTTAGGGTGTGCATGCAGGTGGGGTGGGACTGCTGGAACTGTGGGAGAGGCTCCCTTTGGCATCCCTTGCAACACTAAAATCACAGATTCACCACCACTGCTCTTTGAGGTGTCAGCCCTGGAAAACGCTTTCCAAATTGGAGGCCATCCTTGGCACTACATCATTACAACCAACAAGAAGAAACAGAAAGGAGCTTCCAATATCTGTGCCATGAAGGATAATTCTTAGCAAAAAAAAAAAACAAAAACAAACAAACAAACAAAAAAAAATGGGATCCAAGAAATGGACTATTGTTCTTTAGAATCTGACTGGATCTATTTCCATCCTGATGCTTCTGGTAGAATAATACATGTTGGCCCAAATCAAATCAAAATTTTAACGCTAAATGAAATAGAAAATAACATCAAATCTCTGCAGATTTTGTAATTTTGGCTAATAGGGAGAACAAAAAAGAATACTTAATCACTGTTACGGCTTCTGGATGAGTGGTGAAAAAAAGTTTTACTTTTCCGGATGATGGCCCAGAACAAGAGACTTTCAAAATTGTGAAAAAAAAAATTGTGGACTAAGAAGATGAGTTAGATTTGCTCTCCATTGTAGCTGCTATGCAGATAGATGCTGAAGGAAAAGCTCACCAGGATTTCCACTGTAGTGGATCTGGAACTTTACTCACAAGCATTCCACTAGTGGAATCCTGGGATGTGACACATAGCCATGAAGTCTACTTTGACAGAGACTTGGTGCTACACATAAAACAGAAACCCAATAGGGTCTTCAGCTGCCATGTTTGCCAAACAGTTTGTGACCCTGGAGAAGAAGAAGAAGGAGGAGGAGGAGGAGGAGGAGG
>NW_004524815.1:2395681-2397761 GCF_000260255.1 Octodon degus | reverse complement strand
AGAAGAAGAAGAAGAAGAAGAAGAAGAAGAAGAAGAAGAAGAAGAAGAAGAAGAAGAAGAAGAAGAAGAAGAAGAAATCCCAAACATAAATTGTTCAAAAGAGTGAGATAATTATAACTTAGGAGACTGCTGGCCAAACACCTTAGAAACTGTCCAGTCCTCTTTTTTACTGTCTGGATGGCATATTCTGCCGTTTTTTCCAGAAAAGATTTTGTATTAAGTTCAAATGACTAACATTAAACTCTTACCATGAAAGTTGGTGAGGTTTTATAGAATGCTGTTCCAAGAGGTCCAACATTTGCAAACTTTTTTAACTAGGTGCTAATGCAAATATAAAATGCTGAGGAACAGAGGACAAGTTAATGCCAGATATTATGAAGAAAGGTTTAACATGGTTTTTAAAGGATAGTATGGAATTTTAATTGATAAGGCTAGGGGAGACAGAGTGTGACAGAAATAAAGATGGGAAAAATACAGAAAGAAATCCTATATTGTTCATGTCAAGCTTTGCTTAAGAATGAAAAATATATAATGCCAAAGCCTATTTGAGCCTTAAGACTGTGGCATCATGGGTTTTCTTTTTTTAAAAAATTATATGTTTGTATATATGTTTTAATTTGGGTATAATATTAAGAACTGATTCTGGTTCCCAGATTGCCTTTTCTTCCATGGCTCAATTTTCTTGGCTGGACATCCCCAGTAAATATTTTGAGTTTTATTGTAGACTGACATGAAAGTC
This sequence comes from Octodon degus, assembly GCF_000260255.1. NCBI lineage: Eukaryota > Metazoa > Chordata > Mammalia > Rodentia > Octodontidae > Octodon > Octodon degus. Next base: position 2,397,022 of record NW_004524815.1, on the reverse strand, counting down.
TCTAAGCAACTTTCAAGGTAACTTTTTCTCTTATCAGTAGCCTATTTGCATTTCAGGATATTGTTATCATTCATCATTAACTTATTTAATAGATTTGATCATTTTGTTTAGGTGATATTTTCACAGGTATACAAGAAAATAAAGGTCAGCTCCCCACACAAGAATCAGTGAAGTCCCAAGAAGGGTTCTTCATAGCTTAGAATTACTTGATTAGCTAGAGAAAAAAAAAATTGGTTATCTTAGTTATGAAAGAGTGTTTTTTCTTCTTTGTCAGACAGATCTAAACATGATACTTAAACTGTGGTAATCTTTCTGAGACTATTAAATAAAGGCAGTCTAAGAAAGAAAGAAAAGTGTTTGTTTATGCTTTTTGTTTAAGACATGAGTTGCTTGCAAAGTTCTTGATCAACAAATTTCTTTGATGTAACATAAGAATAACTAGCAAAAAAAAGAACAGCAGTAAAAATCATTGTTGTTGCAAGTTAAAGGTTAAAATATGGAATTTTAGTTTGAATAATTTACATTAAAATCCTTCAATTCAGGATTGATGTCATGTTAAGAATTGATGTGAATTCTTTATATTTTTTGTAATACTTTCTTTCATTGTAAAATTCTTTGAAAGTTTACAAATAGATTTTAAGCTTATTACCATCAACAGGACTAAGGAGAGTGTTGTAGTTTGTGAAAGAAAAGACTTTATACAGGACACATAGTTTAGAGTATTATTTTAAACCATTCACTTCAGATCCATGAAGAAGACTGCAGTCTGTCCTACACTAGAGACACAAAAAATCCAGCTGAGGGCCTAGAGTCCATGGCAGTGTCCTCCACGAGTCTAGCTGGCGGCCTAGATCCCAGGACAATGCCTCATGCAGGCCTGCTTCAGGGCTCTGCACTAAGAAGGCCCAAGGGTCAGTGGTGAAAGCTAGAAAGCCTGAACCAACAGGGTGAAAGATCTGTGCCAGCAGGCTGAGGGATCTGCCCTGGAGCCAGGAAGTGATGCTCAAGGTAAGGCCCAGAGCTCCCCCAAAGAGAACGGTGGCCATCCTTGGCAACAGCGAGGACCTGAGCTCCTCTGGTGATGGAGGCATCTGACTTTGTACCCAGAAAACCAGTGTGACAAATTTTTCCAGGAGAATCAACAGCATGCCATCTCCTTTTATACTGTTGGCAACAATCCTCAGTAGTGTCTTTCATACCCAGAACCACACTGACTCAGTTCACCTGAGTGTTACAAGTTGACTATTAATTAATCCACCACAGAGAGAGAGGGGGGTATTGTATATTCCAAAAGTCAAAAGTCAAAGAATCAATATCAGGGTCTGTAAAACTAAAAAGATT
>NW_004524815.1:2388757-2395581 GCF_000260255.1 Octodon degus | reverse complement strand
TGAGATATTTACATCTGTGTTCTTCCCTTATGTTTATGTTCCCAAGGACCATCCACTTAGCTATACATGTCTGAATTTCATCTTTATTATGATTGAGTAACGCTCCTTTACATAAGAAAGTCTTTTTTACCATTCCTTGGCTGATGGCATTTGGGTTGGTTCCAAGATTTAGCAATTACAAACTGTGTGTCTATGAACACGAGTGGGCATGTATCACTGTGCTATGAGGCCCTGAATTCTGGGAGGACTCCAGAAGAGAAATAGGGAGCCAAATGGGACTACCAATCCTAGTTTTTGAGGAATCTTCACATTGATCTGGACACTGGCTGCACCAGTCTACAATCCCACCAGCAGTAAAAAAGGGCCCCCTTTCACTCAGAGCCCTGCTAGTATTTGTTATTACTAGCTTTGTTTTATTGATCATAGCCACTCTTAACACCCCAAAGTCAAAAGCATTCCTGTACACAAGTAACAAACTCATTGAGAGAGAAATTATAGAAGCAACAGACTCCACAATAGCATAAGAAAGAAATCCTTGAGTCAATCTAATAAAGGAAGTAAAAGATCTCTATGTTAAAAACTATAGCACTGTTAAAAAGAGCAAAAAATATGTCAGATGAGGGCCAGGGAGACAGCTCTGTAGAACAAGTGCTTGCCTGGAAAGCGCAAGGTCCTGAATTCAATCTCTGGTAACACACACACACACACACACACACACACAAAGCATATAAGAAAATGGAAAGATATCCCTTGATCTTGGGTAGAAAGATGTAATATAGTAAAGATGGTCACAGTCCCAAAATTGCTAGACAAATTCAATGTGGCTCCAATCAAAAGATCATTAGTATATCTCATACAACTACAGAAAGCATTCTTAAAATTCACTTGGAACCAGAAGAAACCTAGGCTAGCACAAGCAATTCTTGGCAACAAAGGAAAGTCAAAACTAAACTAAAATCAAAATGGATCTAGTATCTAAATATTAAAAAAGAAACACTAAATCTACTGGAATATAGAACAGGTAGAACTTTAGAAGACATTGGTGTAGACAAAGACCTTGTTAGCAAAACCCCATTACACAGGAACTATCACAAAGAATAAAACCTGGGATCTTATCTTATTAAAAAGTTTTCATGCAGCAAAAGAAACCACCAACAGAGTGAAAAACCAACCCACAGAGTGGGAAAAAATTTATCTAGCTGTTCTTCAGACAAAGGGTTAAAACCTAGAACATATATAGCAGTGAAGAAGATCAGACCCCCCTAAAATTAAAAACCCAATCCAAAACTGAGCATGTGAGATGAATTGACATTTCTCAGAAGAAGAAATAAAAATGGCAAATAAATATATGAAAATGTTTTCAACACTTTGAGAAATGCAAATTAAAGCAAAACTCTTTGGTTTTTAATAAGTTATGCCTAAATCTGGCATCTCAGGTGAATTAATATTGATTTTTTTTACATCTACCATATTCACATGTTAATTTCCAAAGGGATGAAGTGGAGTAAGAAAATGCAGAAAGTAGGTCACTATTTCTAATATATTCTTGTACTATTGTACATTCAGATAGAAAATTAAGCCTAGAAGCCAATAACATCACACAGTTTTCTTCCTGCATATACCTCAAATGGCAGTGTCTGCCGCACAGCGCTCCTCTAGTCAGATTCTCTCCCTCAGTCTCCTGTCTTTTTGCCCCTTCAAATGGCATTGATCTTCCTGCCACTTCCTCACATCACCAACCACGCCCACTCCACAGGCTCTTTCTATCTGCTGTCCCCAGCATGGGTTTCTCCCCCTACTCAGGGCTCTGACTCACGGGACCCTGTCACAGAGTCCTTCCCTGCCCACCTTCATCACTGCTCAGTCTCTGGTCACCAAACATGGTCCCCTCCTCCTATGTTTTTCTCTACAGCCCCTCACTACCATCCATGCCCAGGAGTTGCTCATCTACCTTCGCCAACGACTGTGGCTCCTGGAAAGCCTATCAGATTTCTCATAACATGATGACCGGGAGCTGAGAACGGGTCTCTCACATTGCAGATTCCTTGAGAGCATTTGCTAAGTGTATGAAAATAAACTCGAGCTTCGCTATTGTAAAAACATGGCGAACCCTTGAGTCACTGGTTATGTTAGTTCATCTTGCTTGACAAAAAACCTTTGAACAAAATTTCATGCATTTGATGCATGAGACAATGTTCATTTTGTGATATGCTGAAATATCTTTTCTTACACTCTCAAACTCCTTCTAATTAACATGATTCCCTAGAATCTGAGGAGGAATTTGAAAGGCAAATTTACTGGGCTAATAGGAACCAGTTCCAGATCACCAGTCCAGAGTCAGGTTTGTGTTCAGTTTAAATGTAGCTTGCAAGCACTAAATACAAAGCTGATAGCTGGTTATCATATGATAGGTTAAATGGAATATGAGACTGCATCATCAGTTGTCAGGCAGATTTGTTTTAAGCAGGCATTCTTAAAAAGGAATTGTTTATCGTTAGACAAGAACATTCTGGGAGGGAGGGGGTTTGAGCAGGGAAGGGAGAGCTCAGTGTGTCCTTGACTGGGCCAGCCTGTAAGGCGTAAAGGAGGAAGTCCTTGAAGCAAGCCAAAATACACATTTAAAGTAGAAAGCCACAGAAATCACATCTGGATGTGGTCAGGCTGACGTGGCCTTCCGTTTGGAAGAAGCAGCTGGGCCACAGTCGGTCAAGACTCACGGAGCTCAGCAGCGTATGCGGCGGCCAGCACAGCACAGTCAAGATACTGGTTGACGCTTTAGTTTTACAGCAGGATTTTTAGAAGTTTCCAATTACGCTATGATATAATAGCCCCGCATTTCATTCTCTTGTTGTCACAAAGTACGTCCTCATGTACTTTGTTTCCATTAAATAAAACTGTCACTTAATTTCTTATTTATGTATAAAACCACGATAGGATAAACAAAATACTTACAAATGTGAGCAATAGCATCAAGTTATAGTTACTTTATAACTAGTTATAGTTATTTTAACTAGTTTCACTTATTTGTTTTCTTTTATAATGTATTTAGGACAGGGTCTACAGGGTCTCGCTACACAGAATGGACTTGTAGTGATCCTCCTGTTTTCAGCCTCCCGAGCGCCGGGGTTACAGGCGCGTGCCACCAGGCCCAGCCTCATTCGCCGTCTCAGTGTCCCCCGAGGGCAGGGCCACCTCGGCATGCCAGGGGTCGAATCCCAGCCACTGCACTCTGCCTAAGCAGGTGCTTTAGTCTGCTGAGCTCTCTGGTCAGCCCTTGTTTTCTACTGTTAACTTTTCATTATGTTTTAAATTTAAATTTGAAATAAGAATTTCATGTTCATGAGATAGTATGTGATATTCATGTGGGTTTAACTAACTTGTGACTTGATGGATTCTGTCAGTTTCAAATGGCAGGATTTTTTTTTTTTCTTTTTACTACCTCTGCCAGAAAAGCTCACCTTGGACTGACTCTCAAAGTTCATCTCAACAGATCTACAATTGACCATTTTTTCTGAGGAATTTTTTTAGAATATAAATTTGTTTGACAGGTTTTTGTTTCACTTAGTTATTTTAATGACATTTTAAAAACTAAGTCACCTCCGTGATTCTGGGTTTCATGATTTCTAGGGAGAAACTGCACATTCATCTAAGAATCCCACATGCTTTTGCATACAAACACCACCTGTACCCTGCTGATCCTGTAGTCTCTCCTTTGTGGTGGACAGGTTGAGTAGAAAGAAAAGGTGAGCCTCTTCCAGGTCATCCTCAACATTTACAGCCCCTATGGAAGATGTTCATGTCTCATCAAACTTGAGTTTATACTTATTAATAAAGTATTATTCTTCATTCTACTTTCAATATGAAACTTCTCCTTCGGGAACTCAAGTTATGCGCCTGTTGGTGAACGTGCCAGTGAGCAGTGAGGCCCTGGCTTACACAAAGTTTTTCTAGTTTTTTAAAAAAGTAAAACAAAATTTCATAACCAAATAATAGTAGAATAAGAATAGCAAATACATTCCATATTCTTATCTTTAAAGTACATGCTCAGCATTAATTGGTGTTTCATGATAATCTTAGATATACAAAATTCTGAGTTTTCCAATTTAGCTTCTTACCTCCAGAGATTAGGCTTAAAGCTTTGCCTCTTCATGGAAGAGTCCCTCTGCCCTAAACCTTGGACCCTTTTTTCTTGTGAATGCTGAGTACTGTTGTGCTCCACACGAGGCATTCCACCTGGGTTGCCCTGCTTTGCAGTTTTATGCACGTGCGCTAGTCCTGAATGGGAGTGTTGGGCCCTTCTCAGTCCAAGATTGGGTTTAAACACTTTGATCCACTTTCCCCATACCCTGAGGCAGTGGCCTCTCAGTCGAAGATATTCAATATGCAGGGAGGAGAACAATATAAACTTATTGTGGAAACTCCACTAATCCTTAAAAACCTGCCCTTGATATTTGATCAATTTGAACTGAAACACATTAAAGACGCTGGAGATCTTAGAAAGTTATCAAGTCTAGTTTCTCAATTTTATGGATAATGATACTGTAACCTAGGCAGGCCTAGAGCACAAAGTCACTCAGCTAAGACAGCGCTAGCTCTGGTACAGAATCTGGAACAGAATTCCAGTTGCACTAATTCCAGGTCCAGAACTCTCTTTTCAGAATGTCATTAGATGTCACGAGTGGTGCATGAGCCCCAGGTTAGGAACTAACTTGTCTGCTGGATGGTTAAGACCAAGGTAGATAGTTAAGATAGGTATACAGCTACTTTCTCTTAATTCAATGAGACGAAAGACTTGTGCTAATAGTGTTTGTAGACAAGATATCATGTCTGCATCTTGTACTATGAATAACCACTAAGAAGACAGCAATTATTAATTATTGAAACTGTCCTACTAATCGGTTTTGAAACTGTCTCATTGCTATTTGTTTCTCAATAAAGTTAATTAAAAAATAAAGTGCATGCTCTGGGTACAAGATATGGGCATAAAAACATCTCTTATAAATATTAGCACAAACTTTTCATTTTAAGCAACTAAGACACTAATAATATAACTAACTTGATTTTTTTTCATTTTCCCTACTCTCCTTTCCCTTTTCACACATCCTAGTCTTTTTTTTTCAGTTTGAACAATTTCTTCTCATTTAAAAATATCTATTATAGATTTTAAAGCTTATTTATTCTTTCAGTTTCTCACATCAGGGAGACAAGGCAATATTTGCACATGAGAATCTGATTTATTCTACTTATAAGTACGGTCCCAAGTTGTATCCATTTACCTACACGCTTCAAGCTTATCCTTCATTATGACTGAGTAGTGCTCCATTGTATAAGAATACCACAGCAGCACAAGACAGACAGACACCAGGCAGCTACAAGGCTTGGAGTCCAGCCCATGAGCACCACCAGTGCACAAGCATTGCTCATCTGTGGCAGTCTATTCCTCAATTGCATGAGGCAAGTGGACACCAGGTAGCCCCTGCAAACCAGTAAGTCCTGCCCACACTCACCACCAGCTCAGGAGCTTTGCTGAGCTTCACACCCCCAATCATTTCTAGAGGCTTAGAAAGGCCCACACTGGCCCCCAAACATCACAAGAGCCTTGCAGAGCTTTAGTCTATCCCATCATCCTTGGAGCCTTCCTGAGCTGCTGCTTACCCCACTTCACCATGGTGGAAGCCACACTGAACCTCACACAGCATGAGCGTGGTGATTCTGCTTCACCATGTTCATAGAGCCGTGCTGACCCCTGTCCTGCCCCCTCACATCACTGCTGAGGCTGGGTGAATGCTCCGGACTTCAAAACTGTTGAAACAAAGGAACGAATGGCAATCTCAGACTTACAGCCCAGAGAGAACAAATCCAGGAGGAAAGGACATAGAATAACTTTGAAGTCACATGCTTGAAATTTCTGAAATGATAACAGTGGAAATAAAGAAACGGGTCCATCAGGGTATAGAAGAAATCAAATTAAAAATAATCATTCAGCTAAAAAAAGAAATGACAACAATTATGAAAGAATTGCTCAAGACATGAAAAGAAGGCATATATTGTAAAAAGAAAAAATTAGAAAAATAATGTTAACATTGAACCAACAAAATACAGGAAAGAATTTAAATGCATAGAACAGATTTAAACATATATCCAGGAAATTAACAATTCCACTGAAAGCAGACAAAACTGCTTGAATGAAACTGAAGACAGAATTTGGGGCCTTGCAGACAGCATTGCAGCTAGTGCTTTCCAAAGGAAATATCTCTTAAAAATAACAAGGAACCAGGAAATAGCAATTCTGCAGTTAAAAGACAATACAAAGATTATATAGAAGAATAATGGGGTGCCAACGAAATAACGGGATTCAGTGCAAATGATACAAAAAGACTATTTCCAGAAGTAGTAGCAGAAAATTTCACAAGCATGGGAAAAGAATATGACATAGGGTTAAGTGAGGCATGTAGAACTATAACTAGCCATAGTTAAAATAGATGTATACCTAGACACATAATAATCAAGATCCCAGAAACTCAGTCAAAGAACAGAATATTAAAAGCTGTTAGAGAAAAAAAAGAAAGAAAGAAAGCAGATCATGTATCATGCAAAGACCTTCAGAATTGTGGCATGTTTCCCCCAAACCATCAAATCATGAAGAGCTTGCTGTGAAGAATTTCCAGTCCTGATAAGAAACAATTTCCAACCCAGACTGATGTACCCTACAACACTGTCTATCAGATGTAAGGGAGAAAGAAGAGGCCACGTCAAAGAACAAATGAAGAAATTCATGGCTACCTGTTATGGTTTGTGTCTAGTTGTCCCCCCAAAGCCTCATG
>NW_004524815.1:2375068-2381767 GCF_000260255.1 Octodon degus | reverse complement strand
TTTTTTTCCATTTTTAAAATATCTGTGTGTATGTAATATAATCTTTGGAGTGGAACCCAAATTTAAATGTGAAACTTTTATGTTTCATGTCTACTTTAAATACATATCCTAAAGGTAAACAAAAAAGAAGATATAGACTCAACTACAAACACACTCAGCTACCTTATCTTTGACAAAGGGGCTAAGCATGTTCACTGGAAGAAAAATAGCCCCTTTAATAAATGGTGCTAGAAATACTGGCTTTTCACATGCCAAACACTAACATTAGACCCATGCTTATGACCACATATTAAACTACAGTCAAAATCAATCAAAAATTTAAATATTAAAAATGAAAATTTGGGGCCAAGGAGATGGCTCAGTAGAATAAGCACTTCCCTGGTAAGTTCAAAGATCTGAGTTCAATTCCTTGTTCTGAAAAAAAACCCTGAAATTTTAAATCTTCTGTAAAAGAAAGTTGGTAGAAGGCTTAAAGACATCGAGCTAGGTAGAGAGCTCATGAACAAATGCCAAACTGCATGGGAAATACATCAAAGTATCAACCACTGGTAACTCATCGTTCTGAAGTTTCTGCATGTCAAAAGAGTAAAAATGAAATGAATGAATTGGGAAAAAATTACAGCCAACTGTCCCCCCGACAAAGGGGGAAATATGTTCTATTTATAACATATAAAGAATTTTAAAAATCAGACCCACAAAATTCAAAACCCCAAACCAGAAATGGGCATCTGAGATGAATATATACTTCTCAAATGAAGAAATACTCATGGATGACAAATATATGAAAAATGTTCAACATCATTGGTCATTTGAGAAATTCAAATTACAACAACACTGATTCCATCTCACTCCAGAAAGAATGGCCATCATCAAGAAGCCAACCAATAACAAATGCTGGAGGGACTGTGGGGGAAAAGGAACACTTCTCCATTGCTGGTGGGAGTGTAGGCTGGTACAACTACTATGTCAATTAGTGTGGAGATTTCTCAAAAAGCTAGGATTGGAGGTCCCATTTAACCAAGGTCCCAAAAATACCAAGTGTTCATCTCTTTGGTATTTTTGCAAGTGAACTGAAATTGTCATACCACAGCAGTATATGTGCACCCATGTTTATAGAAACACAATTGGTTGTTGGAAGCAACCCAAATGCCCATCAATTGAGAAATGGATTAAAAAATGGTATTTTTACACAATGGAGTATTTCTCAGCTTTCAAAAAAGATAAATTGGAGGCTTTTATTGGTAAATGGGCACAACTAGAGACCATATTTTAAGTGAAATAAGTCAGACCATCATGTGCAAACATTGTATTGTTGTGCTTATATATGACTCTGACTCAATAAAATCTGAAAGGTATGAAATATACTGTGAAAGAGAAAGAATATGTTCAAAGGGAAGGAAAAACTTGGATGAGGAAAAAATATATGGAAGGAGAAGTGATATATTCATGTATGTATGTAGGATGGCTTGGATAATTCCACTGCTGCTTTCTGCTGATCTAGACAGGGGGGAATTTGATGCTTAATTTTTTTACTTGTCCTTTTCAATTTCTTATGACTTTCTTTTGTGGCGAGCTCAGCCCACCCTGAGGGCTGGGCTGTTGCAGCATGTGGTTCCAGCGATCAAACCATGATCCCCACAAGCATGCCTCAGTTTGCCTAAGCAGGCACTTTAGGCCACTGAGCTATCTCACTGGCCCTATTTCTTGGCCCAAAAACTTTTTGAAAACTAGTTTTGCATGCGTATATCTGGATATTAGAACAACTAATTTGAAGGTAACATTATGCAATACAGCACCCATTGTAGACTCCTATTGCTTTCTTTGGTGAGGTTTTGTATATTTTTTAACTTTTTATCATTTTGTCTTCTCTTTAAATAGTAATACTAAAAATAATATCACATTTTTTAACCATACTTTGGTTGACAAGCATTTGCATTGTTTCCAAGGTTTAGCTATTGCAAATTGTGTTGCTATAAACATGGGTATGCATATATCTCTGTTGTATACCATGCTTGATTTTTTGATAAAATCAAGAGTATAATACATTCTTTCTCAGGTGAGATGGAATCTCAATTGTTTCAACTTCTGTCTCTCAAATGACCAGTGATGTTGAACATTTTTCATATGTTTATTTGCTGTTTGTATTTCTTCATCTGAGAAGTGTGCATCATCTCAGATCCCAATTTTTAGATTGGATCTTTGAATTTTGAGTGTCTGATTTTTTTATTAATCCTTTATATGTTCTAGACATAAGTCCTTTGTCTGAGGGACAGTCTAAATTTTTTCCACTCTGTGGGTTGTTTTTTCTCTCTGTTGGTCATTTCTTTTGCTGTGCAAAATCTTTTTCATGAGATCAGATTCCAGATGTTCATTGTTTTAGACTATTTTCCTTGCACTGGGTTTGGTTCATGAACTCTGGCCTACACCAATATCTTCAAGCTTTCTGCCTACTTTCTCCTTAGGTTGATTTAGTGTTTCTGTTTTAATATTTAGATATTTGATACATTTAGGCTTTAGTTTAGTGCATGGTGATAGACATGTGTCTAGTTTTAATCTTCAGCATATAGACAACCAGTCTTTCCAGTACCATTTATTAAAGAGATTAACTTTCTTCAATGGACATGTTTGGTTCTTTTTTCAAAGATAAGCCAGCAGAATGTGTTTGTAGTTTTGTCTGCATCTTCTAATATATTCCATAGATCCTCAGTTCTGTTTTGCATTGTTTTTCTGGGGTCATTCTGTTTTTGTTACAGTAGTTATACAGTATCTTTAGTCAGATATTGTGGTACCTTCTTCCTTGTTTTTGTTGCCTAGAATTGTTGTGTGCCAAATAGAATCAAGCTGTGCTAAGTACATGCCCCCACTCATCAGGATGAATAGAAACTTCATGTATTGCAAGCATGTATTTACAAAGTAAAATTTAAATCTAAAAGTAAAAAGAGAAATATTAAAGGGAATTAATGAAACTGCAAGAAACACTAATGAATAAGAAAAATGAGGCTATAATAAGCTCACTGCTTTTATTAATGACATGGACAAAATAAAAGTTTTATAATATTGTAAACTATTTTCAAACACTATGCATAACTTTAGCATATTAATAATGGTAACTGTATTATTGTGTAAGAGACAGAATATACAGATAGGTGTTAAATGGAATACCAAGAATTTTAACAGTGAAAAATAGAGTACTGGTAGAGAGCTTTCTTATCCACATTTTTTCCTCAACTCTAGACTGTTCTCAATTTTCACATAAATGAAGTGCTCTGTTTCAAAAACTTATTATATGCCAAAATGCTTCTCACAAGATTTGCAGTAAATGTAAGTAAAAAAATTAAATAGATAAATCCATCATTTCAAGCAAGGAATCAAAGCACAACATGTCTACAATGTCAACAGTGAGAAGAAAAGGAAAGAAGGTTTTGTAAAAATAAGTTTCAAAATGACTGTAGTAATACACTACCTATAAATAGTTAAAGGAATATAAGGGAACAAACTTTCAAAATAAAAGACACAACAAGTGAGCATATTAAAAAAGGATCTCTAATCCCAGCTCTGGGGAGGCTGAAAATAGGAGGATCACTCTGAGTCCAAGCTGTGTAGTAAGACCCTATACAACAACAACAACAACAACAACAACAACAACAACAAAAAGTATCTAACTCCATGTTGTTAAAGTGAAGTACACTTCATATCTACAGACAATGCACAGACCAAAAAATAATCCTTGTCACTAGATAGAACCTCCCCCTCCCCCTCCCCCTCCAAAACCTAGAGTGGCCACACTTGCTTTGTTTAAAATGGACTGTCATTACCCTGACACCAAAACCAGCTAAGGGCGCATGGTTGGGGTATCCTTGAGGACACAGACGCAAAATCTCATCTGCACAGTTTTAAAACACTGAACCCGCAGTGCATTAGAGAGATTGCTTGGCATCATAAAATGAGATTTATCATAGGAATGAGGTGGTTGCTTGCCATGTGCAAATCAGGAACAGTGATATAATGCATCAACAAAAACCAAAGAAAATAGCCTATATGGATGGAGAAAGAATGAGAGCAAGACAGCGAGAAGCTCAAAACTTCACAAACTAAGTGTTGGAATGAATATATTATTTTAGCAAAACTGCAGGATGAAAAACTAAACTGAAAATATAAAAATATTGCTATAAGGCAAAACCAAATTATCTGAGCTAGAAGAGAAGAAAAATATTATTCACAATAACTACAAAAATACTCTCCATGACCAAAGAAATAATCAACAGTTTGAAGAAAAGACCTGCAGAGTCAGAAAATTATTTAAAACTAATACACTTGAAAATGAGTTCATTGAACTCTAGGACATACAAGAATCCCAAAACAGTCAGTAACAAAAACAAAGAATGTGATTAAAAAAAAAATACCAGTGGACCAAATGATAGATTTCTTAAAAGAAGACATACAAAAGATCAAAATGAAACATGTTGAACTTCACTAATTGAGAGGGAAAAGCAAATCAAAGACTTTGGACAGCTCCTCACTCCAGGAAGAATGGCTTCATCATGAAGACTCAAGATAAAGAGACATTCCAAGGAGAAGTGGGGGGAAAGGGCAGCTCTGCACTCTGGGGGTGGGAATGTGACTTACTACAGGTGCTGTGGAAATCTGTAGGTAAGCTCCATACAAAATTAAGAGTAGAACAATGCCATGACCTTATCTTCCCTTTTCTGAGTACAAATACAAAGGAAATGAAGCTGGAATGGCAAAGAGATGCTGTGTTCCTTGAGGTGATGAATTGAACACCATCAGTCTGTCCACCCTGGGTGGATAAGCCTGCATGTGGTGTGTGTGCACCAATAACCTCAGACATCCGTACAAAAAGGAACAAATGAGCCAGGTTAGAAAAACAGTGATGGAGTAATCTCATTCATTTATGGAATCTAATGAAAATGATGTCACAGAATGTGTGCAGTAAACAGAGTTGGGCTGGAGACAGCAGGGGGAGGCAGGAGGAACAGGCAGGTGAACTGTGACCGAGTCACTGTGAGGTCAGAGAGCTGCTGTGTGCTATGGCAGAGTAGGATGACAGCAGAAAACAGTTATGTACTGTGTTCTCCAAGTAGGGAGAACAAAGGGAGAGTTCACTGTAAAACAGTAAGTGGTTGGAGGAGCAAGCTTGTGGATCTTGGCCTGAACACTCCAGAAGGTCTGTATGTAAACACACATCTCAGATAACTCCACAACATGTAAACTCTTTACATTGTTACTCATCACTGAACATTGCATTTAATTTCAAAATGTAACCATCTTGGTCCCTACAGGCAGTTTTATGGCCTCAGAGACTGGAAGGAAGAGCAGTAGGTATTCTCAGGGGGACGTCTCCCGAGATCACAGTCTCCATAACCAGGTCCTGAGCTCCTGGTAAGGCCTCTGTGATCCCAACAGACTGCAGATGGCAACAGTTTGGAAGGCACAGTTTGTTGCCTCTGCTGTTGGACATCACGGACCCATCTTAGAGAGAGCCACTGCCACCTCCTGCAGGAGGGCTTCTGACCTGAGGACTGGCTGTGCGGCTGCAGGATGGCCGGGGAAATCCCTTGAAGGTACATTTCATCTGAAGCCTTACATAATCAGCTCTTAGTGAAGTGATTGAGATACTTCTTCAATCAGACACACTTCTGTGAGAGAATAACCAGGCCATGTTTGTCTTATAGTAAAGCAAGACATGATCTTCCAGTGCCACAGGAGCAGCCCACACTGCGATGGATCGTGGTCCACATCCATGTCCTCTTCTCCACTCTTCCCTCCATGCTTCAGGGGGTTGGAAAATGTGGCAACTGCCCGAGACCAAGGGAGCTGTGCCCCCAGGATGTCAGCCATGTCCCGGGGACACTTTGGTGACCACAAAGCATTCTGCACTGATGCACTTTCCTTACTTAACAGGCCACTGGGCTTCTGCATCCTAGACACATGTTAGTCAGAATGTAAGGTGTGTCAACCAGTGTCCTAACTATACTGAAGATATATCATTTAACAGTAGGAATGTTGAGATAGCGTTTAAATGGTGAGGTGCTCCCGTGGCATAAATGGCTTTCATAGAGATGTTAGTGATTTGTAAGACATAGATGCTCCTTTGCCAAAAAATTATGGACAAAAACCAAGAGAGGTAATGCTTTGAGTGGTTCCTGGCGTTATCTTTTTCACTTTATCTTTGTATCTCACTTGGCATTTCAAAGGAAAAGACACACAAACGTAAGTCCAGAATAGTGAACTGATTCTTTGATTTGCAAGAGGAGCCTGAATGAATTAGCAAATTCAGAACAGCTTATTCTTGGAAGGTGGCTATAACTCTTTCCAAGCCTTTGATCTATTACTTATAGAATCTCACGGGTTAGCATACATTCTCAGGTCTGCTGTTCACTAAATATGAAAGTGCATACATAACACATCCAAACTATTTCCATATAAATTGTTCACCCAATGACATACAACACAGGTGTGTAGACGCCACCATGCGTGATAAAGTTGATACGGTAGCATCTTCATGAGAATGCTGGACAAATTTAGCATGAAAGAGACTTAGAAAAAGGGATGGCAGGAAATGATCATTTGGGGCTAATGCCCTAGGAAAGATTGCAAAATAAATATAGAAATTGTAAAAAATGTTACCACACAAAAAGAATGTCACTAGATCAGAGGAGAGTCAAATAAAATATTTAG
>NW_004524815.1:2362802-2373933 GCF_000260255.1 Octodon degus | reverse complement strand
TTTTCAGTTTCTTCATGATTGTCTTTGTGACAGAGCGTGTAGAGGTTGCAGACAGCACTGATGGAGAACAGGACGAAGGTGGCAGCCTTCCTCCTGCTGGGCCTGACCGACGACCCCCGCCTGTGGCTGCCCCTCTTCCTCGCCTTCCTGCTCATCTACGCCATCACTGTGCTTGGGAACCTGGGCTTGGTCCTGCTGATCCTGCTGGACCCGCGTCTGCAGAGCCCCATGTACTTCTTCCTCGGGAACCTGGCGCTGGTGGACTTCTGCTCCTCCTCTGCGGTCACTCCCACGGTCATGGCTGGGCTGCTTACGGGAAACAAGGTCATTTCCTACAACGCCTGTGCTGCTCAGATGTTCCTGTTTGCAGCCCTCATTGGTGTGGAAAATTATCTGCTTGCTGCCATGGCCTATGACCGCTACGCGGCAGTGTGTAGGCCCCTGCACTACAGCACCACCATGACCACCACTGTGTGCATAGGTCTTATTGTAGGCTGCTATTTCTGCTCCTTCTTGAATGCCTGCATCAGTGTTGGGGACATAATGAGCCTCTCCTTTTGCGGCTCCAATGTGGTCCACCACTTTTTCTGCGATGGCCCAGCAGTCATGGCTCTGTCCTGCTCTGACAAACACGTTAGCGAGCTGGTTCTTGTTTATCTTGTGAGCTTCCATATATTTTTTGCCATCTTGGTTATCTCAATGTCCTACATCTTCATTTTTGGCACCATCCTGAGGATGCACTCGGCTGCCGGATATCACAAGGCCCTGTCCACCTGTGCCTCCCACTTCACAGCCGTCTCCATCTTCTACGGGACCACGATGTTCATGTACCTGCAGCCGACGTCCAGCCACTCCATGGACACTGATAAAATCGCCTCTGTGTTCTACACCATGGTCATCCCCATGCTGAACCCCCTGGTCTACAGCCTGAGGAACAAGGAGGTCAGTAGTGCCTTCTTAAAAGTCAAGAATACACTCATTCGCTTGAGGCCCGGTATGTCACAGGGTTTTGATTGTAAGTTTCTGAGGTGAATCACTTCTGTGTTTCTCTTTCTTTCATGTTTTCTGCAAATGCTCTGTTACAATCTGAGGTCTGTGTTTAAATCAAATTATTGAAATAATACTCTCACTTGTGCAAAATGATTTGAACATGAAAGTGGCTACAGTGTCCAGAAATAAACACAGAATGCAAATGCTTAAAATATCCTTACGTGTGCTGCGTAAACTATCCTGAAGGATATTGGTGCGTGCATGCATTACAGAGATGCTCTGTTTTGTGTCTCCAATCCAAGAAAATATACATATACAACAGGCTCCAAACTGCCCATAAATAGAAGAAATGTCCAGAGGAGGTTCATGATGACAAATGAAAATGTATGTGGTCAGAGGCACCAGATTTCAATGTAATGTGCTACTTGTGGCAGTTAATTTTATGTTTATTTGGCTTAATTATAGGATAACTCAGACAGCAAAGAATTTTTTTCAAAGTTTTATTGATAAACAGATAGCAATGAGACAGTTTCAAATCAAATCGGAAGTACAGTTTCAACAAATAATACACTGCATATATTCTTCTTAGTGGTTAATTGCAAGATGCGGACTTGTGATCCTATTTACAAACACCATTAGAACAAATCATTCTATTCATTAAGAGAATGCAACTATATATCTATCCTATAGATATATAGGATATATAGGATATCTATATATCTATTCAAAGTGGTTAACTTTGAATACACAGATACAAAATGGACATTCTTCTGTATACCCCATTTTTTCTAAGTTCCGTTATTGAATATTATAGGTGTGTAAACTCAGCAAAATATTCTAAAAGAGTCCAGTAGCCCATAATAGCATTGGGTCTTCTGTTTAACTGGCAATGTCAGAAATTATTGATCTGAGTCCCCCACAGCTCAACATAACAGCATGGCTTTATTTCCTATATTTCGTCTTCATACTTTTCTACTGGATGGTTAAGACCAAGGTAAAGCAGGACCTATGCAACAAGAGTTGTAGCTTTTGGGTCTGAGAATGTCAGTGAAATGCCCTCAGGATTTATCCTGAGAACCTGTACCTCAGATTGTAGAACCTTTGTCAGTGTCAGCCATGTGGATGAGTCACAGCCATTGCTTGGCCAATGAGCAAAGAATTTTTTTAAGGTTTTGGTCTCTCTCTGTCTCTATCTCTCTGTCCCTCTGTCTCTGTCTCTCCCTCTCCCCCTCCCTCTCCCCCTCCCTCTCTCTCGCTCTCTCTGTTCTGTACAACATCCCCGCCTCTGACAATGTTAGACATCAGCTGACAAGCTGCGCCTCTGGTCTCCACTCAGGCCCAGCTCACTCCTCGGTCTCAGGCTTTTGTCTCGTACTCTGGGAGCCCCCTGGCAGCCATGTGCTCTGCACTGCTGACAGAACATCACAAGACTTTCCAGCCTGCCTTCCTATGCCACAGTACTCTTCACAAACATCTGCTTTTGTATCCCTTCTGTTCATTTCAGGTCCACCTGAGATCACTCAATAAAACACTATGGTTTAAAAACTGTGATTTAGTATTTGCTTTTCATAAGAGATTATAATTTAGGCTCTGATTTTTTAAATTTTTTTATTATATTCTTATATCCTAATTTCAGAAAATACATTGTACATCACAAAATGAAAGAGGTAGCCTGGAACTGGCCTGAAGCTCAGTGGATTAAAGTGCCTGCCTAGGCAGACACAGGGCTGGGGCTTCAATCCCCAGGCTGCTATGCTGACCCACGCCTCCAGGGCATGCTGAGACAGTGACTGAGGCTGGGAATAGTGGCGCGCGCCTGTAATCCCAGTGTTTGGGAGGCTGAAAAACAGGAGGATCACTACAAATGCAATCTACGTAGTGAGACTTTCTATACCTAGTACTGAATACATTTTTGAAAACAAGAAAGAGGTAGTCTACCTAATTTATTGAGCCATGAATAAATCTGGCATCTCACGTTAATTAATATTTATTTTTCATGTCATCCTTCTGTACATCCAACATGATCACATTTTAAAAGGATAAAATAGAAAAATAAATAAAAAATACAGCCATCTTTTTAATATATTCACATATCAGTACACATTCAGATTAAGAAGAAAGCCTAAAACCAATCATACTGCACATTTTTCTTTTTGGGTGTACCTCAAACCAGTGTCTGTGGTACAGCTTTCCTCTATTTCTGTCACATTCTCTCTTGCATTCTCCTGCCTTTTCACCCTATATAATTGCATTGATCTTCCTGCCAGTTCCTCATGTCACCAACCAAGCCCGTGCCACAGGCCCTTTGTACCTGCTGTCCCCATGTGGGTGCCCCCCCAGGGCTGCAACTCACTGGGACCCTGTCACAGAGTCCTTCCCTGCCCACCTTCATCACTGCTCAGTCTCTGGTCCTCAAGCACGGTCCCCTCCTCCTAGGTCTTTCTCTGCAGGATCATCAGCCCTTCACTATCGTTCATCCCCTGAGTTGCTCATTTACCTTCCCCAAGGACTCCTGGAGAACCATGACTTCAGATTTCTCATAACACAATGACCAGTAGCTGAGAACAGGCTCTCTCGCTGCAGACTCCTTGGAAGCATTTGTTACTTATGTGAAAATATGATTGAGCCTTGACATTGTAAAAACATGTTGAGCCCTTGAGTCGCTGGTTATGTTAGTTGATCTTGCATAACCTTTAGCATGATGATGGAAGTAGCTGCAGACACTTCTGTTGCTCTACAGGCTCCATAAATATTTGTTAAATGTATGAAAATATAACTGAGCGCTGATGTTAATTGCGCCAAATAATTGATCCCTTGACTCACTGGTGGTGACAGTTAATTGTGAAAAATAGCAACCTTCTAGGTCAACGTTCAGCATATTTGAAGAAACATTGTGCATTTTGCTCAAACATTTTTTCTTGCATTCTCATACCCTTCAGTTATAAACAAAATAATTTCCTGAAAAATCTCATCATCACATACATCATCTCGAAACTTTCATTTTCTTTTACTTAATATGCTGTCTCATTACATGGTTTACATCAAACCAGTACTATTTGCCAATTCACAAAGATGCATAAATACGAAAACTTTAGGTCTCCACATCTAGTTATATTTGAGCAATTTGTATGTATAGACAAATTATACAAATAATGGAACTGATTTTCAATGACCATGTAGGAAGTAAATTTTAGGGTTATTTCAAACTTATAAAAATTTTCCTGACAATGCAGAATGTTCCCATGAAGCCCTGGGGTAAATCCTTGATGGACCACAAAGAGCCGAAGTCCTAATTCTGAAGCATTTTGATATTACTCGCTCTCTGTGACCCAAGGCGTTATGTAGATGTCAGAGACTGCAGGATTTTAGGAAAGAGAGGCAATCAGGCTTACTGTGCATGCCCACAAAGAACCCCATGTGACCGTGCAAAACAAAGTCAGAAATGTTCAGGTAGATAACAGGAGCTGGCAAAGCAACCGGGTAGTCAATGATGTGACCACAGCTATGGAAGCTGGCGGTCTCTGGTGGATGGGAGAGGCAGGAAATGGAGACCCCTGGAGATGAGAGATAGACGCTGGCCCTGACAGAGCATGGATTTCGGCTTCCGGAGACGATTACACACTTCCGGTTTGTACAACCATGAAGAATTATTGTGAGTTGATGCGACCTCCAAGTGTGCAGAACTTTATTACAGCAGCCATAGTTGGAACATAATTAAAACAACAGACCCTGCTGGTTTCAATGGGATATTTGTTTGGGTAAATTCACCAGGGATGCCATTTGAGTTAGGCTTTCCCTTCTCAGGAAGTTATTTTGTTTCTTTTTCTGTTTCTTTGTTTTTAATTTCCTTCATCTACACTTGTTAGGAATTTACCTTTCATGGTCCTTTTGACTATGGGATTAAACCAGAAGTCACAGGTGGCAGGTCTGGTGAATAAGGTGGACTAGGACACAATTTTTTTTATTTTGACAAAAATTGTCATGACTGAATCTTGTACTATGAATAACTACCATGAAGGCAACAATATGCAATGTATTAATTATTGTAAGTGTCCTACTAACCTGTTTTGAAACTGTCTCATTGCTATTTGGTTTTAATAAAATTAATAAGAAAAGATAAAAATTTACTATTTCACACTATATTTTTATTTTCAAAATGTATTGCACCTTGAAAAAGATATACCTTGAATTCACTTGAGATTAACAAATGCTAACCCATTAGGAGAAGAAAAAGAAATTGCCATACACATTTGAATCCGTACGGCACACCGAGGCAGGGAGAAAATGACACTTGTGCAAGAGAAGAAGGTGCCCAGTAAAATGACACGAACGCGCTCATCAGGTTGAAATAAAGACAGTCTATTCCTATTTTCTTTGGTGTTTTTAGTCACGAATGGATGTTGCGTTTTGTCAAATGCTTTTTCTGCCTTTATTCAGATGATTATATTTTTTTTTTACCTTGCTTCTGTTTATAAGGTGTATTACATTTATCAATTTTTCTGCATCTCTGGAATGCATCCTACCCTGTAATGATGCACATCTATTTGATGACTTGCTGCACTGTTGCGTCTTTGTTCATTAAAGAGATGAGGCTGTAGTTCTTTTTTGCTGGATCCGTCTTTGGTCTTCAAGTCGGTAGCGCTTGCTTCCAAGAATGGCTCTGAGAGTAATGCTTTCCTTTTGATTTCATTAAAGAGTTTCAGGGGTTTGGGGAGGAGATAGCTCAGTGGTCTAAGCACCTGTCTTAGAGAGGCTGAGACAGGGGATCACTATGAGTCTGAACTGTATAGTGAGACCCTGTATCCAATGAATAAAGAAGTAAAAACAAAAAATTAATAAAGTTTCAAGAGTATTGGGTGCTAGATCTTCTCTGAAGTTCTTGTATATTTAGACAGTGAATTCATCAAGACATGAGGTTTTCTTAGTAGGTAGTTGGTAGCTCTTTTTTTAACTTCTTTAATTTCATTGACTATTTCTTGATTAATCAGTTTTACATATTCTTGGTTCAGCTCAGGTAATTCATATGTGTTTAGGAGTTTCATACTTTATGTAGTTATGTTGACTTGTTTCTCATATTTTATAGTGAATTTTCAATTTAATTTTTATTTAAAAATGAAACATAATTGTTTTTGTGGTACCTGGGATTGAACTCAGGATCTTACGCTTGCCAGACAAGCACTTAGTCACTGAGTTATCTCCCTGGCCCCCAAGAAATATATTGTTATATGCTTATGGGGTACTATTTGACACTTCTGTGGTTTTGAAAAACTCTCTGGAGTCTATCAGCTTCAGGCTGCAGGAATTTTAAAAAATTATTTCTTCCAGCAAATATTTACTTAGACTGACTCTCAAATGTTATTTACTGTGTGTCAGAAGGTCTAGAGCTGATACCCTTTGGAAGGACAGGTTTAGTGAACATAGATTTATTTTAACGATTTGGTTTTTTTATTTTTGATTTAATGACTTTTTAAACTAAGTTATCTGACTGTTTCTGGCATTTATGGCTTCTGAAGAGAAACTTTCCTTTAATCTGAATAGAATTCTGTAGGTCTGGACAGAAAATTGCTTGTCTCTCGTTGTTTTCTTGGTCCTCTCTTTGATGATGAATGATTTGAAGTATGCATGGGTATCTTCAAATTTGTCTTTGGGATTTGCCAGCTTTATGGAAGCTGAGTTTTATGCCCCTTATCCAATTTGGGGCTATACACTTATTGTTGAATCATTATTTATTTTCTTGTAAAACTCACTTCTGATATTCTAATTATGTGTTTGCTGGCTCACTTGGCAGTAAGGAAGGAGACCCTGGGACCCATGAAGTTTTATTCTTTTTTTCACTTCTCTGTTCCTCATAGAGAATTACAGCAACTCATGTGTCTCTCAAGCTCACTAACTCATTCTTCTCCCTTTCAAATCCCTGTTAAAACCTCTTAGTGAATTTTATATTTCACTTTGTATGATTTAGCCCTATAATTTATAGTCAGTCCCATTTCAAAAGATTTGTGTCGTTATTAACAGGAGCTATTTGTGAAAAACTCATTTTCCAAGATTCTTGTAGTTCTTTGTGAAATATGTGCTTGAGGTCCTTGTGTGTATGCTGATTTGACCACTAGTACTTTTGTCAAGGTCTAGGCCTCCTCTGTACAGTAGCTGTCAATTTCTCCTTCCCTTTTTTCTGAATGAGCTGACCTTTCTTGTTCTTTGCATGTGTCTTATAGCTTTGATGAAATTGGTCCACTTTTAACCTTACAGTATGGTATCTCTTCAGGTGAGATTCCTCACCTTATCCAAGGATATTATTGTATTGTTATTTGGTGAATTTTGTTATTTATGTAGTGAACTTCCTATGTAGCTTTAGAAGAGCATTTACTTTGTCACACCTGCTGTGATTCCTGGGTTCCTTTCCTTGCTATCGTCTGTCAGCATTAGAAATGCTTCTATAAAACTCATATTAAGTCACATTTTTTTTCTTCTTTTAGACTTAAACTGTGCTCTGTCAACCTTTCAAAATTTCTCAGGGATCCCATAGAATTTCTTCTGATAATTTTCACTTGCATTTTCAGTTTTCTGTTTTTCTGCAGAGTAACAGACACTCACAATGCCTTAATATCACATTTTTGCTGTCTCTGTATTGTAATGTATGATAGCTCTACTCAGAGCCTCCCAGACAACCCAGCTAAGGCCGCATCTCATGGTGTTATGAGAGTCACAACTGCACCTTGTGTTGTATGAGATGCTTAGAGGTGCTACGTAGGAGGCTCTGAGGTTTTATTGGGGAAGCCTCATTTACTCTCTCCTAAGCTTGTTTGTGACTTAAATGGTTATGGGTGAATGAAAGCTCCTCCTGACACAGTCACTGAAGACACCTGCTGATAAGGCATTGCCCTGTACAGCAGCGTCATCTGGAACAGGTCACCACACGGTCAGCAAGCAGGGCAGAGAGCAACTGGGGATCTGTGTGGGTACAAACAGCACAATAATCCTTCCTAGGGGTTGTTACCTAGAACTGTTCTGTATTTTGCCTGAGTAAACTGGGGGGAAATGAAGTAGCTGATACCCTTATTTTTGAGACCCATGTTCTAAAAATTTTACAAGAAATTAATATTCAATAAATATTTAATATTTAATGAATATTCAACTTGTGGAACCCCTGATATATATTTAGAATTGTTCTTTAACTTGTGTATGTGTCATGTAAAAATCTTCATGAAAATTCTCTGTAGATGACTAAATAACACTGTCTCTTACAGAAGAGAAAGTGAAGTTTGAAGAGGGCATATCTCGTATCTGAATTTGAGGTGAAGCAACCCAGATACACAGAACAAATGTTTAACCGGGACATTTTCCTCTATAAGAAAGGAGTAATACTGGGAGTTACAATATCCATGCACTGGAGTCTACAGAGCCACTCTAGAACTGCCGTGGGTCCAGGCAAGAGCCAGCCCGCGATGGCAGGTGCAGCCGGGTCTGCAGAAGCGCCAGCTCCCTGGTGTGCTTCCCCGTGCTCCTGAGGCTCTGCCCCTCCTTTCATTGTGATATTAAGGAGCAACAAGTTCAGCGTCAGCCTATGCGTCCACAGGACTGCCTTCTCTACCACCACCTTTACTCAGAGCTTATCGTGGAAAGGAAGACCCTGCTCACTGGGAGCACATTAGAATCATAAGCTCAGAACTTTGAAATGAATTTAGCCATTGGCTGCTAAAAGCATGTGATAGCCTGATGTGACACAGCACCACAAGGTTGGCCTGCGAGCAGAGGAGCTGAAGGAGCCACGGTGCTAGAGCCCACGTGGTCCACAGCTCGTGGTTACCTGGCCCAGCCAATGACCCCTGGAGCTATTAGCACCAGTCTTGAACATAAACCCATCTCAACAAGAAGGCATGCTAGTGTCAGTCATTCTTCTATTATTATTATTGCTACTGTTATTATTTTAAAGAGAATTTAAAAACAATAAAAATAAAACAGAATTTCAAAACAAGATAATAGGAAATTAACAGTGGGTATTATACTGCATACTGCTATCTTCAAGTAGTTTTCAGTACTTATCAGATATAGGCATGGAAAACTGATCAAGCAATGTAAACACTAACTGTTCCTTTAAATGAACTAATAGAAATTAGCAGTGCAGTTATCTGTCTTGTGTATGGTATGGATCTTTCTTATCCACATTTTTCTGACATTCTGTTCTTTCACGCTAATCTTAAATGCTGCCATTTCACATAAATAAAATATGGTTTTCATAAGCTGTGCAGTATATGAAAAACAAAAATCTATAATAGACAAACCAAATATAATAACCAAAGAACCAAAGCATCCAAATTATTACCTATCATAAATCATTTAACCAAAATAAGAATTAAAGGAACTATAATAAAATGAGAAAACAAGTCACAAAATGTTTGTCGTGATGCCCAAGTTGATAATTAACTTGAAGATAAATTGAATAAATTCTGGGAATAAAATACAGAATAAATGTCTGGTTATTAAAAATTATCTAACTACACAATGACACACTGAAACTCACTTCAAACCGAAGGACCACACACACAATGAAAGACAGGTTTGCAAACAGAATCCGGAACACCTGGAGTGGCCACGGTACCAAGCAGGATAAAGACACATAGACAAGGAAACAACAGTTCTGTTGCCTTGAGGACACAAATGCAAAATCTCTCAGGAAAATTTTAAAACTTTAACCTAGAAGTGTATTAGAGTTCATTCAAGAAGTCAATATGAGAGTTATCCCAGGAGTGAAAGGATTGCTCAGTATATGCAAATCAATGACTAGCACACCATTTCAACAAAAGAAAAGAAAAAGGTAATGAAAATGAGAGCAGAGGCGTCCCTTGGGGTGGGGGATAGAAAGGGAGTGACACTTAAAACTTTAAAAACAAACTTTTATTTTATTTGTTTATTTATTTATTTATTTATTTATTTATTATGGGATAGGGAGTGTAGGTTTCTTTTCTTTTTTTTATTTATCTGTATCCCCCTTTTTATTTTTTTTTCTTTTCAAAGTTTTATTGATAAACATATAGCAATGAGACAGTTTCAAATCAAATTGATGGTACAGTTTCAATAATTAGTACATTGCATACATTCTTCTTAGTGGTTGATTGCTGTACAAGATGCGGACTTGTTATCCTATTTATAAACACCATTAGAACAAATCATTCTATTCATTAAGAGAATGTAACTATATATCTATCCTAATCATTTTGAATACACAGATACAAAATGGATATTCATCCGTTTCCCCTTTTTTCTTTAGTTCTGTCATTTGAATTTTATAGGTGTGTTAACTCAGCAAAATATTCTAAAAGAGTCTAGTAGCCCATAATATCATTGGGTCTTCTGTTTAACTGGCAATGTCAGAAATTATTGACCTGAGTCCCCCACAGCTCAACATAACAACATGGCTTTACTTTCTATATTTCATCTTCATACTTTTCTACTGGATGGTTAAGACCAAGGTAAAGCAGGCTTTTTTCTTTCTATAATTTTATTAAGAAACAAATAGCAATGAGACAGTTTCAAACCAAATTGATGGGACAGTTTCAATAATTAGCACATTGCATACATTCTTCCTAGTGGTTGATTGCTGTACAAGATGCGGACATGATATCCTATTTATAAACACCATTAGAACAAATCACTCTATTCATTAAGAGAATGTAACTATATATCTATCCTAATCATTTTGAATACACAGATACAAAATGGATATTCATCCGTTTCCCCTTTTTTCTTTAGTTCTGTCATTTGAATATTATAGGTGTGTTAACTCAGCAAAATATTCTAAAAGGGTCTGGTAGTCCATAAAAGTATTGGATCTTCTGCTTGACTGGCAATGTCAGAAATTGTTGACCTGAGTCCCCTATAGCTCAACATAACAGCATGGCTTTACTTCTTATATTTTGCTTTTATACTTTTCTACTGGATGGTTAAGACCAAGGTAAAGCAGGACCTATGCAACAAAAATTGTAGCTTTTGGATCTGATAAAGTCAGTGAAATCCCCTCAGGATTTATCCTGAGATCCTGTACCTCAGATTATAGATCCTTTGTCATTGTCAGCCATGTGGATGAGTCATGACCATTGCTTGGCCAATGTGCTCTCTGTGAAAGCCTGAGAGAATGTTTTCT
>NW_004524815.1:2358611-2362387 GCF_000260255.1 Octodon degus | reverse complement strand
TGATGAAAAAACATTTAAAAATTAGAATGTATTTCAAAAATAGGCATAAAGAATTATATACTTCTTACATTTACATATAAGTCCAGAAATCTAACCATATACAACCTTGAAGCAGGATAGTCTCATAACATTCCTTTTCCTGTCTCCTTCCTTCATTCACCACCCCCTTCTTTTGGAACACATACATTATTTCAACAAAGCTTCAGGATGAAAACCCAACATAAATATAAAAGCATTCACTTACTCTGACATCAAAAAGTGTGAGATAGAGGTCAAAAAAGCAATTTCACTAAGAATAAATAAAAAAAAAACCCTACTCTTCCCTGCCCCAAGGATGACCAACAGATTGCTGGCCTGGAGAAGGAGAGGCAATATCTGAAAACTCTCCTATTTCAAATGATTTTGGGATATACAAGGACTATAAAAGTGTCAATGACTTTCCAAGTATACTAATTAAAAATAGTGAGCAAACTAATTACATATTTCTCAGAAGATTCAACGGACCAGTGACATGAAAAATGCTCAATGCCACCCATCATTGAGGAAAATCAAATCAAAGCCATATGCGGACATCTGCTCAGGCTGGAAGAAGGCCTTTATCAAGAGCCTAAAGGTAAAGAAAGAGGAAGCTTCACACACTGTTGGGTAGACTGCAAATGAATTTGCAAAATTAAGGAAATCTATAGACATAGTCTTCAAACGCTGAAAATAGTTTTGCGACACAATCCTGCTATCCCACTGCTGGGTACAGTTTCAAAGCAAATGAAGTCAGCATACTGAAGCAACTCCATGAGCCTTTGCAGCTGAGAGACAGAAGCACCCGCTGTCCTTCCTGAATGGGCAGAAGGAAAGGGGGAGCGTGTGGACTGCGCAGCACTCCTCATTTGTAAATGAGCTAAGATCTGTCACTTGTGACGGTACAGATGAAACCCATATTCCTTATAGGAAATAAATAAGCTAAATTAGGGAAACAATTACAGAACCATCTCGCTTGTTTAGGGATCTAATGAAGCTGATGTCACAGTAAACAGTAACCAGGAGAGTAGCAAAGAGTCACAGCCCAAGAGCTGGGAGGACGATGAGTTGTCGATATGTCACCCGCAGGAGCAGGAAGCTCTGCAGCACTATTGCAGGCGAAGGTGACCACGGATAACGGTCTCTCCTCCAGACAGAGGGAAGAGAGGATTGGAAGAGTTCCCCTGTGAAGACACGATAAATATGTGAAGAAGCAGACTTGTTTAACTTGACACGAACATCATGGAAAGTGTGCGTCTGAGTATTGCATCTGACTTTATTATGTAAGCTCTTTACATTTTCATTTATAAGTTAAAATTACATTTAAGTTTTGGAAATGAAAATAATTGGTCCCTGCAGGTAGTTTAACAGTTTCTTCTTTAAGACCCTGGGAGGAGAAAGTGACCTTCAGGGGGAAACCTCCGGAGACTACAGTGTCTCCATAACCACCACCAGGCTCCAGGTAGGAGCCTCCAAAAACCCGATAGGACTGCATTTGGCAACAGTTCAGTAGGGACAGGTCGCTGCCGTTGCTGTTAGGTGTCACTGACCCATCTGAGAGAGAGCCACAGTCACCTCCTGCAGGAGGGCTTCTGACCTGAGGACTGGGTGTACACCTGCAGGATGGCTGGGGAAAACCCTCAAAGGTACGTTTCATGATGGACTTTTTATTTTTATTTATTTTTTTATTAATTTTATTGAGAAACAAATGGCAATGAGACAGTTTCAAGACTGATTAATAGGACAGTTTCAATAATTAATACATTGCATATTGTCTTCATAGCAGCTCTTCATAGTACATGATACAGACAGGCCACTGGAAGTATACTCATAAGTGAAATAAACCAGACCCACATGTGTAAATATCGTACAGTCTCCCCAGTGTAAGAACTCAAAAGGAAGGAATAAAAATAGAAAGGTATAACACAACGAAAAGGAAAGTGAGAACTTGAGGATTAAACAACAAAGGAAGGGCAAGGAGAAAAGCTAGGAAACATGACAGGGGCAAAGCCATACATTTATATACACAAGATGGTTAAGGCAATGATCCTGAGAATCTTCATCATGGTTTTGAAACTAGCAGTTAAT
Source organism: Octodon degus (assembly GCF_000260255.1). Lineage (NCBI taxonomy): Eukaryota > Metazoa > Chordata > Mammalia > Rodentia > Octodontidae > Octodon > Octodon degus. Next base: position 2,360,284 of record NW_004524815.1, on the reverse strand, counting down.
TGGTAGGTTTCTCACCCTGACTAGCTATATATGCTGATGCCTGTGAACTAAGCAACTGCACTGAAGATGGCATTGTGCAATGGTCATGCTTGGAATGCCTGTCATTCTGGTCTTTTAAATACGTAGTGCTTGTCATGACATACCCACTACTACCATACTGTCTCTCAAGTAAATGTTGTTTAAAAAAAAAAGGTAATAAATGAAAACAAGAGACAAGAAAAAAAGTCACAGGACTGTCCTGCTACAACTTATATGGTTAGCTTTCTAAATTTCTGTGTAAAAATATGTAATTGTTTTTCTTATTTTTTAAATGATGGACTTTCTAAAATTAAACTTACAGGTACAATTCAGCTGCACACAATGATCGCATACACCCCAGGGAATTTGCAGCCACGTGGTCGCGCCTTGTTTCCTTCTTTTCCCATTCTCCTCCCCTGCCTTCAACCGCTCTTCCTCTCTTCCTCTTATTTTTTTTATAAAGCTTTATTTTCATCTTATCCTTTCTATTTATTATTTTCATCCTCCTTCCTTCCTTTTCCCCTCGCCCTTCTGGTTCCCCTTTCCTTTTGAACAATTTTTTCCTGTTTCACAATATCCGTTATGCATTTGGACTCTTACTTACTCTTTCAGTTTCTCACACCAGACAGACAATGTGATATTTACAAATGTGTGCCTGATTTATTTTTTCCCCAAGGCATTTTATTGCTTTGCTGTAAGTTAACACTGTCAAACTCAAAACAAGTGAAATGATTTCTAGCTCACCTCTGTCTGTCAGATAAACACTGATTTGTCACAGGAAAGAAATGCTTCGTTTTTTATACAATGAAGTACTAATCAGCCAGGGGGTGGGGAGATCGGCTTGAGACATTTCTAGCTAACTGGCCAGACTGGGATCACTGAGAAGTGATCTACGGGCCTCTCACTGTTTACAGACCCACAACTGACTCGTGCGAGAGGAGTAACCACACTGTGGTGTCGCAGAGGGACAGAACGGCGTCAGGGTGCATTTGAAGCATGACCCATAGGCATGGTCTCCATTGACCGTTCCCTGCCTCAGACACGTTGCAAAACTTTGAACATTACTTGAGGCTGGGCGTTCCTCTGCTGGGACTCCAGCAATGTTTCAATGATATTTTTATTTCAAACCATAATTCTATACTGACTGTTGTTTCTCTTTTAGCAAGCCCATAAGGTTTTGTATTCCATCAACATTTTAGTGAGAAATGTAATTTAAGCAAAACCAATATCCTAGGTATACTTATGATGAATTATCTAAAAATAGCAGTGTTTCTGTTTTGTAAATGGTGAAGCGAGCCTGCGGTACAAGTGTCTTTTGCAGAGATAATTAGAACAAAAAATTAGAACAAAAAAGATAGAAGATGCTTTGAATGATAACTGACATCATGTTTTTACTGTGTATTTGTATCTTAATTGAAGTTTCAAAATCAAACACAAAGATAAACTCAGAATAAAAAGGGAATGATTCTTTAATTTGCAAAGGTTCATAAACAAATTAACATAATCTAAATTGCTTGTTCTTGGGAGGTGACACAGATGCTGAGTCTTTTTCCTAATATTTATATTACCTTGAGCCATAACATGAGTTCTCGATGCTGCATTGCAATTTTGGCTAATACGAAAACACTGCATACAACACAAATATACCATTGATG
>NW_004524815.1:2340827-2358511 GCF_000260255.1 Octodon degus | reverse complement strand
ACATTGCTTACTATGTGTTCTAGAACATAATGTACATGAAAAGTAGCCATGCTTGTTAAGTTTGAGAAAGACTGTCTTCACGGGGCTGCTTCATAAATTTAGTTTACCAAACACTTAGAAAAGGATGCGAAGTGATAATAATTAGTTTTGGGTTAATGTTCTTCAAAAGATTACAGTGTAGTGCCCCCTCCCCCACCCCCGGTGCGCTGAGCCAGCCACCAAGACTGATTGCGGTGGCGCATGCCTATAATTCTAGTGCTGGAGAGGCTGAAAACAGGAGGATCACCACGAGTCTGAGCTATGTAATGAGACCCTACACCAAATACATAAGAAAAAAGATTGAAGTTTACATAAAGAAATCTTAAACATGATTAGGACACAAGAAGAGATTCAAATAAGTGAACGAGCAACTTGATTCTAAGACACACTTATGAGTGAAGCATAGCCCGGAACTGGCTAGCTTTCAGAGCTTGCTGTTGCTGCATTGGCTATCCGTATCTGTATTGGTTTAGCTGATGGCAACATCACGGTCACCATAGATCGTGGAGGATGACAACGGCTAGGTGTAGCTATGAGGGCGGACCTGTGTCCCCTGGGAGGCCCTGTGCCCTCTGGGCTGCTGTTCCTGCTCTTCTGTGTCCTTCACAGTTCCCTACGCCAGCAAGTGTGCTGTACCCTGCTATCACACCACCCCAGTGTGCACACAGATGATCTGGGATGGCGGGAGTCAGACTCCCCCTCAGCCTGACCCAGAGCCGTGCTGCCCACTGTACCACGGTCAGCAAGAGGAGACGTGCTGGTGACAACAAGCATGGGTGGCGAGGAGAGCTTGCCAGCTTTGCTCAGAACTTGTGAACTCACTGAAAGATTTTCTCATTAAAGAAATGATCATTTTATCCTTTTGAGGGTTTTTTGGGTCAGTTTTGGCCTCTGATGAAATTAAAACATAACTAGTAGGTCAGATCACTATGAAAACTGAACACTGAGTTAGAAAGAAATGAGAAAATGAGTTATTAGAAATACAATTCATTTCAGTTTGACCTGGATTTACTTAAAATTCTTAGACGTAGGGCCTATTGAGCATAGGTTACCATGCAGAGCGGGTGCAGAGACTGCCGTTGAGCATCTGCGTGATTATTAGGGTAGTGCTTCACTTTCTGGCTTCATTCAGTGCCTCTGTGTTTATGGTCTTCTGTCTCACTGCTTCAGAGCATGTGGAGCTTCTCAGACAGCTCTGATGGAGAACAGCACAGAGGTGGCTGCCTTCCTCCTGCTGGGCCTGACCGATGACCCCCTCCTGCGGCTGCCCCTCTTCCTCGCCTTCCTGCTCATCTACGCCATCACTGCACTTGGGAACCTGGGCTTGGTCCTGCTGATCCTGCTGGACCTGCGTCTGCACAGCCCCATGTACTTCTTCCTCGGGAACCTGGCGCTGGTGGACTTCTGCTCCTCCTCGGTTGTCACTCCCACGGTCATGGCTGGACTGCTTACAGGAAACAAGGTCATTTCTTACAATGCCTGTGCTGCTCAGATGTTCCTGTTTACAACCCTTATTTGTGTGGAAAATTACCTGCTGGCTGCCATGGCCTATGACCGCTACGCGGCAGTGTGCAGACCCCTGCACTACAGCACCACCATGAGGGCCAGTGTGTGTGTGGTTCTTCTCATAGGCTGCTATGTCAATGGCTTCCTGAATGGCTGCATCCACACTGGGGAAACCTTCAGTCTCTCCTTTTGTAACTCCAATATGATCCATCATTTTTTCTGTGATATTCCACCAGTCATGGCTCTGGCCTGCTCTGACAAACAGGCTAATGAGCTGGTGGTTGTTTACGTTGTGAGCTTCCATATCTTTTTGGCTGTTGTATTTATTTCAACGTCCTACATCTTCATTTTTGGCACCATCCTGAGGATGCACTCGGCTACAGGACACCACAAGGCTCTGTCCACCTGCGCCTCCCACCTCACCGCCGTCTCCATCTTCTACGGCACCGCCGTCTTCATGTACCTGCAGCCCAGCTCCAGCCACTCCATGGACACAGACAAGATCGCCTCCGTGTTTTATAGCATGGTCATCCCCATGTTGAACCCCGTAGTCTACAGCCTGAGGAACAAGGAGGTGAACAGCGCCTTCTTAAAAGTCAAGAGTGTACTCATTAGGTGGAGGCCCAATAAGGTGTAGGATTTTGATTTTTGGTTTGAAGGTTAAGACATCTCTGGGTTTTTTCTTTCAGTTCTCCATGAATGGTGTTATATTTTGAGGGCTATTTTTAAATAAAATTGTTAAAGTAATTCTTTCACTTGTGTAAAATTATTTTGACCTAAAAAAGCTACTTGTCCAGAAATAAATATAGAGTAAGAATGCTTAAAATACCCTAATGTTTGTTGTGTAAACCATATTTAAGGACAAGGATGTACCCATGCATTATATAGGTGTTCTTTTTCATACTTTTCTATCACAGTAAATATCTGTACAACGAGCTCAAAGCTGCCCGTCCATGCAAGGGATGGCCACAGAAATCTCATGATGATAAATAGAAATGGATGCGGTAGGTTGCACTTGCCTTGAGTGCAAGGTGCTGTTTGTGGCAGTTAACTCTATGCCTTTATTTCTTTGTATTATGAGATACTCAGGTAAAAGGAAAATTCTTTTAATTTTTCAGTGTGTCTATGAGTGTTTGCAAAGATTCTGGTATCTCTGTCCCTCCCTCCTTCCCTCCCTCCCTCCCTCCCTCCCTCTCTCCTTTCTTCCGTCTCTCCCTATCTCTCTCTCCCCTTTACAGCAACCTCGCTTTGACATTCTTAGACATCAGCTAATGATCTGCGCCTCTTCCCATCTCTGGTCTCCGCACTCACCCTAGGCCCAGCCCCCTCCTCTGTCTCAGGCTTTTGTCTCAGCCTCAGGGAGCCCCCTGAGATCCTTGCCCTCAGTATTGCTGGCAGAACATCAAGGGACTTTCCAGCCTCTCTGTCAATACCATGATGCTCCTAGGGCCAGCCAGATAGCTCAGCAGACTAAAGCGCCCGCTTAGGCAGAGTGCAGCAGCAGGGGTTCGATCCCCTGCATGCTGTGCTGGCTCTGCCCCACGGCACACTGAGATGGCAATGAAGACTGAGCATGGTGGTGGTGCGTGCCTGTAATCCCAGTGCTTGGGCGGCTGAAAACAGGAGGGTCACTAAGAGTCCAAACTACACAGTGAGATTCTGAGCACGCTGCAGACCTTGTACCAAATACATTAAAAACATAATACCATGATTCCCTTGATAAGAGTGTTCTTCCACATCTATACCTGCTACGTTGATTCTAATTCATGTGAGAAGCACGAATGTGATGGAATGGTTCAAAAATTGTAATTTAATGTCTGACTTAGGTGATAGTGTACCATCTTGGAAAAGATTTCTCTAAGGTTTTGGTGACATTTTTAGAGTCCTAATTTGAGAGAACATGTTATACATTAAATCAGAAGACAGGTCTTCTTTTTATTTAATGAGAAATGTGTAAATCCTGCACCTGAGGTGAGTTAATGCTCATCCTTTACTACATCATTTTATATATCCAGCATGTTCATATTTTAATTTTCTCTTTTTCGGAAGTACCAAATTTATTTATTTATTTTTAAAGAACACAAAATCAAAGGCCAAAATCGAAGATGCAGAAAATAGTCATGTCTTTAATATATCCATGTATTGTTGCATTAGTTTAAAATTTAAACTGAAAGCTAATAATATTGTACACTTCTCTCTCTGCATGGTCTTTAAGGGGTAGCACTTGCCATTCATTTCTACTTTAGCTTAGTTAGAGTCTCTCTTGCATGCTCCTGCCTTTCCACTCTTCTTTTCTATTGATTTTTAGGGCCATTTATTTACAAAGTCAGCCAGGCCCACACCACAGGCCCTCTGTCCCTGCTGTCCCCGCATGGGTTTCTCCCCCTCTCAGGGCTCCGACTCACTGGGACCCCGTCATGGAGTCCTTCCCGGTCCACCTTTGTCACTGCTCAGTCCGCGGTCATCAAGCACAGCCCTCCTCCTAGGTCTCCCTCTGCGATGCTGTCAGCCCGTGGCTGCTGCCCATGCCCACGCCTTGCTCATTGCCTTCCCCAGGGAGGGTGTGAGCCCCTAGGGAACCATTACTGCAGATTCCTTGGAAATATTTAAGTGTGTGAAAGAGTACATGAGCTTAAAAAAAATTAACCTTTTATTTATTTGGTACAGGGTCTTGCTACACAGCTCGGACTTGTAATGATCCTCCTGTCAGCATCCCCAGCGCTGGAATTACAGGCATGCACCACCACGCCCAGGTTTGGTGGCCGGCATGGCATGCCCGGCACAGCATGCGGTGCCAGGGCTGGAGTTCAGGTCCTTGTGCTTGCCAGAGAGGCGCTCCCACGGCCGAGATAGCGCCCTAGCCCCTTGAGCTTTGATATTAGTTGCTCCAACATGCAGATCCCTGGAGTCACTGGCAGTGACAGGGAGTTTTTCAGAAGAACCTTCCAGATCAACGTCCAGCACACTTGAAGAGACAGTGTTTACTTTGTGATTTGCCGAAGCATTTTTCTCCGTCCACCCTTACAAACAAAATGATTTCCTGAAAATCCCATCATCAGAGAGATTATTTCAAACCACTCCTTATTATTACTTAAAATGTCTAACTCACTAAGTGACAAATAATATCATTTAACTACTGTTTGGTAATTCATAAAGACACACTAGAGATGAAATAATGAAAGACTCCATCCCTGGGAATAACTGACAATTCATACAAACTCGCAAAGCATATACTTGATTGAAATGATTTTAAAGGAGCATGTTGCAAGTGCACATAATGATATTTATCAGTAGAAAACAAACTACATTCGGTGTGCTACCAAAAGGGCAACCTTTTATCTTGCATTTTGATCTTCTCAGAGAGCTCAGTAGTCTACAAAGCCGAAGCACATTGTGTGTTCTGGCACAAGTTGTTCACATTCACTCTCGTGCCTGTGGTGACTGTTCTCATGGAATTATTCCTAATTCTTATATTAGGTACTGAATTTAGAATCTTTTTGAGTCACATAATTTTCAGACAGTGCAGTTCAAGTGTTCCTTGAAGTAGGTCCATGATGGGCTCCAATAACCAACATACTAAATCTGAAATCCTAACATTTTGATATTACTCACTCACTCCCTGTGGCCCAAGGCGCTAGGCAAACAGCAGGAACTGCAGGATATTCAGAGAGACCACCAGGCTTATGGCACAGGCCCACATAGGAAACCTACCTGTCTCTGTGAAACAGTCTGAAATGTTCAGCCACAGACAACAGGGAGCTGGCAAAGCCGCTTCACAGAGCCTGAGTGATGCGACCACAGCTGTGGAAGCTGGCGGCCTCTGGTGGATGGAGGGGCAGGAAATGGAGACCTCTGGAGATGTGGGAGGGACCACGGTCCTGACGGAGCATGAATTTCAGCTTCCTGAGATTATGACCCACTTCCGGTCCATTCAACCATGCAAGAATCAGTATGAGTTGATGTGAGTTCCAAGTATGCAGAGGTTTATGACAGTGGATATGGAAGGAATGTGGAAAAGAAAAACATTAGTGGTTTCTTCTGGGCTATCATTTTATGTTACTATGAGCCATTTGTTTGGATAAATTCACCAGGGAAGGCACCTAAATCTTGCTTTTCTTTATCTGAAAGTTTAATTTTCTTTCTTCTGTACTTGATGTGACCTCACCTTTCATGGCCATTTTGATAACAGAAGAAGCCAGAAGTTGCAAGGTGACAGATCTGGTAAACAGGGAGGATGAGAAACAATTTTCATTTGTATCCATGCTGCACATGGAGGAAGCCATAAAAAGGTGCTCATTCAAGAGGACTTTCACAAGGACATAAGAAAGAGGTGGGCAGGAAGGATGAGATGAACACATCTGGGGGGAGGAAGCAGTAGTTTATGGGGTTAATGGCAGTGCAGCATTCATATATTTGTTTCCAAATTTAAACATACACTGTATTTTTAATCACATATTCTAAGGGCAGAAGGTAAGAGCCTCCTTCAGGAGAGACACGGAAGCCCTTGGGTTATTTGCTCAGGTATTAAGACCGCAACTCAAATCTCTAAACTCATCCTATTTTCCTACATTTTATTCAAACATTAGGAGAAACCAAACCAAATTCATCACAGTCATGAATCTGACAAATATTCCAAAGAACCATATACAGGGTGTGTTCCTCACTTTGGGACATTACTACAAGCATCTTACAGTAGATAATTCATAAGGAATAGAAATTTGTTTCTCAGAGTCCAGGCAGCTGGAAACCCATCTGCTGTGAAAATAAACAAGGGCTGGGGCGATATTTCTGTGGGCTAAGTGCCCTCTTGGACAGTGCAAGGTCCCGAGTTTGATCCCTGGTATTGCACGACTTGCCAGTCCTGGAACTCTAGGTGTACCAAGCTAGCCCTGAAACCCGGTGTGGTGGCACACTCCAGTAATCCCAGCTCTGTAGAGGCGGAGACAGGAGGATCACTACGAGACTAAGCTGCATACCAATACTCTGTATCAACAGCAACAACAACAAAAAAGAGTTGAATGTGTAACTTAATAGGCAAAACCCAGGTAAATCCATAGTGCTGCAAAACAAACATTTAATTGGTGGTGGTGATCGTGGCTGCTGAGGTACCCAAATCCTCAGGTGCACTGCACACTCAGGACCAGGATCTGGAGAGCTGACAGTAGCTCAACTTGTGTATTGTGACATGAAAAAGATGATTCGATATTATACAAAAATCTGCATCCTATCGAGTTACATCCACCCTCTTCACCATATTCTTGTCATAAAGTACACCTTCCTATGCTTTGTTTCCATTACATTGATTTATTATGTAATTTTTATCCTTTTATAATACTATATATGAATAGCAGAAAATTACAAATCTGAACAATAACATTTAGCTTACTATTTTTTGTTATTTTTTCCAGGTTTTAATCCTTCTCTGACACTAAATTTTTTTCTCTTTCAAATTGGAAATCAACACTTCCGTGTGTTTATGGGTGTAGCGTGATCACACGATGTGAAGCGTGCTCCTGGAGTCCGCCGGCTACAGGCTGTGGGCGCGCATTCACGTGGAATGCAGAGCTGTTCCGCCAGTTACCAACCCCTAGGTCCTCCACCTCCGAAGCTCTCACGAACCACATTGTCCCAGAAGGCTGGTTCTGTGGCGCACAGACTTCTTACACAGGTCCTTTAAGCCACTTTCTTACCTATGCCATTTCACCTCTCCTGCCCTCCTTGATGTCTAGAAGAAGACACACATGAATCTGACTCTGGTATCCCCTGTGTCCCTTGGATGAAACATGTTGCTTATATCTTACTCGTTGTAGGATCTTTTGTTAGATGTTGAGCAGCTTGAATGCAAAGTGTACGTGAATTTCTTCCCATTTATATTCCTGAGATTTGCAGGCTTCTAGGTAAGAGGAAAACCATGTCTTTGACCAAATTTGAATTTGTAAACTTATTAAATGGTGCTTTATTCCCTTTTGTACACCATAACGCTCCTTCTGGAACTCAAATTACACATTTGCTGGTATACCTAGTAGTGTGCAAGAAGGCTTGGGCTTCACAAAATTTCCCATCCTTCTCCCCTCCCCTCCCCTCTCTTCACCCCTCTTCTCCTCCCATCTCCTCTCCTCTTCCTTCTCCTCATAGGGAATTGCTGCAGTTGATTAATCTTCAAACCTATCAACTCATTTTTTTTTCTCTCAAATCCTATCATCAGTTAGCTCATTTTAAATCTTTCATAACTTTTATTTAAAAATGATGTCTCAATCAAGGGCAAATGACTTCAAATAAGCATCAGGCAATACTTTACAAACACATGTTAATTTTTTTTGGGGGGGGATCATTCACTGAATGCCAGCTGGACTCTTGACATTTATTCAGGAAACAACATTTTGCAGAGCTTTTATAGCATGAATATTTGATGATTAGAATAGTCCAGGGTCCTCTGTAGGCATAGGCTCACTCTTATTCTTTATAAGATGGGTCAGGTCAGCCTCAGAATTTTTCATGACTCTACCATGTTGAAATTTCTTTTTTTTTTCAAATTAATTTTATTGAGAAACAAAATAGCAATGAGACAATTTCAAAACCAATTAGTAGGATAGTTTCAATAATTAATACATTGCATATTGTTGTCTTCCTAGTGGTTATTCATATACAAGATGCAAACATGATATCCTGTCCAAACACTATCAGTACAAATCTTTCTTCTCATTGAATTAAGAAAAAGTAACTGTATATTTATCTAACTATTTTGTATATACAGATACAAAACACTCCTTTATTTATATTCCCTTTTTTCTTTAGTATTGTCAGAAATGGGTATTCCATTGCCATTTAAATATTGTAGATGCATGAATTCAGCAAAAATACATAGAGTATTAATATCATTAAGCTTCTCTTCTTTAGGTTTAGCAACTTAAGTTTGCAGACCAAAAATTAGAGAAAAAGAAAGGCTACAAGGACAGCCAACATTTTGACCCTAGCCTTTCAAGGTCATGGAGGACTCAGGACATACGAGAACCTGTACTGTAACATCCTGTAACTTGGAGATGTCCCAAACTTTCTGATCAAGAAGATTTTGGGGCCACAGAGCAACATGATCAATGTCATAGAGTGTGCCTAAGGAGAGTCACATGGAAAGAAAACATTCTCTCAGGCTTTCACAGAGAGCAAATTGGTCAAGCAATGGCTGTGACTCATCCACATGGCTGACACTGAGGAAGGATCTACAAACTGTGGTACAGGGTTCCAGGGTAAATCCTGAGGGGATTTGACTGACCTTGTCAGATACAGAAGTTCCATTTCTTGTTATATAGGTCTTGCTTTATCTTGGTCTTCACCATCCAGCCGAAAAGTACAAAAACGAGGTATAAAAAGTAAAGCCATATTAATATGCTGTGTTGTAAAATTCTCAAGTCAACAACTTCTGACATTGCCAGTCCTGCGGATAACCCACTACGATTATGGACTACTGGACTGTATTGGAAGACACGTTAAACTTTGCAAAGCCTAAGGAGCCCATATGTGCCTGTGCTTGAGCAGTGGGTACACATGCCAAGTTACGCGCTTAGATGCAATGCTTCTAAATTTCCATGTAGAGAACAACTCGATTAAAAATGAGCAATGAGATATTCAGTCATTAGCGGAAAGAAGACGTGCAAAGAGCAGCTGGTACGTGGGACGTGCTCAGCCTCCGCAACCACCAGGAAAGGCATCTCAAACAACACGCAGACATCGCCTCACTGCAATGAGAATGGTGTTTATCAAAGTTAAAGAGGCCTAGCAAGCATGGAGAGGAAGGGGAAGCCCTGTCTGCATTGGTGGAAACAGAAATCAGCACAGTCCTGCAGGGTCTGCATGGCTGTTTTTCCCAAGTGAAGAACAGAATGGCAACAAGATCCAGCTGTCATATGTCTTGTGTATTTTTGGGGTTTTTAATTTTATTTATTTATTTATTTATTTATTTATTTATTTTAGGGAAGTGTCTACAGGGTGTTCAGGGTCTCACTACTAATCTGGACCCATAGTGATCCACCTGTTTACAGCCTCCCAAGAGCTGGGATTACAGGCGAGCGCCTCCACGCCCAGGCTTACTTGCTGTCTCAGTGTGCCCAGGGGGCGAGGCCAGCACAGTAGGCCCTGGAACTGAATCCCAGGCCCCTGAGCCTGCCCACAGGCTCTTTAATCTGCTGAGCTATTGAGTCAGCCCTCGCTGACTTCTCATGTAAATGCACAAGACACGAAGCCAGAGGCCAGTGAGGCTCCCTGTCCCTTGCCTAAGAGACCACCAGCTGATGAGTGGACAAAGGCAGTCATAGAAACTGTACAGCGCCCAACACTATTCAGTCATAAAAAGAATACCATCCTGTCCTGGGGACCGCAGAGATCGACAGGAAGTCAGAATGTGAAGTGACTGAGCCAGGGCAGAAAGGGAAGTGCTGAACTATCTCACTCATCTGTGGAGCCCAAGACATTGGTGTCAAAAGAAGGGAGCTGCACAGTGCTCACCTGAGATGAGAAGGAAGGAAGGTGGGAGGCATGTTGAGCCTCCATCACTAAATCCTTGTTAGACAGGAGCAGGCGGCTCTGGAAGGCTGTGCACAGTCGGAGATCTACAGACACCATCTTGTGAGGGGAATAGGGGAGCTGACCAGGCACGATGTAAGCACACACTCAAGGGGCGGAGGGTGTGGGCCTTCCAGAGAGAGGTAAGGCCCCGTCTGGAGCCAGGGACATTCATGTGTTTGGGGAGTGCACATCTGTGGAGAGCGCATCAGTGAACATAGGTGTGACCCACAGGAGAAAAATCAGTGTCACACCCAGGGTAGAAAGAGGAGGGGTGGGTTCACAAGCTGCAGGGCAGCCCATTATACAGTTGAGAGGCTAGGGCCCAGCTACAGTGGTTTTAAATGGATTATATAAAACAATTATTTACTGTACACTTCCAAAATAAGATGAGAAGGTTTTGAAAGGCTTCATTGTAACGAAATTAAAAAAAAAAAATTTCAGGAAGCAGACTTTTTAAAACTGATTGAGTATGTGTAGACATGTCTCACGATAATTCATTCATGTATAAAATGTTTGTTTTGCATTTTCATCTGTCAGTTAAAATACAACTGGCTTTTAAAATGCATCAACTATCTTGGTCCCATTGGGCAGTTCACTTGTTTCCTCCCTGAGAGAGTGAAGTGAGATGCCGTAGCTATTCTCTGGGGAAATCCCCAGAGAGCCAAGGTTTGTGTAATTGTCTCTAGATTTTGTTGTATAAGTATCTGGGATTCCCAACAGGACATGCAATGACATCCTTCTAAGGGACACATTATAAACCATGAGCCACGAGGCATCATTTGTCCATCTGATGGAGAGTAATTGTCACTCATAGGGGCCTTCTCTTGCTCTAAGGATTTCTGTGAGGTAGTGTCCTGGGTCAGTGAAAACACTGAAAGATAAAAGTGCTATTGCTGGACTTTCATTCAAGTCCCTTGTAAAAAAAAGTTACAGACCTTGGGTTATTCAGACCCATGTCTGTGAATTATGGGAGAGAAGGAATCATATCGTACTTATTTTCTATATAAGGAAAGAAAGGAAGTGACTCTTCCAGTGGCATGGAAAGCACAGAGGGCAGATGGGAATGTGACTGTCATTGCTGTCCCAATTTTCCTCTCCCTGCCTTAGGGAAGGGAGACAGTTGGCCCACGGCCTGAGAGCAGCGGGGCGAGTCCTGACGGAAGTCCGTATGCTTTGTGGTTGCTACTCTGGATTGGCTCTGTTTTTCTTCTAGCAAACAGGTAAGCTTCTACATTTCATAAATATTTTAGTTTCAAACGTAATTTATGCAAAGGCAGGGGCCTAACTCTAGTTACTATGAGCTGTTTAAAACTAGAGATGTTTCCAAAAACACTTAAAGGGTGAGGTGAGACTGTGGTACAATATCACAATATCTATCATAGAGATTTGTGTGATCCGGGCCAAAATATACTTCTTAACCTCCCCACAATGAAAATATTTAAAAAGATGATGCTTTGAATGATCAATGGCATTATGTTTTTCACTATATATTTCCAAATGCAAACAAACATAAATACCAGAATGTGATTCTTCTCTAAAATACAAAATGGTCTAACCGACTGATCATCTTAACTTTTTATTCCTGGAAAAAGGCTTTCACTCTGGGAGCTTAGGATTTTCCCAGAGCATGGCACAAATTCTCAATTCTTTAGTTTCCTTGTGGGTAAAGCATGAACGCTACATGTACACATGCTATTACTATATTAATTGCTTATCCTTAGTTGTAGAACATAGCACATGTGACAAGTAACAGTGTATTGACATCATTAATCTTACCTCTTGCTTATGATGTATAATGTTTACATTTATTGAGGTTATTCTGAAAATATGGAAAGGGAATTTAGAGTGGGGGCAAGGAGGTGAGAGGGAAGAGAATGGAGATTTTTTTACAAAAGAGGACCGGGCTGTCTCGTGTCCACCACCCAAGATGCCTGTAAGCTGTGTGCAACGAACACATGTACTAACAAAAAGTTTTAAAATAATTTTAGACTAAAAAGAAGTGTGTGCAGATTTGTGTGTACGGTACCTTCATGGATTTGACCTCTGAATAAAGTTACTAAAGTTTTAGGAGGAAAAAAGTAGCAGGAAATAACAGTTATTTGTGGATATATGTAATTCCAAAAGCTACAATTGAAAAAAGAAATTATAAATGCTACCCCTACACAAGATCAGATTCAAACAAAATATTTAAAACCTGCAACTTGGCTATTTCAGAGGTGATAACTGCAATAAAGCATTTTTTTTTTGTTTTCTTTTGTTTTGTTTTTTTAATTTGGCAGAACTGGGGATTGAACTTAGGCCCTTGCGCTTGCCAGGGAAGTGCTTATTCCACTGAGCCATCTTCCTGGCCCCTAATAAAGCATTTTTGTAGAGTGCTATCAGTACATCCATCATAGTTCATGTGGGAATTTATTTCTGATGTTCTTGTTTGGACTTTGTAGACTTTGTATGCTAAAAGCAAGTAGACTGTTGAAAATTGTGATGCTTTTTTAATAAATACTCAATGAATATCAATAAAATAAAATAAAATCTGCAGCTTGCTATCAAATCTTCTCTGTGAGGTAAGGGTTACCCACAGAGCAAAAAGTTCAAACTTTGAATCTCTGTGATTTTTCCAAATAATAATAGTAGTGAATGAAAGAGTAAGTTTAAGAAAGGTGAGATCTTTTTCATGACCAAAATATGGAATTCAAGAAAGCCATGCTGAAAAATAAGGCTTTCATGAAATTACAGGGGTAGCAACTGCATACTTGGAGCAAAGGGAGACAGAGACCTCGTGCTGGGGGAGACAGGCAAACAGGAGAGAAACTCCCAGAATTCAAATTCGCCTGCAGCTGGAAACCTGCCTGCCAGGACCTAAGCAGATCAAATCAGTATGAAGACCGTTTCTCCTGCACACAGGGCTGTTGCCAGCCTTTACCACGATGTGCTTAGTACCCACGTTTTTCCTTTACTTATTGTCCTGTATCATTTTCACACCAATGAATAAGAGTTGATAGCGCTACTCTGTTCACTCTGCAGATGGAAATACAGTGCACAGTGGAGCTGCGGGAGGCCTGACCAGGGCCCCTTCCAAAACCCCCACGCTCCGGCCCAGTGTCTGTTTCTAGGATGTACTTCTGAATGGCTGTGCCGGTAAGCATGCTCTCACTCCCCCGCATCTCACCACACATCTGTGACATGGGCAGAGTGTTGATAGGTGGGAGACAGTGGGGAAAGTTTCTCAGTTTAATTCGGAGCTTCTTCTCTCTTCAAAGTGCTTTTTGTCATTTGTTGAGGGATGGTTTTCATTGATTTATTTTCTTAGTTTTACCTCCAAGGAAAGGCAAATGTGCACCTAAGAGGGGGAAATTATCACGGAGTCAAGTAGGCACTGAGCTCAGGGCAAGGAGTGAGTCTCTTTGTTTGGATCTCACTTACCGCCCTTAGATCAGGAGCCACCCAGCAGGGGCTAAGCTTCCACCTGGGTGCAGAGCAGAGATTGCCTTGAGCACGTGTGACAATAGGAGGGCATCCCCAGCCTGCAGCCACCCACAGCTTCACATGAGTGTGACGGACAAGCAAGCTCACCGTACTGCTGACAGGAGACAGGAACACATGCCTGTCCTGTGGGGGGCCGTTCTCCCTGGGTAAGCAAGGTGGAAGGCAGTTTCATTATAGCCCAAAGAAGTGCCTGGTCTGATATGTAGCACTGTATAGCTCTCTGTAAGTAATTAAGTTGCATGCATCTCAGTTTATATTTACATATTTACAAATGATCCACAAGATCCATTAAAATTCTTCTAATTAGACAGTGGATAATTCTACCTGAAATGAGTGTGAATCAGTGGGGTTCACAAGAATAAGGCTGTGTGGGAACTATTCAAGTAAAGTTGTCACAATGATAGAAAAGTTATTATACTTATGTTTCCTATTCTAATTCAACTTCTCTATATTCTTTCTCATTGCTATAGTGAAGCTAAAGATGCCAGCAATAGAGAACAGCACAGAGGTGGCAGCCTTCCTCCTGCTGGGCCTGACCGACGACCCCCACCTGCGGCTGCCCCTCTTCCTCACCTTCCTGCTCATCTACGCCATCACTGTGCTTGGGAACCTGGGCATGGTCCTGCTGATCCTCCTGGACCCGCGTCTGCACAGCCCCATGTACTTCTTCCTTGGGAACCTGGCGCTGGTGGACTTCTGCTCCTCCTCGGTTGTCACTCCCACGGTCATTGTTGGGTTGCTTACGGGAGACAAGGTCATTTCCTACAGTGCCTGTGCTGCTCAGATGTTCCTGTTTGCAGCCCTCATTGGTGTGGAAAATTACCTGCTGACTGCCATGGCCTATGACCGCTACGCAGCAGTGTGCAGGCCCCTGCACTACACCACCACCATGCGGGCCAGTGTGTGTGGGGGGCTTGTCATAGGCTGCTATGTTGGTGGCTTATTGAATGCCTGCGTCCACACTGGGGAAACCTTCAGTCTCTCCTTCTGCAACTCCAACGTGGTCCACCACTTTTTCTGTGATATTCCAGCAGTCATGGCTCTGTCTTGTTCTGATAAGCATCTTAATGAACAGGTTCTTTTTTACGCCGTCAGCATCCCTGTTTTCTTTGCCCTCCTAGTTATCTGGATATCTTACTTCTTCATTTTTGTCTCCATCCTGAAGATGCGCTCAGGGGCAGGACATCAGAAGGCCTTGTCCACCTGCGCCTCCCACCTCACCGCCGTGTCCATCTTCTACGGGGCTGCCATCTTCATGTACCTGCAGCCCAGCTCCAGCCACTCCATGGACACGGACAAGATCGCATCCGTGTTCTACACCATGGTCATCCCCATGCTGAACCCCGTGGTCTACAGCCTGAGGAACAAGGAGGTCAAGAGCGCATTCTTAAAGGTCAATCATTCATTCACTTGTCAGAGACAAAATAAGGTGTAGGCTTTAAATTTTAACTTTGTGAGATGCCCACTTTTTTATTTATTGCTTTTAGATGTTCTCTGAAAACTTAGTGACATTGTAATGCACATGTTGAAATTATATTCTTAAAGTGATATTCTCACCTGTGAAAACTCTTTCCACACAACAAAATAAGTTCTTGTCCAGAAGTAAACACCTGGGTGACCATGACTGGGGTATCTGGGGTGTGCTTGCCAAAACAGTCTTTCTGGATATTGATGTTTGCTCTCATTACATAAAATTTTTTCTTTTTCTAATAGATGTCAGTGAAAATAAGTATAAGCCAGGTTCAAATAACCTATACTTAGGAGAAAGGAACCAGTTGTCTCATCATGACAAATACAAACGCCTGTGGTCCATCTTCCAAGGGGCCATGTGACTGCTACTTATAGTAGTGAATTTCACTGCATTGATTTGGCTGGATTAAGGGATACCACAGTAGCACTTAAAGTCTCTCTCTCTCTCTCTCTTTCTCTCTCTCTCCCCTCTCTCTCTCTCTGTCTCTGTCTCTCTCTCCTCTCCTCTCCCTCTCCTCTCTCCTCTCTCCTCTCTCCTTTCCCTCTCCTCTCTCCTCTCCCTGCTCTTCCTCTTCCTCTCCTCTCTTTCTCCTCTCCCTAATCTCTCTCTCTCCTCTCCCTCCCCCTCTCTTCTCTCCCTCTCTCCTCTCTCCTCTGTCCTTTCCCTCTCCTCTCTCCTCTCCCTGCTCTTCCTCTTCCTCTCCTCTCTCTCTCCTCTCCCTAATCTCTCTCTCTCCTCTCCCTCCCCCTCTCTCCCTCTTTTCTCTCTCCTCTCCGTCCTCTCTCCCTTCTCTCTCTCTCTCTCTCTCTCTCTCTCTCTCTCTCTCTCTCTTGGTCAAAGTAGTGGACGAAAAAAGTCTCTCTTCGTTGAAGGGGATACAACAAAAAGCAGACAGAAGAAACTCTCTTTCTTTCTCTCTGGTGTGGACCTGGACATCTACCTCTCCCCCTCTGAGCAGTCAGAATGCACGACCTGGCCCCATTCCTGCACATTCAGTCTCCTGCATTGTACCAGGCCCACCTCTCATGGCCAACTCCAGCCTCTTGACACAGGCTGTGTTCCCCCTGGAGGCGTACTTGCGCTTTGGAGTGAGCGCCTGGTGCAGGCGTGGTCATTGTGTCCTCTCACGGAGCTGCCGCTTGCACCTGGCTCATCTCGACGAGCCCACTTCTCTTAGAATTGCTGCTGTATGTGGCACATCTTCATTCTTTCCTCGCCCCGTTCCCTTCCCTTACTCCTGTTTATCACTCTTGGCGATAGATTCCCTTGAGCAAATCTATCTTCCTATTTCATATTATCCATCCTCCAACCATTGTGAAAATCAGTAAGGAGATTCCTCATCAATCAAAACTAGAAATCCCATTTGACTCGGGCATCTTCAAGGCATCTTCTCAGACAAGTTAAGGACAACACTTTACAGTGATGCATGCAAATCTGCATTTACAGGCTTCTAGCGGCCCAGTGGAGAAATGGTAGGTCTGGGACGCAGCCAAGAACAGACGGATGGATACAGAAAGTGTGATACTTGAACCCAACAGAGTGAGCACTCCTTTAATTAAAGAAGGAAATAGCTGAATCATTCATAGGAAGTGGGTGGGCCTCGGGATCACAATGTTTAGTGAAATAAACCAGGCACACAAGTTAAATAGCACAACTTTTTTTTTATATGAAAACCCAAAACACAAATAAAATTTGTCCCTTATTCTTAAGACTGAAGTCAGCCCATTCTGGGACTTTGAGTAATAACATATAAGTTTGCTAAAATACCTTTATTTTGTACTGCTATTCTGACCATTCCAGTTTGAGATAATATATTAGTATAAAAGTGAAATATGATCTCGTCCTTTGTAGTAAGATGATAAGGATAAGTCTGGTTTTTCATATGAATTAATATTTCCATTTGACTACATTATTTTATATCACCAAAATGTTCAGATTCTGATTTTCAAAAAGATAAAATGGCCAGAACAAGAAAATGTAGGAAATAACCATATGAGTAATATAGTCATCTATTACCTTACATATTTACATAGTTTAAAAATCAAACCAAGAGTCCTAGCCCAGGTCCAGTGAGTGTGTGGAGAGCTTCCTACTAACCTGAGCCGGCAGGACCAGTCCCAACCCAGGTGCAGCATGGGACGGACGCTCTCCCACCCCCTCGGGCAGCCCCCTATCACTCCGCAGTACCTCCCCCATCCCGCCCTCCCAGTAGGAATTTCTTCCGACTTCCGGGAACCCCCAGACCCAGTCCTAGCCCAGGTCCAATGAGTGTGTGGAGAGCTTCCTGCTACCCTGAGCCGGCGGGACCAGTCCCAGCCCAGACACAGCGTGGGCTGGACCCTCTCCCACCCCCTCAGGCCACCCCCCACCACTCCGCCATACCTCTCCCAAACTTACCGCCCAGTAGAAATTTCTGCCGAGTTCCGGGAACCCCTAGACCCAGTCCTAGCCCAGGTCTGCAGTGGGAAGGAGCTGAGCACAGCAGCCAGATCCAAACGAGATGCAGGTGGATAAGGCCAAACTCAGTACAGCTCCACCTGAACTTCAGTACGTGTGAAGGTTATAACTACAGCAAAGATCTACAACAAAGGGCAGAAGACAGTGCTACACAAAATGACGAGAAGGA
>NW_004524815.1:2331984-2332788 GCF_000260255.1 Octodon degus | reverse complement strand
CCTTGGGGATCTGTACAGCTATTCTTTGAAGCGCAGAACAGAACAATGTGATCCAGCTATCTTATCACTCATGTAAATGCACAGGAAGCGAAGCCAGCTTGGCAGGGAGGCCCCGTGCTCCCTCCCTGAGGAAGTGGAGGCCGTCTCAGAGGCCGTCAGCTGATGAGTAGACAAAAGAAAAGGAAACTGTGCAGCGTAGAGCACTCTTTAACCATAAAAAGAATGAAATTATGTCGTTGGATGTGGATAACTGAAAGTCATTCTGTTATATAAATAAAATTAATTAAATAAACCAGATCATGTTAAGCAAATAAGCTGGCAAGTACTGAATGCACTCACTCACTTGTGGAATCTAAGAAGCTGACGTTATAGAACAAGGGAGCTGAACGGTGGTTACCAGAGATGAGAGTACAGGGAAGGGCAGATGGGAGAAATGTTGAGCAATTGTCACTAAATTATTGTTAGACAGGATGCCAGGAGATGGCCCAGCAGCATAAGTGCCTGCCTAGAAAAACAAAGTCCTGAGTTTGATCCCTGTACCTAAATAAACAAATATGTGAATAAATGATGGTTAGACTGGAGCAGGCAGCTCTGGAAGGCTGTGCACAGTATTAAGATAGACAGCATTTTGTGAGAGGAAGGAAGAGACTGAATGGGTGGAATGCAAGAACACGCCCGAAGAGCAGGGAGTGCGGGCCTCCAAGAGAGATGCAAGGCTCCGTCTGGAGCTGGAGACTTGTGCACGTTTGCAGAGTGCACATCTGCAGGATTTGTGATTCCACAGTGAATGTGGCGGTGGTTCCC
>NW_004524815.1:2326961-2331364 GCF_000260255.1 Octodon degus | reverse complement strand
CCAGGTGGGTGCTTATGCCACTGAGCCATTTCCCCCACCTGCCTCTAGATCTACATGAGAGTTGTTATCACTCCGTGCCAGCCTTCTTCTAATCTCGAGATTTACTGTGACTTGGCATCCTTGGTCAATACTCAAAGATAAATATATATTGATGAACCTTTAAATGATAAGCTCTTTGAGGAAAGATTTAGTCTCTCATTATGTCAGACATGCTTCTATAAATTATATGAGAGAAGAAATTCTATCATGTCTCATATATATGTGCAGGTAACGGCACAAGAAGCAGTCGTAGACTGGAAGTAGATGCACATTAACGTCTATGTCTCCGTTTTGCCCTTTTTACATTAAAGAAGCTAGAACATTCTCTCCACCATGAGAGGGAAAGGGTTCTCTTACTCTTCCGTGGAAGCTTCTAGGATTTCACAGTTGCTGTTCTGGATTGAGTCTTCTTTCTTTTGCAGAAAGCTGGTAAGTTTCTATAGTTCCTAAACATTTTCATCAGAAATGTAATTTATGAAAAGCAGCGTCCTAAGTACGGCTATGATGAGTCCTTGAAAACTAAGCATGTTTTTTAAACTGTTAAGTGTGAGTGAGAAGAGGATATAAATACCAGGATGTCTATCATAGAGATTGCTGTGATTCAGGACAAAGCATACTTCTTCATCTTAAAAATAAATGCAAATGAAGACAGATGATGGTTTGGAGGATTAGTGACATTATTTTTTTCATTATAATTATTTCCAAACCAAACCAGATATAAATTATCCATATAATCCCAGAGTCCAAAATGCAAAAAGGTCCAGATGACTTCATCTAATCTGAAGTTCTTATTCCTGATGTTGGTATTGGCTCTTGGAGCTTGGGTCTTTCTCATTAGATGTCTACCATCTTGCAAGATAACACAACTTTTCATATTTTCTGTTTCCTCAGAAAAACTTGAATACCCCCCCACCCACACACACGTTGCCATGTAAATTGCTTAGATTAAAAACACAGCTTAGATTAAAAATAATCACGTGTATTCAGATTGGCAGACATGACATATTCATGGGGCTGGGACTTCTCATCACCTACTCCGAGCAACCGAGACCAAGGAGCACTGAGGTACAGTGAGACTCACAGAGCCTCATCAGGAAAAAGGCAGACAGAGAGGGGAGCTTCGCAACCTCAAATTCTCCTGCAGGAAGAACCTGCACTCCTTGTCCCCTGGGTCAAAGTAAAAGAAAATCCATGACTCTTAATTAACATGACTCATCCATATGGCTGACACTGACAGAGGATCTACAAACCACGGTACAGGGTTTCAGGTTAAATCCTGAGGAGATTTGACTGTCCTTGTCAGATACAAAAGTTACATTTTCAATTATATAGGTCTTGCTTTATCTTGGTCTTAACTAACCATCCAGCAGAAAAGTATAAAAAGTAAAACCATATTAATATTTTGAGCTGTAAAAAGCTCAAGCCAACAACTTCTGACATTGCCAGTCCTACAGATAACCCACTACTATTATGGACTACTGGATTATATTGGATTATTTTGCTGAATTCATGCACCTACAATATTTAAATGACAATAGAATACCCATCTCTGCCAAAACTAAACCAAAAAGGGGGTTACAAATGAAGGACCATTTTGTATCTGTATATACAAAATAGTTAGGATAGATATACAGCTACTCTCTCTTAATTCAATGAGAAGAAAGATTTGTACTAATAGTGTACAAATGGTACATGTCTGCATCTTGTACTATGAATAACCACTAAGTAGACAACAATATGCAATATATTAATTATTGAAACTGTCCTACTAATTGGTTTTGAAACTGTCTCATTGCTACTTTTTTCTCAATAAAATTAATAAAAAATTAAAAAATAAAAAAAAATTGGTGGAGGGAAAAAAATGAAGACAGAACATACCAAGCTGTGTTTAGTGCTCCTCAAATGACTGTGCTTTACCTATTCTCTTATTTAATTTCCACACTAATACATAAAAGTTGATCTCAGAAGAACTGAAATCATCATACCCAAGTGCTATACGTGCACCCATGTCTATAGCAGCATAATTTGTCATAGCAAAAGCTTGAAAACAGCACAAGTGCCTATCAACTGAGGAATGGATAAAAATGGCGTGGTATTTTTATTTGATGGAGTACTTCTCAGCTGTAAAGAAGATGAACTGGAGGTTTTTATAGGTAAATGGATGCAGCTAGAGACCAAACTCATAAGTGAAACAAATCAGACTCTCATGTGTGAACATCATATTGTCTCACTTGTGTAAGAACCTGAAATAGTAAATAAAATCTGAAAGCTACAGTAGAGACTGTGAGAGGGAAAGAAACCTTTCAAAGGGAAGGAAGAACTGGGAAAGGTGAAAAGAAAGGAAAAAATATAAATGTATATACACAGGACAGTTTGGATGATTATACTGCTCATCTCTGCCAGTCTACTGAAAGGAGCAATTAATGTGTGAATTATTTTTTTACTTTTCTTTTTAATATTTTTGACCAATTTTGCATTCTTACATATGGCAATCTTAGTAACTGAATTGAAGACAACAATATGCTGTATAACAACCACTGTTGAATTCCTATCCTTTAGTTTAGTGAAATTGTGTATCATTTCTAATATTTCTAATTTTTAAAATTTTTTAATTCTCTTTTTAAAAAGTTGATCTCACTACTGTATTCATTTTTTTCCTGTATTTTAGTGAAGGGTCTACAAGGTGTTCAGGGTCTCACTACTAGATCAGACTCCTAGTGATCCTCCTGTTTACAGCCTCCTAAGAACTGGGATTACAGGTGCACACCACCACACCCTGTCTCAATTGCTGACTCAGTGTGCCCCAGGGGCGGAGTCCGCACGGCAGGCCAGGGGATCGCACCCCCGGTCACTGCACCTGCTTGAAGGCACTTTAATATACTGAGCTATTTGGCAGGCCCTACATATTCATTTTGGAAATGAAAATATGATGTTCTTCGGAGTTGGTGTATGATGAATAATTACTGGGTGGTTAGTGTGAGGTCTGATCACACGCCTCTTCTGAGATCTAAACTCCCTTGCCCAGGGTGTCTGCCGCTACACTGCCCTTAGAATTCCTCTACAGCAAGCATGCTCCACTCTCCAGTTATCTCACCACAATGACTGTGCATATAAATGAGCTATGATTATTCAGGAATTAAACTCAAAGCCACATCATCGTTGACATGTGCATAGGTGCTGCTGATAAATACGAGTAGGAGAAATTTTCCAGGGTGATGCAGAGCTTATTAATTCTTTACATTTTGTTGTTTTACTTGTTCATTTTTCTTTGACTTCAATCCAATGAAAGGCAAGTATATAATGAATAAAATGAAATTACCACACAGTC
Source organism: Octodon degus (assembly GCF_000260255.1). Taxonomy (NCBI): domain Eukaryota; kingdom Metazoa; phylum Chordata; class Mammalia; order Rodentia; family Octodontidae; genus Octodon; species Octodon degus. The sequence goes on along the minus strand of NW_004524815.1, from coordinate 2,327,997 downwards.
AAGGGGTCAGTTACTTCATTAGGTAGACACAAATGCTGAATTTGGAAGAATGGGACAAGAAATAATTGGACCTTCAGTTATGTTCAATTTGATGGACTTAACAACCCTTAGATTAGGAGCCACCCAGCAGGGGCTAAGGTTCCACCTGGGTACAGCGTAGAAATTTCCCTGAGCACATGTGACAATAGGAGGGCATCCCCAGCCTGCAGCCACCCACAGCTTCACATGAGTGTGACGGACAAGCAAGCTCACTGTACTGCTGACAGGAGACAGGAACACACGCCTGTCCTGTGGGTGGCCGTTCTCCCTGGGTAAGCAAGGTGGAAGGCAGTTTCATTATAGCCCAAAGAAGTGCCTGGTCTGATACGTAGAACTGTATAGCTCTCTTTAAGTAATTAAATATTTACATATTTACAAATGATCTACAGGATCCACTAAAATTATTCTGATTATACAGTGTGTAATTCTACCTGAAAAGAATGGGAATCAATGTGTGTTACAAGAACAAGGATGTGTGGGAACTATTCAAGTAAGGTCATTGTTACAAAGACAGAAAAGTTATTGTACTTATGTTTTCCTATTTTAATTCAATTTCTCTATATTTCTATTGCTCTTTCTCATTGCTATAGTGAAACTAGAGACATCAGTAATGGAGAACAGGACGGAGGTGGCAGCCTTCCTCCTGCTGGGACTGATCGATGGCCCCTGCTGTGGCTGCCCTCTTTCTTACCTTCCTCCTCATCTACACCATCACTGTGCTTGGGGACCTGGGCGTGGTCCTGCTGATCCTGCTGGCATTTGTATTCCGGCAATTTATTCACAGCATCATCAACCTTGTGTCACAGGACCTTCACATGATAAAATCCCTCAATGGTTTCTTCTGTGTTGCAATCTTGTTTTACTGTGGAATATTTGTCTGTGACAGATCGCCAGTGAAACCACTTGTAGCTGGGATTTTCATAGGAGAATTTTTCTTTTTTTTTTTTTCACTTATACTTTTGATGTGCTTTTGGCTTTAATGGTCATTTTGACTTGG
>NW_004524815.1:2325584-2326781 GCF_000260255.1 Octodon degus | reverse complement strand
ATGGTAAGGGAGAGAGTGTGTTTTGAGGAAGAATACTGGCCAAGTCTCTTCTCTAACATTTTTTATGTATTTGGTACAGGGTCTCACTGTGCAGCTTCAACTCATAGTGATCATCGTGTTTTCAGCCTCCTCAGCACTGGGATTACAGGCATGGACAACCATGCCTGGTCTAATTTGTAAACACACTATATTTTTATCTTACTTCCTAGCTATAAAGGTATCTCTCAGGACAGGCTAAAATGTCTTCATTCCTCCAGGAAAAAGTGGTGGTCCACAGCCCTGAGCTCATCCCACTCTCCTCCATGTTGGCCAGTGGGATTAGGAGAAAGTAAGCCAACCTTGTAACATGCAGGAATGTGATAGCAACATTTAAAAGGATCATATACATTGTGTGTTAGTGCTACTAGGGTATGATACAGGACATCCTTAAAGGGAATAATTCACAAACAGCATACTTTTTCTTCTGAGGGGTCTGGAGGGTGTGAGCACAGCAGAGTCACCCTGGTGAGCCCCTGTCCCTCAGAAGGGACCACACTGTACTTTCCCATGGTGGAGAAAGAGCAGTGCTGTGAGAGTCCCACAGCTGAGAGGAAATACTGAGCTTCCTACCATGCAAAGCAGTAAGACTGAAAGGCCTACCTGTTCCCCAAGTCCTATTAGGGTGATAATCTATCAGGGGGCGGCACGCAGTTGCCTCCTCAGAGTTCACCACCTCTTGGGCGTCCAGCTCTTGCTATAATCATATTGGGTCACTGACAAGTTTCTCTTTTGCTTTTTGGTTTGTTATTTGTTTCTATGACATTCTTTAAACTAATTCTTCTTAATAAATCCTCCACTATCATGCCTACCAATGCCCATGACTGTAGAATTGTTTATCTGTTGCTGTGTTTGTAATCATCTCTTTGATGGTCAGCTTTTGAATACAAGGCATGTGGTCATCTTTTTATGTGTACCTTCCTCACATCTGCAAGCATTTTGGAAGGAGGTGTCCACATCCTTCTCAAAATTGGACTTACTGACTTATTATTAAAGTATTGCCTGTTTCCTTCATTATAGATAACTGCTTGTTCTGATCCTCAAATTAAGTGTCTGATGGTGCACTTGATGACATGCAATGAGGTGCTGGAAGCCATGAGGATTTCCATCATTCTTTTCATCTTTTCTCCTCCTCCTCTTCCTCCTCCTCTTCTTCTTCTT
>NW_004524815.1:2307235-2324850 GCF_000260255.1 Octodon degus | reverse complement strand
GAAAGGGGTCTGGGTGGAGAACAGCTGCTCACAAAGTGGGGCTGGGAGCTGGCAGGGAAGGAGGAGCCAGAGACCACACGTCTGGGGTGCTGAATTGGTGACCAGACACAGAGGAACAGGGAGTGGAGGGGTGGAGGAAGGCTGAGCAATCAGTGCTGCATTATTATTAGGAGCAGGAAGCTTGGACTATTGCTGCCCTGTAGAAGGACTGCAGGTACTAGCAGGTGGGAATAAGGGTGAAGGCAGAATCAGTGCACACCTAAAGAACACAGTGTGTGGGCCTTCGACTGAGATGCAAGGGACAGACCTGGCGGAGGATATTTATGTGTTTTAGGAGTGCACCTCTGCGTTACCTGTTTATCTACAAAATGTCTACATTTGGTTCACTGAGAGAAAATTAAAGACACATCCCAGGTAAAAAGATAAGGGATAAATTATAGTGGAAAGCTCAGGGCCCAATAAACTGTATTTTAAATGGGGTATAAAGACCATAATCATTTACCATATAACTCCAAAATAGGTTGACAGGATACTAGAATATCTCAGTATAAATAAATAAAAATATTTTAGGAGACAAAGTTTTGGGGTTTCTTTCGCAGAACCAGGGGTTGAACTCAGATCCTTGCGTTTGTCAGTCAAGTGCTTATTCTACTGAGCCATCTCCCTGGCCCAAAGTTTTCTTAACTGGTCTAAAATTTACAGTTGTATGTATGTATGTATATATGTATGTATGTATGTATGTATGTACAAACACATCTCAGGGTAACTCAGTCAAGTGTAAAATATCAACATTTTCATTTATCAGTTAAAATACATTTAATTTTTAAGGCACAATAACTATTGGTCCTGTTAGGCAGTTTATTTGTTTCTTCCACAGGAGAGAGGAATGAAAGGATTGTAGTTATTCCCCAAGGAGCTCTCCAGGGGGCGTGGTGCCCTTGTAGTGGTCTCCGGGCTCCCCATGTGTCTGGGATCCCAGTAGAACACAAAATGACATCACCTCAGAAGGCACCCATTGGAGTTCATGAGCCACTAGGCAGCATTTATCTAGTTCAAAGAGAGTCATTGTCACGACATGAAGACCTTCTGACCTGAGGATTTACTATGAGGTAGGACGCTGTGTCAGGAAAAATACTCAAAGATAAAAATTATACACAATGGTGAATCCTCTGAGAAAGGATTTATAGCCCTCTCATCATTTACAGATACATTGCTGTGAGTTATGCGGGAAAAGGAGCCCTAGTACATTTACTTTATACATAAGGAAAAATGAATGGTTCTTCCAGTGACGTAGAAAGAATTCATGGTTGATTGGAACTAGATCCATGTTAATGTTCTCTGTTTTTCCCTCCTACCCTAGAGTAGTGGGAATATTCTGTCTGCCATTTGAGGAATGGGAGTCCACTAAGAGCAAGGCCTCTTTCATGGAAGACTTTATGATTTCATAAATGATATTTTACATTGGCTCTTCTTTCTCTTAGCAAACTGGTAAGCATCTGCGTTGCATAACCATGTTCATCAGAAATGTAATTTATGCAAAGTCAGAAGCCTAATTAGAGTTCTGGTGAGTTGTTTAAAACTAAGGATGTTTTCATGAAGGTGAGCATGGAGCATAAACGTAAGAGTGCCCATCGTGAAGCTTTCTGTGACTGATGACAAAGCCCCCAGAGTGACCAAAGTTAAGAAAGAGGCTGCTTTGAGCGATTAGTGACATTAGCTTGTTGCTGCATATTTCCAGAGACACAAACACTCATAATCCCAAAGAAAGAACTACAGTGTCTGTTCTTTAAAATGCTGAATGGGCTAACTGGCTTAACATAATCTGAAAAGTGCCGCCTTGACTCTCAGGTTGCGCATCTCTTTCAGATGACCTCTGTAACCTTCAAGCATAGTGCAACTTCTGGATTGTGCAGTTTTGCCAGTGCTAATGTAAGAACATTATGCACACACACAGCGCATGCCAGCACTGGGTAGAAGGCTCGTCCTTAGTTGTGAAGGAGCATAGCTAACGATAATTCTTTCTGTTCTGATTGGAGAAGTTGGTATGTTCATGCTGCTGGATCCTAAATTGCAGTCACTGAACACTTAGGAGTAAACGAACAGGAAGGGAGAGTTTGTACATATATAATTCCAAAGACTGAAATTTATATAAAAAATTTAAATACTGTCACTATACAAGACAGATTCAAATAAAAGATTTAAAATATGCAACTTGCCACCAAATCCTGTCTGTGCGCTAAAGTGGAAGTCTCCCTTGAAGTGGAAGTCTCACCTCTCGGTCTCTTTGAGCTTAGTGTGCATTGACAGTAATGAACGAGAGAATGAGTTCGACAATAATGGAGTTTTGTTTCTCAGCTAAAATATTGCTTGCAGGAAAGCCAGGTGGAGAAATCTTGTCCTGCATGCAACTGCAGGAGCAGTGAGTGGATACTTGGAGTAAAGGGAACCTGAGAGGCACCGGAGATTAGGGCCACTCCCAGAAGCCCTAGCGAGGGACACACGCGGGGGAGGGAAACCAAGGACTCTAATACCCCTGAGCTACAACCTGCATGTCGACAGCTGCCTGGATCAAACCATTATCCCTGAAAATAAAATCACCACCACCAGTCCTTTTTTTTTTTTTTTTTTTTTTTTTTTTTTTTTTTTTGGACAGGGTCTACATGGTCTATAGGGTCTCGTACTAGATCGCACTCATAGTGAACCGCCTGTTTACACCTCCCAAGCGCTGGGATTCCAGGCGCGCCACCACACGAGTCTCAACAGCACTCTCAGCGCACTCCGGGCGCAGGGCCCCACAGCACGCTGGGGATCTAACCCCAGCCTCTGTGCTGTGGCTGGCCAGGTACTTTAGTCCTCTGAGCTGTCCTACCCACCCGGCTCACATGTTCTTAATGCTTGTCCCTTTGCTGTGGTTCATTTACTGTTCTATTTAATTTGCACATTACTATATAACAGTTGGTTTTCTAGCGCTTTCATTGGATTTGGTGTGGACTAACAGTTACGAGGTGGCAGATGTCAGGTCCTTCAGCCATCCTTCTAACCTAAGGTGCTACACTCTCTGAGCCAGCGCGTCTGATGCTGCACCTTCCCTCACAAGTCCTCTGCAATGAGCATGCTCCCACACCTCACTTATGTCACCACATCGCCGGGGACGTTTGTGCAGATTGTGGAGAAGGGTGAAACAGTAGGAGAAAGCTTCCAGTGTAACTCATAGCTTCTTAACTCTTTATCGTGTTAAAGACATTACAGTTTTTGAAAATGAACTCTGTATTTCATTATTTTTTCATAATTTTTATTTTATTAGTACATATTTGCTCCCCATGCAGCTTACAATCATCTTGGGGAGTGGTTACAGGTGTATAGCTGGTTTATCTCTTTTTTAAAAGGATTCCCTCCCTTTCCCCTCCCTTCTCCTCCATCCCCTGTAAAGGAAGTTCCCCTACTCCCTTTCCTTGCTGTTGATACTGTATTAGCTCATATTATGAATCACAATTTTTACATTAGTTGGGGTACTAGGTTCCTGTGCATGGTGCAACTTTATTCCTCTCACTTCCCCTTCCCCTCCTCCTCACCCCTTAACTGAGTTCCCATGGACCACTTCCTGGCAGCAAGAGACCCGTCCCATTGTCCCTTTCTATCCATCCTTTGCCATTTGCTTTATTTCTGCTTTGCCTTGCTGAAATGAGAGATACCATATGGTATTCCAGCTCACGTTTCGGATTTATTTCACCCAGCATTATATTGTCCAGGTGGACCCATTTCCAACAATAGCTAAAGCGTGTCGTTCTTTACAGCTGGGTCTTGTTCCACTGTGTATATAGATGGCACCATGTGTTTTCCCAGTTACCTGTTGATGGGCATGCAGCCTGCTCCTGGGATTTATCTATTATGAAGTGCGCTGCTATAGGCAAGGGCATTCAAGTGCCATTGCAGTACATAACTTGAGCTCTTTGGGGACGTCACCTAGTAGGGGGACAGCTGGGTCATCTGAGTTTCTAATTTCACTTTATTGAGTCATTTCCATACTGATTTCTGTAACATTTGCACAACCTTTGTGCTTCAATCAATAGTGCAGAAGGGCCCCTTTCCATCACAGCCATGCCAGCATTTGTCATTGCTTGATTTCTAAATGACTTCCATCGTTCAGACTAGCATATAACCTTAACGTTGTTTTAATTTCCATTTTTCTAACGTCCAGAGATGGTAAACATTTTTCCATGTATTTGTTGGCCATTTCTATTTCTTTGAAGTGTGTGATCATTTCTCCTACCCATTTCTTGATTGCGTCTTGAATTTTAGGTGGTTTAATTTCCTTTGAGTTCTTTATATTCCCTAGATATTGGTCCTCTGGGGAGTAGCTGGCAAAGCTTTTCTCGCATTCTGTAGGTTGTCTCTTGGCTCTACAGGTTGATTCTTGCTGTACACGTGGCTTGCAGACTGACAGAATCCATTTGTTCAATCTTGCTGCTGTTTTTGTGTGTGTGTGATTCAGAGGATGTTTAGAAAATCCTTTTCTATACTTATGTCTCCAAGTGTTTTACCTATTTTATATTCCAGAAAATTTGATTCTTCTGTTTTAATGTTTCTATCATTGATCCATTTTTAGTTTATTCGACAAATGGCATTGGGGAAAGTGGTTATTTTTAACTCTTTTTTAAAAGAGAATAAAAATTTAAATAACAGAGCTGGAGAGATAGCTAGGCAATCTAAGTGCCTGCCTGGCAAACTCAAGGACCCAGGTTTGATTCCCTTTACCACAAGCTGTAGCAGCCCCAAAACACAGGCACACAGTGCTATCCAGGGACACCAGTTGTGGTGGCACATGCCCGTAACCCCAGCACTAGGAATGCTAAGACAGGTGGGTCACTACGAGTCTGAACTGCCCAGTGAGACCCTGTACCAGATAGGTACATAGATGGATGGATGGATGGATGGATGGATGGATGGACGGACGGACGGACGGACGGACGGACGGAAAGACAGATAGATAGACAGACAGATATGGTGAAAGAAAAAATGCAAGTATCTTTTCAGGATGGCTCAGGTGATTATATGAGGAATTTCCAGTAGTGTTTTGAAAATAGCAGCTAATGTGAAGAATTTTCACCTTGACTAACTCTGTATGCTGATATCTGCATCTAAGCAACTACACTGAGGACAGCAATGCGGAATACAAAAACCATGCTTGACTACCTGTCATCTTGGTCTCCTAATCGTGTGCCATTTCTAATGTTGTATCAATTATTACTACACTCTCTTTAAAATAAATTTTTTAAAAAAAGTAACAGAAGAAATAAAAAGAGAGACAATAACAAAAATTTAAGGTTTAATGAAAGCAAGTGGTAATATTCAATCACACGTCCAACCTTACATAACTATATCTGTTCATCTGACCAGCAGACTTGATGATAAAAATGTATAATATATGAACTGTTGTTAATCAGCTACTCTTATTTTGTTTATACTCTTCAAAATTAAATTAAGTTAAATTAAAGAAAGAAAAAATAGATAAATAAAAGATTTTAAAAATTAAAAAAAAATAAAAATGATACAGAACTTCAAAACAAGCTGATAGGAAATTAACACTAGTTGTTACATTGCATTTTTATTTTCAAAGTACTTTTGCAGCTTACCAGATATAGGCACACAAAACTGAGCAGTTTCATATTAGCTGTTCCTTTCAATAAGTCAATGAAACCAGCAGTACAATTATCTTAGCTATCACTTGCATATTCATATATATATATATGTGTGTGTGTGTGTGTGTGTGTGTGTGTGTTTTCTCCTCCCTTCTTTCTATTCTCCCTTCCTTTAAAGTACTTTTCACTAATAAACCAGATCCACACATGTAAGTATTGTAGAGTTTCTCTAGTAAAAGAACTCAGAAGAAGAAATGAAAATAGAAAGGTATAACACAACTAAAAGGAAAGTGAGGACTTGAGGATTGGACAACGAAGGCAGGGCAAGGAGAAAAGCTGGGAAACACGACAGGAGCAAAACCGTACAATTTACATGCACATGATGGGTAAAGCAATGACCCTGAGCATCTTCAGCAGGGTTTTGAAGCTAGCAGTTAAGTGGTAGGAGTCTCACCCTGACTAGCTATATATGTTGATAGCTGTGAACTAAGCAACTGCACTGAGGATAGCAATGTGTAATAGCAATGTGTAATAGTAGGGTCATGCTTGGAATGCCTGTCACTCTGGCCTTCTAAATATGTATTGCTTCTCATGACATACCATTTACTGCCATACTGTCTCTCAAGTAAATGTTTGTTTAAAAAAAAGGGGTAATAAATGAAAACAAGAGACAAGAAAAATAAATAAATAAATTACTTTTCACTGATGGAATGATCATTTCACTCCTTGAATTTCTGTTGTTAGCTTCACCCAAACAGATAGCAAGAGGCAATCATCACATAGTCAAGCCTTCTCTTGGTTCACAATAAATGCTGAGATGGGAAGAAAATGTAAGGAGTAACTATACCCTCACTTCAGTTTGATTTTATCTGGCCTCACTTGAGACACTTGGGCGTAGGAACTACTCACCACAGGCCAGAGTTCACCTGGGTCTGAGCAGAGATTACTGCTGAATACTCATGTGAGCATGAATGAGTCCCTCCATCACCTGGATCAATGATTACATAACATGACAGACGCAGATCCACAGCACTGCTGGTGGAAGAAGGAACACACATCCACCGTGTGCGTGGCTATGCCTGTCCCTGGATGGCAACGTGGAAGTCAGTCTTTGCTGTATCCCAAAGAGTGACGTGGTCTGATAGATAGTGTTGTGTAGTTATTTTTAAGTTATTGAATCATCTCCTTATCAGTTTATACACTTACTAATTTAAAAATTCCCTTCATGATCCATTAAAAATTTTCTGATTAGAAAGTTTATAATTGTACCTATGGTTAATGGATTTAATGTGGTTTTCAAAAAAATGCTTTTTAAGGAACTATTCAATATTCTAGCTGCTCATCTACAACCATGCCACCCTGAACGCTCCCAATCCCAACTGTATTGGCATAATGACAAAAACATAATACTGATATTTTCCAGTTTCAGCTCAACTTCTTCGTCTTTGCCTTTTCTTTCACTGTTATACAGCATTCAGAGATTCTCATATGGCACTGATGGAGAACAGCACAGAGGTGGCAGCCTTCCTCCTGCTGGGCCTGACCGACGACCCCCGCCTGCGGCTGCCCCTCTTTCTCACCTTCCTGCTCATCTACGCCATCACTGTGCTTGGGAACCTGGGCATGGTCCTGCTGATCCTGCTGGACCCGTGCCTGCACAGCCCCATGTACTTCTTCCTCTGGAACCTGGCGCTGGTGGACTTCTGCTCCTCTTCCACTGTCACTCCCGTAGTAATGGCTGGCCTCCTTCTAGGAGACAAGCTCATTTCCTACAATGCTTGTGCTGCTCAGATGTTCCTGTTTGCAGCCCTTGTTACAGTGGAAAATTATCTCTTGGCTGTAATGGCCTATGACCGCTATGCAGCAGTGTGCAGACCCCTGCACTACACCACCACCATGTCCACTAGTGTATGTGCAGGTCTTGTCATCAGTTCCTATGTCTGTGGCTTCCTAAATGCTACCCTGCACACTGGGGACACATTCAGTCTCTCCTGCAACTCCAACGTGGTCCACCATTTTTTCTGTGATATTCCAGCAGTCATGGTTCTTTCTTGCTCAGACAAACAGGTTAGTGAGCTGGTTCTCATTTATGTGGTGAGCTTCCACATCTTTTTTGCCTTCTTTATCATCTGGACATCCTACATCTTAATTTTTGTCACCATCATTAGGAAGCACTCAGGCACGGGAGCCCAGAAGGCCTTCTCCACCTGTGCCTCCCACTTCACTGCTGTCTCCATCTTCTATGGGACGAGCATCTTCATGTACCTGCAGCCCAGCTCCAGCCACTCCATGGACACGGACAAAATCGCCTCCGTGTTCTACACCATGGTCATCCCCATGCTGAACCCCATGGTCTACAGCCTGAGGAACAAGGAGGTCAAGAGTGCGCTCTTGAAGGTCAATCGTGCATTCATTTTATGGAGCAAAAAGAATCTTTAGGAAATTTACTTTCGCCTTATGAGATTCATAATAACTGGGTTCATTCTTCAGATACTCATTACCCTTTCAAGCCAATATTGAAATAAATTTATTCTAGTGATATTCTCAATTTTCCAAAATCTTTGGCATTAAAAAAGAGATATTACACCCAGAAATGCCTACCTATGTGATAATAGCTGGGACGTCTTGGGCTCTGCTGGAGGACAACGATGTCTGCATGCATTATACAGGTTCTTTCCTAAAACATGCACATGCACACGTGTGTATAAAGGACAGACAGAGCTCATATGTGGTAGGAGCTCATGCAGCCCAGCCCTGCTGTCACGTACATGTGACGAGCTCAGCTCTTCCCGGATCCACACGTAATGTGACCACTTGGGGCCGTCACTTCAGCATTCGTTTGGCTGGGCTAGGGGTACTCAGGAAGTCAGAAGAAAGCTATGGAGCTGCTGTGTGGTCTTTCCCAGGAGTCGAGGACTGAGGCCAGGCTCTTAGCAAGGCTGCCCTCGCCATTCTGGGAGATCCAAAGGAAAACCAGACAGAGGACACATGCCTGCCTGCCTGCCTGCCTGTGTGTCTGCTTGTCTGTCTGTCTGTCACACACACACACACACACACACACACACACACACACACCTTCTCTCTGTCTCCTCTACCTAGGACATCCATGTCTCTTCTCTACTAGACCTCAGAGTGACACATCTGAGCCAGGCCCTAGGCCCTGGGCCTCCAGCACTTACACCAACCACACCTCGCTGCCATGACTCAGGCTTTTACTCGGAATGAACCCCTGCAGGGCTTGGTCACTGGCTAGCTGGCAGACAACACATCAAGGGACCTTGCGGGCCCCGAGTCAAGGGAGCTGACAGCAGTGAGAAACGCGGTCCTACACGTGTGCACACGCCCTCCTGACCTCTTCACTAGGGAGCACCCACTACACACTCGTGCTTAATAATAAGTCAACATTTAAGTTGGATATTACAATGGAAATTTTGTCTAGCATTTCTTGCTTTATCATTTTTACTCTGACAGCCCTATTTTAAAAAGATTCCACACACATGTATACTGTGACATATACATAGAAGTATAATTTAATGAGAGACCTCCAAATATGGCTTATCATATAAATTAATCGTTATTTTTACTAATTCATTTCATAAGACCACATATTCATATATCAATTTTTAAAAGGACAAAATAGAACACAAAAAGGCAGGAAAATAGACATATGCTGAATATCATTGATTTTTTTTTCATGGTTTTGACATCTTTCATCTTTGGTGTCTCATAGCTGTCTAGGAATCTTTTTGTTTAAGATTCTCCAATTTGAGGGCAGCAAAGATAGCTCAACAGACTAAGAGCCTTCATAAGCAAATGCAGAGACTAGGGTTCAATCCTGGCACCATATACCTTGCCAGCCCCACCTCCAGGCCCACTGAGTGGCCACTGAGATCAGGCATGGAGGTGCGTGCCTGTAATCCCAGCACTGAGGACAGGAGAATGACTATGGGTCTGAGCTGCGTAGTGAGACCCTGCACCAAATACATAACTGAAAAAATTTTTTTTTTAAAGTCTCTCCAATTTGATTGTACAGCTTACCACAGCAGTTGCTGATGATCTGGGTTTCTGCAGTGTTCACTGTCATTTCATCATTTTTTGCCTAACTCCTTGGATCTAAGTCTTTTGTTTTCTCCTGGTAAGTTTTGCTAAAGGCTAATCTAGCTATTTTTTCTTGCAAAGAATCAGCTGTGTGATCCACTGGTTCTTTGTATTTTTTAAGCCTCAATCCCATTAATTTCAGTTCTAACCTTCATGATTATCTTCTCTGTTGGATTTGGACTGCTCAGGGTTTCTTAGGATCTCGCGGCGCCATCGTGTCAGCTCTTTGAGCTCATGCCCCTCTTCTAGCATGAGCACTCTCCTCAGTGCACAGCCTTCTTAGGATTGCTTGTTCTGCATCCCGTCAGTTTTTCTAGGTTCTATCACATTACTGCTGAAGACACAGGGCTAGGCGGGGACTTCCTGACCAGAACTCCAGTGGCACAAAAATAACATCAAGAGCCAACAAAAGATTTATATCAAATAAAAAAAGCTTCTTCACAGCAGAGGAAAATCCAACAGAGTGAAGAGACAACCTACAGAATGGGAAAAATTCTAGTAACTCTTCACAGGACTAATATCTACCTATATGAGTAACTAAAAAAGTTAGACCAAAATAAAGCACCCAAGGAAAGCTGGACCAAAAAAATGAATAGACCTTCTCAGAAGTACAAATGGCCGGTGAGCACATGAAAAAAAATGTTCAACGTCTCGGGCCATTAAAGAAATGTAAATTATAAGACACAACCCACATTACTACACAATAAATGTCCATCATCAAGAAGTAAAATAAAATCTGGTGACACTGCACAAGAAAAAGAACGTTTCTCTGTAAGTTCATGTAGCCACTGTGCAAACTTGTAGGTTTGTTCTTCATAAAACAAAAGCTAGAAGTTCCATTTGACTCAGATCTTCCACTTGTAGGCATCATCCTGAGTGTGTTGCAGACCTCCCGTTACTAGGAGCCCAGCACAGCCACATTCACAGCAGCATACCGCACCACACGGGCAGCTTGGGAGCAGCCTGCAGGCCCCCAACAGATGAGCAGATAGAGAAGATGTGGCATTTATGCACACTGCAGTCCTGCCCTGCTACCAAGAAGGATACACTTGAGTCCTTTGGAGGAAAATACTTAACATCATATTTTTAAATGAAATAACTCAGCTTAAATATTTCATGGTTTCTCCTCTATGATAAACTCAAACTATAAATAAATTGAAGAGGAAGATAATAGGAAGCAGGAGAGGAGATCATTTGCAAGTGGAAGCAAGAGATAAAGAGTGGGGTGAGAGAGGGGAAGGCATATAAAAAGCATAGGATGGCTTTTTCATGTAGCAAGCACCATGGCAAATGTAACAGTAATGTGCTATGAACACACACACTCATAAAAATACAAATTTAAAAATAAAGCTAAAGACTCAGGGAGGCCCTGTTGTGCAGTCCTTCCTTGACCGGCCTCACCCACCACTCAGTGTCCCTTCACCGTGCGCACAGCCCCCCACTCATCAATCGCCCTGTCGAATCATGGCCAACCTTTAGCCACCACACATGCCTACATTGTCCATTTATCTTCCCCCAGAAGAGGGCAAACTCCATGAGACCTTTGACTTTATCAGTTTTCTCATAGTATGATGACAAGTACTTGCAAACATCTCAATGGCATTGTAAGTTCTCCTTAAATACTTACTAAATGCATGAAAAACAGAAAGGGGTTTTGATATCAACTGTGCTAGAAGTGGAGCCCTTGACTCATCACTTGTGACGGAGCCAAGCATGAGAGATCCTCTGGGTGAACATTCAGTGCCTTCTCACCGACACTGCTGTCTGGGTGTCTCATTGAAGCAGAGATGGCTGCATTCTCACTCAGTGTCAGACTCCTCGTGTGCAGGCTTGGCAGCTTCCTGGACATCCCATCAGCAAGGAGATGATCTCAGGCCCTCGCAGACTTTACTTAAGAGGATGTCTCACTAAGTGATGAGTAACAATAAATAAGCTCTGTCTGGCAACTTCTGGAGATAGTTATATTCAACATGGAATAGAGATTCCATATTTAGTGATTTTGGAACAATATTTATGATATATATATTTAGTACAGGGTCTACACGGTCTCACTATACAGTTCGGACTCATAGTGATCCTCCTGTTTTCAGCCTCCCAAGCGCTGGGATTACAGGCTTGCTCCACCACACCCAGGCTTAGAGCAGTATATATGTTTGACTAAAATGATCTAAATGTCCATGTAGAAAATAAACATGGTAAAATATTTCAGTAGAGAAGATACTGTTCATTCAATACGTGAATATAAAGTGCAGTATTCGTGTCTTAAATTGTGGTCTTCAGTGAACTCAATGGTGTGCAAACCCAAAGCCCAGGAATGTGGGTCCATGTGCAATTTTTCTCCTATTAAGAAAATTTCTGTATCCCAGTTTTTATTATACTGGGCTTGAATATACTATGATGTTCAAGAATTTAAACTACACACTTCCAGAGCAGTGGAATATAACACAATACTCACTTCTGGGTTTATAGTGGCAATTCTCCTGTTGACATGAGTAATCATTATTTAAATAATCATTTACTTTTAGGATTGTTTTGGATTTATAAAAATGTTTAAAGACAGTGAAGCATGTTCCCATGTGGCCCCAGGACAGTTGCAACGGTGGGCCGCAAAAGGTCCAAAGTCTGTTGGGTACAGCCAAAAATCTTGTTTACAGGACTTTACAGATAATCTGAACCAACAGAATGTGCATACATAGGGCTGGCCAAATAACTCAGCAGACTAAAGTGCCTTCTTAGGCAGGTGCATGGGCTGGGGTTCGATCCCCGGTGTGCTGTGTCAGCCCTGCCCCCGGGACACACTGAAATGGTGATTGAGACTGAGCATGGTGGTGTGCCCCTGTAATCCCAGCGCTTGGGAAGCTGAAAACAGGAGAATCACTACAAGTCTGATCTGTGTCGTGAGACCCTGCAGACCCTGTACTAAATACATTTTAAAAAATGTGCCTACATGCATACACACCTCTTTAGCCTCTTGTGTATTGAAACATGTTCTACATAATATAAGAAATGGATTCTGTGATTATTGAGGCTAAAGAATCCAATTCTCTGGGGGTCCAGAACACTCAAAATCTGAGCAGCTGAGAGCTTCCTCACTAGGGTAACTAATGACAGAATTGCTTCAATGTCTTGCAAAATCCCCTCCCTATACAATTACATCCTCACACTTCATGTCATTGTCACAAAGTACAGCTTTATGTATTATATTCCTGCTAATAGGATAACTATCTAATTTCATATTCATTTCTACAACCTCTTAGGAATAGAAAAGTTTCCCATCTCAACAATACTACTTGGTGTTACATTTTTATGCTGTTACCTTCACCACTTCTCGTATTTCTTTTCGATGTTTTCTTTGATTTTTAATTTGATTGATATGTTAAACTGAAAAATAATAATTACACATGCTTGTGCTGTGCAATGTGGTACTCATGTGGATTTGGGGGGCTTTCTAGAGCTCATCAGCTTCAGGGGGGAGAATTCTTCACCATTTCTTTTGTGTTTTGTTAGTCCCATTGGCAATACGTGCAGTCTACATTCACCTGAGGGAGCAGACAGGGGGGCACAACACAGCGGGATTCTGCGTTGCCCCCTTTCCCCGCCCACTCAGCTCCCTCCCTCAGTGCTGGAAGGTTTCATGCACTGTAAGTGTTCAGCACACGTACATGACGCATCTTAGTCTCTTTACTCTCCCTCCTTTGCGCCTCCCTTCAGCCGCACGCGCTTACTTGCAGAGATGCCCAGGGACTGACTGCACATTCGTTCATCACAGCTCGCCTCTTGTCCACCTTCCTTGAAAGAGTGTTCCCAGGGTTTTCTGTTTGTGCTTCTAAAATGACATTTTCTATTGTGCTAATTTAAAGAGACTATAACCACAATAAACAAAACATTTGAGACGGTACACATTTAAAAGACCAAGATGAAAGGTGCCCAACCATGGTTGTTACATTGTGCATTGCTGTGCTCAAGGCAGTTGCTCGGATTACTGATGTTAGCATATACAGTTAGGCAAAGTAAAAACTTTTAACATTAACTGCTACTTTTGAAAAACTAATAGAAATTATTAGTACAAGCATCTCACCTATCCTGTGTATATACCTACACGATTTATCCCTTTCCTTTTTTCCTTTCCTTTTTGCTTTCTTTATCTCCATTATTTATCCTGGGGTGTGTGTGTGTGTGTGTGTGTGTGTGTGTGTGTGTGTGTGTTCAAAAGCCATTGCCTTACCATGTTGGCATATGTATTTTCAAGTTTTATTACATGTATCATTACATAGTTCAGCTCAAATAGCACAATACATCTTTGTCTTCAGTTTCTTAATATCTGTCACAATGCTTTTACCTTTAATTTTCATTTTTTCATTTTTAAATGGCTTTATTTTTTATTCATTTTAATGAGAAAATAAAATAGCAATGAAACAGTTTCAAAACAGGTTAGTAGGACAGTTACAATAACTAATACATTGCACACTGTTGACTTCATATTGGCTGTTCACAGTACAAGATGCAGACATGATATCTTGTCTAAACAATATTAGTAGAAACCTTTCTTCTCATTGAACTAAGAGAAAGGAGCTGTACATGTATCCTAACTATTTTGTATATACATGTATTTTTTTCACTACAAAATGATCCTTTATTTATATCCCCTTTTTTTGTTTTCTTTTGTCAGAGATGGGTGTTCCATTGCTGTTAGAGAAGCGTATTTGGAGAAGTCTTTAAAGGACCTTTTCATACTTGATACCAATTCAAATATTTTAGGTACTTGAATTCAGCAGAATAACCCAATATAGTTCAATAGTCCATAATAGTGGTGGGTTATCAGCAGAACTGGCAACTGTCCAAAGCTGCTGACTTGAGCCAAGCCAGGCCCAGCTGGACGAGGAGCTCCATTGGCTATTCCTTATATTCAGTTTCTTTCCCTTTTACTATATCTATTGTGCCTTTCAGATTTTATTTATTCTTTCAGGTTCTTACTCTCTTTAAAATAAATTAAAAACTAAAAAGTAAAAAGGACAAGGCAAAAAATTAAGGTTTATTGAAAACAAGAGTTAATGTTTAACTGATCAATCTTGCATATATATCTGTAATCTGAGGTAACAAATTTGATGATAAAAATACATAATATAGAAATTGTTAATTTTCTAGTTTTGTTTTGAGATGTTGTACCATTTGTATTATTTTATCTTGCTTTGTTTCTGTCTTTTTATTACTCGTTTTTGTTTTTGTTTTTCCTCATTAACATAAAAATGGCATTTTCTTAATTAATCTTCTTACTGCTTCTTGCCTCCATGGCTTCTACGAGCAATAACTTACTGATCTTGCTGAAATCGTCTATGTTTTGGGCAGAACAGGCCTTGCTGCTTGATTCTTGCATGATCTCCTTGATAGGGAATAACTAGAGTGCAAACGTGTGTGCATGCCTTCCTGTTTATCCTGACTGGAATTCGCCGGCTTCTAGGGCCGAGAAGTTCACGGCTTTCATCACATTTCATTTTGCGAATGCAATTATTGGGCTTTCTTCCTTCTGAATGGAACTACTTCTGGTACTCAAGAGCACACCTCTGCTGGTACACTAGGTGCCAGCAGTTGTGATGCCCTGGGCTCCACGATGTGTTTGTCCCTCTTTTCTGACCCCCAGAGAGAACCACAGCAGTGGATGGATCTTTGTGTGTACTGACCCTTACCTCTTCCCCGTATCACTGTTAAAGATTTTCTATCACTTAGCAAATGTCAGCTCCGTAATTTCTATCTGGTACCATCTTACAGTTTTTGTCTTCTTATTGGTACTCAATATTTGTAGAAATCCCATGGCTTTTAGTTTCTCCTCGTTCTTTGTCAGCATATACTTAAAGTCTTTGCACATGCCTAAAGTGCTTGACTTGAGCTCTGGTTTGCGAAGGTCTGCATTCTCCTGCCTAACGACTGTTCATCAGCGCCCTTTCCTCTGGACCGTCTTCCTCTTTGCATATTACACATACCCTTTATGGAATTTGCACATTTTATTATTGAACTATGGTAACTGTGGAAGTCAAATTCCTCTCCCCTCCAAATGGCTCGCTTGGGGGTTTACGTGTGGCCTCTGTGTTTCACTGCTTATGTAGTGAATTTATTAAAATACTTTTAGTAATTTTCTCACTCATACCTGTTCCTCTCCTTAGTGGAGGCCTGTCTGCAGCATCTTTCAAGGCACCTGGTGAGAAGGCGTCACAGCCTATGGTTTTATCCACTGGACAGGAAGCCAAGCAGGCCTCATGCAAGAGAGAAGACACAGAGAGCAGCGTGCGTGCTCCAGGCAACATGGCGATCTTCCCAAAGCTCATAATCCAGAGATTCTGCTGGTGTCCCTCGGTGAAAAGGTGCAGCAACATGTAGGGAAGTGATGGATTACTAGGGCTGCCCTAGATTTTCTAATTTATGCTCTATCAATTTATTTGGTACAGGGTCTTACTATGCAGCTAGGACTCATGGTGATGCTCCTGCTTTCAGCCTCCCCAGCACTGAGATTACAGGCACGTGCCACCACACTGGGACTTGGTCACCTCCTCAGTGCACCCTAGGGGCGGGGCTGGTGCAGCATACTAGGTGCAGGCACTTAGTCCACTGAGCTATCTCACTGGCCCTTCAATTTCTATAAATAATGAACGTTAATATTCAAACCAAGGAACCCTTCACATGTATCAGAAATTTTCATCTACCAACTCTTTTTTTTCCATAATTTTATTGAGAAATAAATAGCAATGAGACTGTTTCAAATCAAATTTGTAGGACGTTTCCAATAATTAACACATTGCATACTGCCTTCCTAGTGGTTATTTGTTGTACAAGATGCAGACATGATATCCTATTTACAAACACTATTGGAACAAATCCCTCTATTACTTGAATTAAGAGAATGTAGCTATATATCTAACCTAACCATTTTGAATACACAGGTACAAAATGGTCATTCATCTATATCCCCTTTGTTTTGTTTAGTTCCATCATTTAAATATTATAGATATGTGAACTCAGCAAAATATTCCAAAATAGTCCAGTAGTTCATAATTGTATTGGGTCTTCCACTTGACTGGCAATGTCAGAAGTTGTTGACCTGAGTCCCCTACAGCTCAACATAACAGCATGGCTTTATTTCTTGTACTTCATTTTATACTTTTCTCCTGAATGGTTAAGACCAAGATAAAGCAAGACACATGTAACAAAAATTGTGACTTTTGGAACTGATAAGGTCAAATTGTGACTCTTCCACATGGCTGACACTGACAAAGGATCTACAATCTGAGGTACAGGGTCTACCAACTCTTTTGAAAAATCCTAGCAGGATGGCACAATATCATTTTCATTTTTGTTCCAGAAAAGAAGGTGAAGTTTGATGTGGCTGACCTCCTCCCTGAATTTGAAGTGAAACAACCCAAAGACATGGTACACATGTTTAGCCAGAGTAATTCTAGGTGAGTGTGCAGACTCTGTAGTGTACCAAAAAAAAAAAAAAAAGGGAACTCCTTCTTGGGTGAAGGAAGCAGGCCCGAGCCAGAAGGATGGTGGTGATGCAGGGGATGTTTCAGGGGAATTAAACTGTTCAGAATGGAGACTCCTTGGTATGCCAGAGTCACCAAAAATGAGAGTGAAATAAAAATAGTAATTGAAAAACTTACACCAGAAGCTAGTGATTGATGTGAAGTAATGTGGATCATGTGGGAGTTCAGACTGGAAGAGCCTCCTCAGAAAGCAGCTTCGCCTTTGGGGGCATTTATTCAAGTAAACATACGCAGTGGGCAAACCAATCTCACATGACAGGAACAGCCTTAGTTCGACCCAAATGCCCAAACCAGAGTTTAAATAAGACTTATTGATCATCACAGAATGATAAAGCCAGCACAC
>NW_004524815.1:2293528-2302125 GCF_000260255.1 Octodon degus | reverse complement strand
CTTGCTCAACACCCAGCATTTCCTTTTGTGTTTGCCTTTGTTTCCTTTTGCTTTTCCTTTACTTAATCCCCACAGCAATTCATGGAAGCAAGTCTCACGCCTATCTTCAGGTGGGAGGTAGAAATACAATGGCTGTGGATTTAGTCTGCAGCCCACGGATCCTAAGCAGTGAGTCGTCGGTCTGCCGTGGCTCTCCTCAGCACCTGAGCCCTGTGCGTCCTGTGTCCGATGCCAGGCATCTTTCACCCAGAATGTCATCTACAGGTGAGCATGTGCCACCATTCTAGTTACTCCACCTCTTCTACCAGACATCGAGAGCCACTGTGGTGATGCTGGAGTTAAACTGTCCTCAGCTCTATCAACAGTTTGTGCTGATCACCACTTCGCCAGCAAAAGCTCTACATAGATGGGAGTCAATAGGCATGAGATTGTGATGAAAAGCGTAACGTGCAAGTCAGAGTTTGTGACTATACTCAGGACACTTTGTACTTGAAAAGATCTTTCATTCTTCAGGTTTTCACTTCTCCTTTGATGAGAGGCAAATAGGTTGTGAAGAATATGACACAAGCACCTAACGGGTCATCGCCTTAATTCACTTGTAAATCTCAAATGTTGAGCTTGAACCAAAGCCGAGAAGAGGTAATTGCAAATGGCATTAGACTCGAGCTGATTTGAATTGAACTTAAAAGCTTAGCCAGGAACCATGGGCTGTGCACCGTGGGTTACTCGGTGGCACGGGCTGCAGCCAGAATTTCCAACTAACACTTGTCTACATGTGAACAGATGCTCAGCCTCCTCTGCCTTACGCTGTAGGTGAACGTAGCAGCCAATGAAGCTCTTAGATTTCTGACAGGAGTCAGTGAATGCATCTGAAGCACCTACAGCTGCTCCTGTGGGCCACATGGAGTACCACCTGCTACCAAACTCAGAGACGTAAATATGGCAATAGATTATTAACCCACAGTCATTCTCATCGCAGTGTTCAATTGTCCGCACCACAACAAACAATGTAAAAACTTTGAAAAGATGGAGGTGAGCCACTAGGACACCTTAGACTGAGAGCACATACGCATATATGTAATTGGTGCATTCTGTTTGACTTTCAAGCTGTGTTGCTCTGGAGAACCACAGAGTACAAGGACTGCTGCCATCACAGAGGCAGCACACTTTCCAATTTTAATTCAGCTGCCTTAATCATCTCTTCTTTGTTTCTCACTTTTGCAAAAGGATCTAGCTATTCGCATGTGGCACTGATGGAGAACAGCACAGAGGTGACAGCCTTCCTCCTGCTGGGCCTGACCGACGACCCCCACCTGCGGCTGCCCCTCTTCCTCGCCTTCCTGCTCATCTACGCCATCACTGCACTTGGGAACCTGGGCTTGGTCCTGCTGATCCTCCTGGACCCGAGTCTGCACAGCCCCATGTACTTCTTCCTTGGGAACCTGGCGCTGGTGGACTTTGGATACTCCTCTGCGGTCACTCCCACAGTCATGGCTGGGCTGCTTACAGGACACCAGGTCATTTCCTACACTGCTTGTGCTGCTCAGATGTATTCTTTTGCTGTCTTTGCCACTGTGGAAGATTATCTCTTGGCAGTAATGGCCTATGACCGCTATGCAGCGGTGTGTAAGCCCCTGCACTACACCTCAAGGATGACAACAGATGTATGAACACGGCTGATCATAGGTTGGTGTGCCATCGGTTTCCTGAGTGCCTCCACCTTCGTTGGAGACACATTCAGTCTCCTTTTCTGTAAATCCAACATAATCCATCATTTTTTCTGTGATGTCCCAGCAGTCATGGTTTTCTCCTGCTCTGATAGACATCATCATGAGCTGGTTGTTGTGTATGTTGGGAGCTTCAATATCTTTTTTGCCTTCTTAATTGTTGGGGTATCTTACACTTTCATTTTTAGCACAGTCTTAAGGACACACTCAATGGCAGGACATTGGAAGGCCTTTTCCACCTGCGCCTCCCACCTCACCACCGTCTCCATCTTCTACGGCACCGTCATCTTCATGTACCTGCAGCCCAGCTCCAGCCACTCCATGGACACGGACAAGATTGTTTCCGTGTTCTACACCATGGTCATCCCCATGCTGAACCCCGTGGTCTACAGCCTGAGGAACAAGGAGGTCAAGAGCGCCTTCTTAAAGGTCAAGAGTAGATTCATCTGTTGGACAAAATAATTTCTAGTTTTGGTTTGGAGTCTGAGCAGTGTGAGATTCTGATATTTACTCCTCTCAGACCTTCAACATGTATCACGTTGTATTGAAGATCCAACATGAACTTAAGTCTGTGAAATGTTTACTACTTCACTCTAAAATTCTGTTTTTTGAAAGGGAACATTGTGTCCAAAAAATACATGGATGAGAATGTCTATGGTATCTTAAGATCTATTTTTCAAAACCCACAGTAAGGAGCTTAGTGTTTTTACTTGTGTGCATGTTTCCTCTCTCACTTCAGTACCCACTTGTGCACAACAGGTGCTCAGCGAAGGCCACTGACAAGAAAGCCTTCCAGTTTCTCATTTTGTTACTTTTCATGGATCTTGTGATCTGCTAAAATTAAATGCAATGTGGCAATTGTGTTGGTTCATTATTTTGCTTATTTCAGGGAATGAACTGATATCCAGACAGCTGAGAAAGCATTCATCTTTCAGCCCCCGGCAGGGCATTTCCCAGAGTGTGGTAGTTGAGGCAGCGGCCTCTGCCAAGTCAATCGACCCTCTGCATTAGAGCCAATGCTGACGTTAGGTCAGCATCCCTTAACATTGGAGAGCTCATGGGAGGGCAACACAGGCATGAGGTGGCACCCCCTGTGTCCATCTCCTTCTCTCTCATGCCACCCCTCCATTCCTTTACTCACATACCCTCTTCCCTCCCTTTTGGGCCTCAGAACTGGTGACCTGAGCCTGGATCCCGCTCCTTCACTCTTGAATCCTCACACCACCAACTGCACCTCCCATAGCATCTCAGGCCTTTGGCTCAGGCTGAACTAACCCACAGATGTCCTGGGTGCTCAGCTTGGGGAAGCGCACCAGGGGCTACGCAGCCTTCACCCGCCCTGAGCTGACACCACAACCGGTGTCTCTTCATGCCCACATACCCTTGTGGGGCTCTTTCCCAGGGGCGCACCTACTAATTCACATCACTTAACAGTTTAACTTCAATATTAGAATGTACGTATTTTGAGTAAGATTTCTTTCTCTAACTGTTATCCTAAGAATCCCACTTAGAGAGAAGTGTGATATTAGGGAGTGAAAGCATGTGACTTCCATTAGTGCACTGCCCTGGGAGACCCACAGACGTGGCATTTCTCCTGAGTTGATATTTATGCTTGCCTGAGTCATTTTCTATGAATAGCATGCCGTTCGTTTCATGCTCAAAGGGCTAAAACAGCCTACCAAAAGGGAAGAAAAGTGAAAGTATTTTAATGAAGTAATACGTTACTGCACACTTTCTCCGCTGACAAATCAGAATGAGAAAACAACATCCTCAGTTGTTCTTTCCACAAATGCTTTGACATCATTCTTAGGAGCTGGGTCTGTTCTCTCTCCTTGCCCCCGTGTACGCTTCTACGATTGCGCTGATAGTCTCCCCATCTCTTCCATCTCCTGGCTCACGCCTCAGGCCCTGCCACTGCCCATGTAGCACATACAGTGCTTGGCTCATGGCTTTGCTGCCACCGAGTCCTTCAGCCCATCCCAGTGGCTTGCATGGGGAGCCTCGTGCTATGCTCCATGTATGCTGTCTCTCTTACAAGCTGCTCTTCATAATCTTAACAGCTTCTATTTTTTAATTTAATACTTAACTGACATGTAGAGTCAATGACAACAGTGGTTCTTCATGGATTAGTGCACATTGATCATCTGTGCCTGAGTACATGTGTCCTTCTGTTGTTGTTGTTGGTGGTGGTGGTCTCTCAATAAACATTAGTTAAATGAACTAATAAAATAATCAAACTTTGGGCTGGAGGTATAGTTGCCTGACAAACTCATGACTTCAATTCCCAGTACAAAAAATAATAATAATAATAATTGAAATTTTGAAATTGGCCCAAAATTTTGAATCCCTGAATTATTGGCCACAAACAATGATTTACACAAAGAAAAAAAACTTCTAGGTTAACATTCTCTAAATCCCAAGAGACACTACTAAATTTCTGCCTTGCTTCATTTGTGACGTTTTTGTCAAAAATCGCACTCATAAAAAACTGAACAACTTTATCTCAAAAGAGAAATTATACATTGTTTAGAGAAAAATGAACACAAAAGCAACACCTGCAGTTTTTGTTGTAGAAGGCAAAAGCAGGGCTCATCTGAAATTTATAAATACAAGGATTCTTTTAAATTAAGAACCTGTCTTGAAATTTTAAGGATTTAATATGGAAACATGAAAACTGGCAGTAGCAGAAAGAAGGATACAAGATTAGAACAGAGTAGATCAAAGAGACCGGGTAGAAAATGATAATTGAAATTATCAAAACCCAAAATTAATTCTAGTTCATTGGAAACTCCTTTGCACGTGTCTCAGCAGTTGATGTGGACTCCTCAGTTTCGATGTACAATGCGTGGGCATCATCCACTTAGTTCAGGTCAATTTCTCTCGATTTAAATTAAAGATGCTTCCTGTTCTTCACATGTTTCATAGTTATGCTGGGAATTGGACTTCTCTAGTGTTGCATCATGAGAGTTTGCCCTCTCCGAGGCCGTTGTGTGATTTCTTGCTGTTTGTCTAGCTGTGCATTTAGTAAACCGCCCAAGAGAGTTTATAAGGGTTTGCTTTCTTGGTGTTGTCTGGTGCCCAGGCTGCTTTCCCTGCGGTCAGCCTGCAGTTTCACAGATATGTTGTGTTAGCCCAGCTGTTTCCTTGTTGAAAAATAGAAAAATCTATTTTTTGTAAACTTTTCACAATTCTCAGAGACCTAACAAAGTTTATTCCATTTTCTTTGTATCTGAAATATTTCTGCAGGGTAACAGGCCCTTGGAATACCCCGCGGTACCATTTTGCTGACCTCTATCCTGTAAGGACTTAGTCGGTGTAGAGTCAAGACCAGGCAGATAAATCATTCAGATTCTTATCTTACTTGCCTGTATTGAACTACACTCACTGTGCATTGCTATCTGAGGTCGTTACTTTAGATGTTACATGTCAGATCTGACACTGGAGGCACAAGCGAGCCTCTGATGGGGTTACTGAAGTGACATGGGTTGGCCGAATGAGCAGAGGCCCCCCACTATGCATCCTGCTTCCAGGCACCGCTAGATAATGCAACCCCAGCAGCCGCCGCTGACAGGAAGACCGGAGGCCACCAGGACAGAAGAGCGGACAGCGGGAGGGTTGTGTGCGCCCCAAAAAGCAAATCAGGCTTCTTCAGTTCACTCTCCCTAGTGCAGCCTGGGTGGAATAGCAAGAGATGGAGAGTTTTGGGGATAGGGTGCTGTGACACCTCTGCTTTTGTTACTAGCGCGGTTTCAATTTTATAAATGATTTGTACAATTCTTAACCCTGAAACTCCTGACATGGGGCACCAAGTGCGCTGCGCTTTGTGTATTTGTCATAGAGGAGGCCTTGGGAAAATCATATAAGGGTAGCAAAATAGTGTTCCCCGTCTGTTAGGAGAGACAATGGTGAGGCCCAGAGCGCTGAGGCCTGCTTGGATTCGGGTGAAGCCGCGGAGACGCAGGCCCGGGCGCACCCAGGGCGCCCTCACCTGCGCTGAGGAAGATGGGGACGGCCGGGGGAGCGTGACCCGAGCCGCTGGGCAGTGCGTAGGAGACTCGCTGCCTTGCTGCAGAAATGCGTTCCCGGGTGGGAATAGGGCGGCCACACAGCGGGGAAGAGTAAAAGGAAACTTGTGAAGGAGGTTTCTTGAAATGGGACAGACAGTGACCACAGCTAAGAATATTCGACCAAAAGTAATAATTAAGAACTTTTATACCACAAATTTTGTTTTGTTTTGTTTTTTGTCTTTTTTCTTTTCTGTGTTTCAGGGAAGGGTTTACAGGGTATTCAGGGTCTCACTAAGGTCCGAAAGAGTGATCCTCCTGTTTACAGCCTCCCAAGTGCTAGGATTACAGCCATGCGCCACCACGCCCAGTCTCAATTGCCTCTCAGCGTGTCTCCGGGGCTGATCGACTAGTCAGGGACGGGGATCGAACCCCGGCCCTTGAGCCGCCTTGCAGGCCCTTTAATTCGCTGAGCTATTTGGCCAGCCCTTACAAATGTTGATAAAGCTTTGAATCGATCTGACCAGATAAGGGAAGGAATTTCCATTTGGGAGGACTTCTTCAGAAAAGAATTTAGCCATTTTTCATTTGAATAAACAAACACACAGCATTGAACAAATCAGTATGACTGCTAAGTACTTACTAACATGACATGAAAATCTATGCTCAATTAAAAATCTGCCCATAGATGTTTCTATCAGCCTTAATCATAGTGCCATAAACTGAGACCAACACAATGTACCTTAACTGCGAAGTGGAGAAAAAATAGTTCGCAATAGGCACAGGATGGGATACTATTCTGCAATGGAAAATATCACACTTTATTCTTGGAGAGAGGGGAGTGAGGAGGAAAGACAAGTGGAGCAGAACAGGCTAGAAATGATCTAGGTGCGGGAATCGAGTCCCCAAAACAAGCGTCACTATACTGTCTGACAAACATACACCTGAAAAATTTCCAGTGACTATTACCCAATCAAGAAAAAGTATCACTCATTCTCTTCAGTGACAATGCTAGGGATAATGGTGGTCTCGGGATCTCCTGCTCCAGGATGATGTCTAGGGACACCACAGTGGCAAATTTACTTGGATCTAAACAGTTTGCTTGATGCAGCAGGTGCTACGGGCAAGCAAGAAGCAGAGCGAAGCTCAGGCAAATCTGTTTGTGTGTCAGTTTGCTAATGACTTCATCAATTTAATTATTAAAATGTGGGGTCACTCAGGCATGCGAGTTGTGACCCAGCTAGAAGGGCTCAAAAGAACAAGAAATACCAAATATTGCTGAAGTATTTGTGAACTTTCTTGATCCTAAGGGACAGTTTAATTGCTTCTTCCCTGGGAAGGGAGGGTGCGCAACCCCAGCAAGGCTCAAGGGAAAGTCTCCAGGGCTCTCCAAGTCTGGGCAGTTCTCTCCAGGGCGGGATGGATTAGAGTCGGGGGCCTGCTGGACTGGTCTTCACACTACTTGAGCAGGACAGCTCTGCCAGCCTGGACGCCCTGGGTGCTGCTCCCTCAGCTGCTTGGTCCCACAGGCTGCCTTGTGACCTGAGGGTGTGCTCTGAGCCTGCAGGCCTGGCAGGAACAGCGTCAGAGGTAAGAAGCTCACTGACTGACTCCCGCTGAGGTGATCTGAATGAGAAGCCTTCTCGGGGCTGGTCTTATTTGTTACTGATAGACACAAGCTTTGGCTTATAGAAACATGTACTTTTAAGGAGAAGTGGAACATTCCAAGAAGCAGAAAGAATTCCTGGTAGATTCGGAACTTGGTCCATGGGGATGTTCTTTCCTCTATGTTTTTTCTTACTGTACTGCAGAAGGTAAAGCAGGACTGGACAATGCTCCGTGTCTGAGTGCAATTTCAGATGCACTGCTAGGAACTGATTCTTCTGCCTCTTCTACCAAATTGGAAAGCTTGGATATGCTATGCTTAACCACTCTAGAGAGTTACAGAGAAGGAGAAAAGGCTGCAGAGATAGCTCAGTAGTCTAAGCACCTGCCTGGGGGGCGAGAGGACCTGAGTTCAATCCCCAGTACCACCTAGAATGCCGGGCACGCTGGGCTGGCTCGGGAGTCCTGGGTGCAGTGGCACACGCCTATAATCCCAGTGCTGGGGAGGCCAGGGCAGGAAGGTCATGATGAGTCTGAACTGCATAGCAACCTCATGTATCAACAAATAAGCACAATACACTTTTAAAAAAAGAAATGCAAAGAACATCAGTTTCAACAATTTTTTCTAAAAATTCAGATGAACCTATTGTGTGAATGCCAGAATTTCTGCAGAGGCAGGTCAGGGACTGTCATGACATTTCATGTGCATTGCTCAAAAAACACAAACAAAAGTAAGACTCATGACACTGATTATCTGAAGCTCCGGTTATCACTATATATCTTACTATATATTTAACTGTCTCTAGAAGTAAACAGTCAAAAATAAATATAGGGAACTCCGAGAACAGTGCACTGATCCTTCTTGAAACTATAAAAGGGTCCTAAGTGGATTAACTCATTCTGAGCTGCACTTGAATATTTCCCTGAGATTATGACTCCACTTCTTCACGCTGTTGTCATGTGGCAGAGGTGTGTGTGTTGGTCAAGAAGCTGTAGGTGGCTTAGTCTCGATTTGTGTGCATTTCACACGGAATTTCAGAGCAACAGGTAATTCCTCAAATTTCCTTGATGACAAAGACAGGATAATAAGGGTAATGTTGCTTAGTATACTACCTACCAGTGCATGAGTAGACACATTTGCGTGTAAAGCTTTCCTTGTATTTGCTAAAATCATCAGTGTGTTAACAGTAGCTAAAGTGAAGGGGAAAAATGCTCAAAGTAAAAGAACAACTGGAAGGGGGAAGGAGAAAAAAGGAAGGGA
>NW_004524815.1:2291797-2293428 GCF_000260255.1 Octodon degus | reverse complement strand
AAAAAAACTCTATCACAATCAAAATGGGCTTCAAACAGCAAGGGAAAGGTGCCAGACCGAAAGGCCCAGTATGCTAGGATTACAGCTAAAGACATGCTAGTGAGGGCAAAATTGCTTGGCTAAAAACTGCTTATTTGGTGTCAGAGGCAGCGATGTGAGCAGTTATCAGAGAGAAGCCCAGATCCTCAGGCCCTTGTAGTAGGGGTTATAATGTTGTGTTTGAAAAATATTCTTAGGCTTATGCACTGAACTGTGGATATTACGATTCATAATTAGAAAACTTAAAGTAACCGGAAACAAAAAATGATACAAATATATGAAAGCACGTTCAAATAACAGCTTGCTCCCATTGGCACTTTAATTTCTTATTGCCTTGCAAAGCAGGACCAGGAGCTGTAGGTGCGCACATGAGGAATCTCCGGAGGCCTCCCTGCCTGTCGAGTCTCTCCGGGTCTCTGCATACCAGCCTTGGCAATCCCCGCATGACTAGAAGCGTGCTGTGTGAGAAGGAACGCGTTAGAAGAGCCAGCCGCATGCCTTTCCTGTGAGACATCCTTCACTCCTCTGAAGGATGGTCATAGTTCATACACGCCAGCCTTCTTTCCTGAGGATTGGGTGTGGACCTGTGATCGGGGGCAAGAAAAGAGCACCCAAAGATGAAACTCATATAGATTGAGTTTTACATAATAACTCCGTGTGAGACATTTTATCGACTTCTTCCTCTTGTGACATACAGACCCGAGTCCGAGTTATGTGAGAGCAATGATCTTACCGTGTTTATTATGCGTCTCCGGAGGACTTCAGTGACATTGCTAGGGGCACAGAAAGCGTCAGCAGTAGCCGTGACAGTTCACCCAAAGTCGTGTTCGTCCCCCCATCTCTCGCTGCCTTAAAGAAGCTGCTCACGGTGGACGCTGCCTTTGAGGGAATCAGGCTGGCTTCCTGATGCCAGTCGTGCTAGTGTGGACGGCTGCTCTCTCGTCCAGCAGACGGGTAAGCGTTTGCGTTGCGCCAGCGCGCTCAGTGAGGGGCTCCAGTCAGCCTCAGTGGGCGCAAGCTCCTCTAGTCATTTACAGAGCGGAAAGAAACTGTTCAATAATTTTCCAAAAACCTAACGTGAGTCTAGAGCAGGAGACCAAACTTCCATCACATGGAGATTTTTATAGCACATCATGCTATTGTTGCAAAATAAAAACAAAACTTTCACACGTATGATCTTCTGAACGTAGGTGACGATTTTCTCTTTTCATTATATATTTGTCTAAGATTGATGATAAACCAACAAAACATCCAAACAAAAAATCCACAAATGATTAATTTTATTTCATTACAGTACAAATGGTCCTAACTAAATTAACAGGATCTGAAATGCATTCTAACCTTTTAATCATAATCTTGCATATTATTAGCACCTTTTGACAGTGATTTGATTGGAAACACACACTTTTGGTTAGAATAAAGGAGGCTTTGACTCTAGAATGTGGAATTTTTTTCATAATAAGTGTGTAATTTTAAAGCATCATATAACTTCTCAAATCCTCAGTTTCCACTAATAAGAGTATACGTCTCTCTCTCTTTTTGTCTCTCTGTCTCTCTCTCTCTCTCTCTCTCTCTCTCTCTCTCTCTCTCTC
>NW_004524815.1:2285651-2291214 GCF_000260255.1 Octodon degus | reverse complement strand
ATGGTTGAATTTGCAAAAGGTGTAGAAGAAAGGTGGTAGGTAAGAGCAGACAGACTGGAGAGAAAACCCTTCCAAAGCCACCAATTCACAGAAATCTCACAGGAGCGGTGCTCCCGGTCCCTGTTCTTGGAGGTGAAGTGGGACGATGGCTTCGGCCTCCAAGTCTCAGATCATCCTAAAACATCTAACTGGGTTTCAGTCACCTCACTATGTCATTTATGAAAGCAAAAAAGGTGGAAGGAACAGAGGGAGAGAGGGGCACAGAGGGGGCGGCAGGTGGGATGCAGAGAAGGAAAGGTGATGTTCGGATTCAGGTACTGATGTCATCAGGGTGTGGCTGGCAGCAGGCATGTGCGTGTGTTGAAGGGTGACAGTGACTCAGCTTTGGCCAACTCCCTTAGGACATTCTGTAGATGAGGGCAGGATCATTCTGCTTTTGGGGGGCCTTGCTATGTTTCTTCATTTTATTTTTGAATTACATGAAGATGTGCAGTGAAAAGTGTCACCACCTAATGAGTCACTCTCTCAGTTCACTGTGAAATTTGAAACATTATGTTTGAACAGAGCAGACTAGGGCAGATATTCAAGTGTCTTCCATTCAGCTTCGTCCACATTCACCATTAAACTTAGGAGCCCTTGGAATGGGTGAAATTGTGGCATGGGCCCAGAGTGGGCATTTTCAAGTAATACTTTTGTAAGTATCACAGAATTGCTCACAGTCCTATGATCCCAAATTTCTACACATATAAAACGTGATCCAACACAGCAGACTGCTGGCAGGAGACTGTGAATGTGGGTTTAACGTGTCAACAGGAGTTTTCTGCGGGACAGCAACATGGAAACCAGAGCTTCACTGGGTTAAGAAGTAAAGTAGCATATTGATTCAGGCAAACAAGTAATTCCAATTAAAATTCAAAATTATTTATTACTTTAAATTTATAAACATTTAAAAATCTGATAGGTGACTCATGAAGAGTCATCAAAAGCAACATTATGTGCAATGTGTACATTGAAATTGGTTTTCAACCTGCACATTTTTCTGAAAGAATCTTGAAGTAAATTCATGACTGTAAGTATATAATACATGTTTTGTTGATTGTTTTCCAATTATAGTCAGTCTCTGATGCTTCTCATTTGGGGCATTACTAAGGAACATCTACAGCACTGATTCTCAGACAGCACCGATGGAGAACAGCACAGAGGTGGCAGCCTTCCTCCTGCTGGGCCTGACCGACGACCCCCGCCTGCGGCTGCCCCTCTTCCTCACCTTCCTGCTCATCTACGCCATCACTGTGCTTGGCAACCTGGGCTTGGTCCTGCTGATCCTCCTGGACCCGAGTCTGCACAGCCCCATGTACTTCTTCCTCGGGAACCTGGCGCTGGTGGACTTCTGTTACTCCTCCTCAGTCACTCCCACGGCAGTGGCTGGGCTGTTTACAGGAGGAGACCAGGTCATTTCTTACACTGCTTGTGTTGCTCAGATGTTTTCTTTTGCAGTCTTTGCCAGTGCGGAAAATTGTCTCTTGGCTGCAATGGCCTATGACCGCTATGCAGCGGTGTGTAAGCCCCTGCACTACACTTCAACGATGACAACAAAGGTATGCACATGGCTGATCATAGCTTGTTATGCCGTTGCTTTCCTGAGTGCCTCCACCTATGCTGCGGCCACATTTAGTCTCCCTTTCTGTAAATCCAACATAATCCATCATTTTTTCTGTGATATCCCAGCAGTCATGGTTCTCTCCTGCTCTGATAAAAATCATCATGAGCTGATTGTTGTGTATGTTGGGAGCGTCAATATTATTTTTGCCCTCTTAATTGTCGGGGTATCCTACAGTTTCATATTTATCACAATCTTAAGGATACACTCAGAGGCAGGACATTCAAAAGCCTTCTCCACCTGCGCCTCCCACCTCACAGCCGTCTCCATCTTCTACGGGCCAGGCATCTTCATGTACCTGCAGCCCAGCTCCAGCCACTCCATGGACACAGACAAAATCGCCTCCGTGTTCTACACCATGGTCCTCCCCATGCTGAACCCCGTGGTCTACAGCCTGAGGAACAAGGAGGTGAAGAGCGCCTTCTTAAAGGTCAAGAGTAGATTCATCTGTTGGACAAAATAATTTCTAGAGTTTTGGTTTGGACTCTGAGCAGTGCGAGAATGTGACATTTATTCCTCTCAGACCTTCACCATTTATCTCATTACACTGACAATCCAACATGAATTTAAATCTCTGAAATGTTTGGTACTTAACCCTAGAAGTCTGTCTGGAAAAAGGGAACATGGTGCCCAAAAATTAAATACATGAGAATGTCTATGGTATCTCAAGATCTACTTTTCAAAACCCACAGTAAGGATCTTAATGCTTTTAATTATTGTGTGCATGTTTCCTCTCTCACTTCAGTACACTGGTGTGTACAACAGGTGCTCAGCAGAAGTCACTGACAAGAAACGCATTTCTCATTTTGTTACTTTTCAGGGATCTTGTGATGTATTAGAATTAAATGCAATGTGGCAATTGTGTTGGTCAATTATTTTGTTAATTTCAGGGAATAAAATGATACCCAGACAGCTGAGAAAGCATTTATCTTTCAGTCTGTGGGAAGGTTTTTCCCAGAGTGTGGTAGTTGAGGCAGCAGACTCTCCCAGGTCAGTTTGCCTTCGGCATTCTGAAGCAGCATCCCCTAACGTTGGATAGCTCATGGGAGGACAACAGCAGGAAGGAAGTGGCCCCTACTCTATATGTCTCCATCTGCCTCAAGCTACCCCTCCATTCTTTCACTCACACACCTTTCTTCTCTCCTTTTTGGACCTCAGAGCTGGTGACCTGAGCCTGGATCCCGCTCCTTCACTCTTGAATCCTCACACCACCAACTGCACCTCCCATGGCATCTCAGGCCTTTGGCTCAGGCTGAACTAACCCACAGATGTCCTGGGTGCTCAGCTTGGGGAAGTGCACCAGGGGCTGCGCAGCCTTCACCCGCCCTGAGCTGGCACCATGCCAGGTGTCTCTTCATGCCCACTTACCCTTGTTGGGCTCTTTCCCAGCAGCACGCCCACTAATTCACAGCACTTAATAATTTAACTTCAATGTTAGAATATATGTATTTTGACAAAGATTTCTTTCTCTAACTGCTATCCTAAGAATCCCTTTTGAGAAAAATGTGATATTAGGGAGTGAAAGCATGTGATTTCCATTAGTGCACTGCCCTGGGAGACCCACAGACGTGGCATTTCTCCTGAGGTGATATTTACGTTTGCCTGAGTCATTTTCTATGAACAACATGTTGTTCATTTCATGCTCAAAGGGCTAAAATAGCCTACCAAAAGAGAAGAAAAGTAAAAGTATTTTAATGAAGTAGGACATTACTGCACACTTTCTCTGTTGACAAATCAAGAAGAGAAAGCAATATCCTATGTTCTTCTTTCCACAAATGCTTTGATGTCTTTCTGACCATTCATTCTTAGGAGCTGAGTCCGTCCCCTCTCCTGGCCCCTGTCCACCCTCTAACGTCGCACTGATGGTCTCCCCATCTCTTCTGTCTCCAGGCTGGCTCCTCAGGCCCTGCCACTGCCCACATAGCACTTTCTCACAGTGCTTGGCTCCGTGGCTTTGCTGCCACCAAGTCCTTCCCCAACCCGACGGCATGGGTAGGGAGCCACTCGCTATGCACCACGCACACTGTCACTCTTCCAGGGCTGCTCCACATAATTTTAACAGTTTCTACTTTTCAAATTTAATATCTAATTAAAATGTAGAGTCAATGGGAGCATTTTTTCTTCGTGGATTAGTGCACAACATTGATCTTCCATACCTGAGTAGATGTATCCTTTTGTTGATGGTGGTAGTGGTGGTAGACCTTCAATAAACATTTTTTAAATGAACCAATAAAATAATTGAACTTTGGGCTGGAGGTATAGTTGTCTGGCAAACACAGGTTCAGGAGTTCAATTCTCAGTACAAAAGGAATA
This sequence comes from Octodon degus, assembly GCF_000260255.1. Lineage (NCBI taxonomy): Eukaryota > Metazoa > Chordata > Mammalia > Rodentia > Octodontidae > Octodon > Octodon degus. The sequence continues at coordinate 2,287,241 of NW_004524815.1, read as the reverse complement.
ATAATAATTAATAATTGAACATTTTTTAATTGAACCACAATTTTGAGTCCCTGAATCATTGGCCACAAACAATGATTTACACAAAGGAAAAGAAAAACTTCTACATTAAAATTCAATGAATCCCAAGAGATACCACTAAATTTCTTCCTTGCTTGGTTTGTGATGTTATTTTCCAGTGGTGCAAATCACAACCATAAAAAACTGAACAACTCTGTACCAAAAGAGAAATTACACATTGGTTAGAGAAAGATGAACATAAAAAACACATATAGTTTTTGCTGTAGAAGGCAAAAGCAAGGCTCACCTGAAATTTATAAATGAAAGGATTCTTTTAAATGAACAACCTATCTTGAAATATTAAAGATTTAATATGGAAACATCAAAACTGGCAGACGCACAAAGAAGGATACAAGATTAGAACAGAGTAGACCAAAGAGAATGGGCAGAAAATGATAATTGAAATTATTAAAACCCAAAGTAATTCTAGTTTTTTTGTAGGAAACTCCCATGCACATATCTCAGGCAATCGATGTGGACTCCTCAGTTTCTATGTACAATGTGTGGGGGGCATCGTCCTCTTAGTTCAGGCCAATTTCTCTCAATTTATATTAAAGATACTGTTCTTCACATATTTTATATTCATGCTGGGAATTGGACTTCTCTAGTATTACAATATGAAACTTGCCCTCTCCAAGACTGTTGTGTGATTTCTTGCTGTTCGTCTAGCTGTGCATTTGGTAAACCACCCAGAAGAGTCTAGAAGGGTTTGCTTTCTCGGTGTTGTCTGGTGCCCAGGCTCCTTTCCCTAAGGTCAGCTTGCACTTTCACAGATATGTTGTGTTAGCCCAGCTGTTTCCTAGTTGAAAAATAGATTGCTTGTCATCTATTTTTTGTAAATTTTTGACAATTCTCAGAGTCCTAACAAAGTTTATTCTATTTTCTCTGTATCTGGAATATTTCTGTACAGTAACAGGCCCTCTGAGTATTGCGAGATACCACTTTGCCGACCTCTGTCCTGTGAGGACTTAGTCACTGTAGAGTCAGGAGCAGGCACATAAATCATTCAGATTCTTATCTGGCTCACCTTCATTGAACTGCACTCACTGTCCATGATGGCTGAGGTCACTACTACAGCTGTTACATGGCAAATCTGCTATGTGTCCGATCTGGAGGTCCGAGCGAGCCCCTGATGGGGTTGCTTAAGCGGCACGGGTTGGATGGTGAGCGGAGGTCCCCAGTGTGCTCGCTGCTCCAGGCCCCGCTGCATAAGGCAGCCAGAGCAGCCGCTGCTGACAGCAAGACAGGTGGCCCCCAGGACACAGAGAGGACAGCGGGCAGGTTGTGTGTGCGCCAAACAGCAGAGCATGCTTCCTCAGTTCCCTGTCCCTTATCCAGCCTGGGTGGAATAGAGCGAGATTATGGCCCGTGCAGCTTCAAATCTTATACATGATGTGTACAGTACTTAACCCTGAAACTCCTGACATGGGGCACCAAGTGCGCTGCGCTTTGTGTATTTGTCATAGAGGAGGCCTTGGGAAAATCCTAGAAGGGGAGCAAAATAGCGTTCCCCGTCTGTTAGGAGAGACAATG
>NW_004524815.1:2282467-2283086 GCF_000260255.1 Octodon degus | reverse complement strand
GCAGGAAGGTCATGATGAGTCTGAACTGCATAGCAACCTCATGTATCAACAAATAAGCACAATACACTTTTAAAAAAAGAAATGCAAAGAACATCAGTTTCAACAATTTTTTCTAAAAATTCACATGAAGCTATTGTGTGAATGCCAGAATTTCTGCAGAGGCAGGTCAGGGACTGTCATGACATTTCATGTGCATTGCTCAAAAAATACAAACAAAAGTAAGACTCATGACACTCAGTATCAGAAGCTCCGGTTATCATTATATATCTTACTATACATTTAACTGTCACTAGAAGTAAACAGTCAAAAATAAATACAGGCAACTCCGAGAACAGTGCACTGATCCTTCTTGAAACTATAAAAGGGTCCTAAGTGGGTTAACTCATTCTGAGCTGCACTTGAATATTTCCCCGCAATTTCACTGAGATTATGACTCCACTTCTTCACACTGATGAAACGTGGCAGAGGTGTGTGTGTTGGTCAAGAAGCTGTAGGTGGCTTAGTCTCAATTTGTGTGCATTTCACACGGAATTTCAGAGCAACAGGTAATTCCTCAAATTTCCTTGATGACAAAGACAGGATAATAAGGGTAATGTTGCTTAGTATACTACATACCAGT
>NW_004524815.1:2270331-2281767 GCF_000260255.1 Octodon degus | reverse complement strand
GTCACCTCACTATGTCATTTATGAAAGCAAAAAAGGTGGAAGGAACAGAGGGAGAGAGGGGCACAGAGGGGGCGGCAGGTGGGATGCAGAGAAGGAAAGGTGATGTTTGGATTCAGGTACTGATGTCATCAGGGTGCGGCTGGCAGCAGGCATGTGCGTGTGTTGAAGGGTGACAGTGACTCAGCTTTGGCCAACTCCCTTAGGACATTCTGTAGATGAGGGCAGGATCATTGTGCTTTTGGGGGGCCTTGCTACGTTTCTTCATTTTATTTTGAATTACATGAAGATGTGCAGTGAAAAGTGTCACCACCTAATGAGTCACTCTCTCAGTTCACTGTGAAATTTGAAATGTTGTGTTTGAACAGAGCAGACTAGGACAAATGGTCAAGTGACTTCCATTCAGTTTTGTCTACATTCACCATTAAACGTAGGAGCCCTTGGAATGGGTGAAATTTTGGCATGGGCCCAGAGTGGAGATTTTCAAGCAGTACTTGTCTAAATATCACAGAAATCCTCAGAGTCCTATGATCCCAAATTTCTACACATATAAAATACCATCCAACACAGAAGACCCCAGGCAGGAGACTGTGAATGTGCATTTAACGTGTCCGCAGGAGTTTTCTGTGGGGCAGCTACACAGAAACCAGAGCTTTCACTGTGTTCAGAAGTAAACCAGAATATTTATTCAAGCAAACGAGCAATTCTAAGTAACATTCAAAATTATTTAGCACTTTAAATATATAAACATTTGAAATTTTGATAGGTGACTCACGAAGAGTCATCAGAAGCAAAATTATGTGCAATGTATATATTGAAACAGGTTTTCAGCCCCGCAAGGTTTTCTGAAAGAATCTTGAGGAAAAATAGAGGCTATAAGGACAAAATACATATTTCACTGAATATTTTTCAGTTACAGTTGGTTTATGTTGCTTGTCCTTTTTGACAATAATAAAGTACATCAACAGCACTGATTCTCAGACAGCACTGATGGAGAACAGCACAGAGGTGGCAGCCTTCCTCCTGCTGGGCCTGACCGACGACCCCCTCCTGCGGCTGCCCCTCGTCCTCACCTTCCTGCTCATCTACGCCATCACTGTGCTTGGGAACCTGGGCTTGGTCCTGCTGATCCTGCTGGACCCGCGTCTGCACAGCCCCATGTACTTCTTCCTCGGGAACCTGGCGCTGGTGGACTTTGGATACTCCTCTGCGGTCACTCCGACGATCGTTGCTGGGCTGCTTACAGGAGGAGACCAGGTCATTGCTTACACTGCTTGTGTTGCTCAGATGTTTTCTTTTGCAGTCTTTGCCAGTGGGGAAAATTGTCTCTTGGCTGCAATGGCCTATGACCGCTATACAGCAGTGTGCAAACCCCTGCACTACACCTCAAGGATGACAACAAATATGTGCACATGGCTGATCATAGCTTGTTACACCATCGCTTTCCTGAATGCCTGCACCTATACTGGGGACACATTCAGTCTCTCTTTCTGTAAATCCAATGTAATCCATCACTTTTTCTGTGATATTCCAGCAGTCATGGTTCTCTCCTGCTCTGATAGACATTATCATGAGCTGGTTGTTCTGTATGTTGTGAGTTTCAACATCTTTTTTGCCCTGTTAATTGTCAGTGTATCCTACAGTTTCATATTTACCACAATCTCAAGGTTACCCTCAGCGGCAAGACATTCAAAGGCCTTCTCCACCTGCGCCTCCCACCTCACCGCCGTCTCCATCTTCTACGGCACCGTCATCTTCATGTACCTGCAGCCCAGCTCCAGCCACTCCATGGACACAGACAAGATCGCTTCCGTGTTCTACACTATGGTCATCCCCATGTTGAACCCCGTGGTCTACAGCCTGAGGAACAAGGAGGTGAAGAGCGCCTTCTTAAAGGTCAAGAGTAGATTCATCTGTTGGACAAAATAATTTCTAGGGTTTTGGTTTGGAGTCTGAGCAGTGTGAGATTCTGATATTTACTCGTCTCAGACCTTCAACATGTATCACGTTGTATTGAAGATCCAACATGAACTAAAATCTGTGAAATGTTTAGTACCTAACTCCATGAGTCTGTCGGGAAAAGATACATTGTATCCAAATAATACATGGATGAGAATGTTATGGTATCTTCAGATCTATTTTTCAAAACCCACAGTGAAGTACTTAATGTTTTTACTCATTTGTGTGCATGTTTCCTCTCTCACTTCAGCACACACGGGTGCACATCGGGTGCTCAGTGAAGGCCACTGACATGAAATGCATTCCAGTTTCTCATTTTGTTACTTTTCAGGGATCTTGTCATCTGGTTAGAATTAAATGCAGTGGGCGATAATGTTGGTCAATTACTGTGTTAATTTTAGGGAATGAAATGATACCCAGACAGCTGAGAATGCATTCATCTTTCAGCATCCTGAAGGGTGTTTCCCAGAGTGTGGTAGTTGAGGCAGCAGACTCTGCCAGCTCAATCTCCCCTCTTTATTCTGGGGCACCATTCCCTGACCCTGGAGAGCTCACTGGAGGACAAAACAGGCAAGAGGTGGTGCCTCCTCTGTCCATCTCCATCTCTCTCATGCCACCCCTGCATTCCTTTACTCACATACCCCTCTTCTCTCCCTTTTGGACCTCAGAGCTCATGACTTGAGCCTGGATCCCGCTTCTTCACTCTTCTATCATTACACCACCAACTGCACCTCCCATGGCGTCTCAGGCCTTTGGCTCAGGCTGCCCTAACCCACAGATGTCCTGGGTGCTCAGCTTGGGCATCATGCCAAGGGATGCGCAGCCTTTGCATGCCCTGAGCTTGCACCCACACCAGGCATCTCTTCATGCCCACGTACCCTTGTGGGGCTCTTTCCCAGCGGCATACTCACTAATTCACAGCACTTAATAATTGAACTTCAATGTTAGAATGTATATATTTTCACTAAGATTTCTTCTCTAACTGGTATCCTAAGAATCCCATTTTGAGAAAAGTGTTATATTAGTGAGTGAAAGCATGTGGCTTCCCTTTGTATGCTGTCCTGAGAGACCCACAGATGTGGTGTTTCTCCTGAGTTGCTATTTATGCTTAGATGAGTCACTTTCTACAAAAAACATGCTCTTAGTTTTATGTTCGAAGGGGTAAAACAGAGTACCAATGTGGAAGAAAAGTAAAAGTATTTTAATGCAGTAACATAAAACTGCACACTTTCTCTGTCGACTAATCAAGAAGAGAAAGCAACAATGTCCTAGATTCTTCTTTACACAAATGCTTTTATGTCCTTCCAACCATTCATTTTTAGGAGCTGAGTCCATCCCCTTTCCTCGCCCCCGTGCAGCCCTCTAACGTCGCACTGATGGTCTCCCCATCTATTCCATCTCCCAGCTGCCGCCTCAGGCCCTGTCACTGCCCAGTAGCACTTTCTCACAGTGCTTGGCTCGTGGCCTTGCTGCCACCAAGTCCTTCAGGCCCTTCCCTTTGGCATGCATGGGTAGCCACTCACTATGCACCACGTATGCTGTCTCTCTTCCAAGCTGTTCTTCATAATCTTAACAGCTTCTACTCTTAAAATTTAATATCTAATTAACATGGAGAGTCAATGACAGCAGTGGTCCTTCATGAATTAGTGCACAACATTGATCATCCATACCTGAGTAGATGCGTCGTTTTGTTGTTGTTGTTGTTTTTGTTGTTGTTAGTCTCTCAATAAACATTTGTTAAAAGAACTAATAAAATAATTGAAGTTTGAGCTGGAGGTATAGTTGCCCGGCAAGCACAAGGTCTGACTAAAATTCCCAATACAAAAAGAATAATAATAATAATTGAAATTTTGTACTTGACCAAAATATTTGAATTTCTGAATCATTGGCCACAAACAATGATTTACACAAAGAAAAAAAAAACATCTAGGTTAACATTTACTGAATCCCAAGAGACAGCACTAGCTTTCTGCCCCACTCACCACGTTTTTGTCAGTGGTGTAAATCGCACTCATAAAAAACAGAACAACTTTATTTCAAAAGAGAAATTATACACTGGTTAGAGAAAAATGAACATAAAAAAACACCTACAGTTTTCGTTGTGGAAAGCAAAAGCAGCACTCATCTGAAATTTATAAATGCAAGAATTCTTTTAAATTAAGAACCTGTCTTGAAATTTTAAGGATTTAGTTAACATCAAAACTGGCAGTAACAGAAAGAAGGATACAAGATTAGAACAGAGTAGACCAAAGAGATTGGATAGAAAATGATAAAGGAAATCATCAAAACCCAAAATTAATTCTAGGTTTTTTTTTTCTGTAAACTCCTTTGTACATATCTCAGGCAATTGATGTGGACTCCTCAGTTCGATGTACAATGTGTGAATATTGTCCACTTAGTTCAGGTCAATTTCTCTCAATTTAAAGTAAAGATGCTTCCTGTTCTTGAAATACTTCATATTTATGCTGGGAATTGGGCTTTCTAGTATTACAGCATGAAACTTTGCCCTCTCCAAGGCCATTTTGTGATTTCTTGCTGTGGGTCTATCTGTGCATTTAGCAAACTGCCCAAAAGAGTTTGAACAACTTACTTTCTTGGTGTTCTCTGGTGCCCAGGCTCCTTTCTCTGCGGTCAGCTTGCAGCTTCACAGATATGTTGTGTTAGAGCAGCTGTTTCTTAGTTGAAAAATCGATTGTTCATCTATTTTCTGTAAATCTTTGACAATTCTCAGAGGCCTAACAAGGTTTATTCTATTTTCTTTGTATCTGAAATATTTCTGCAGGGTAACAGGCCCTTGGAATACCCCGCGGTACCATTTTGCCAACCTCTATCCTGTAAGGACTTAGTCGGTGTAGAGTCGGGACCAGGCAAATAAATCATTCAGCTTCTTACCTTTCTCGCCGGTATTGAACTACACTCATTATGCACTGACATCTGAGGTCATTACTGTAGATTTTAGGTGTCAGCTCTAATACCGTCAGAGCTGGAGGTCCAAGCGAGCCTCTGATGGGGTTGCTTAAGCAACATGGGTTGAACCTGGGAGCCGAGGCCCCTGCTATGCCTCCTGCTCCAGGCCCCGCTGCATAAAGCAACCAGAGCGGCCTCTGCTCTGATAGGAAGGCAGATGGCCCCCTAAACAGAAGGGAGGGTAGCGGGAGGGTTGTGTGTGACCCCAACAGCAGACTAGGCTTTCTCAGTTCACTGTGCCTTATCTAGCCTGGGTAGAATCAGGCGATATGGGGAATGGGGCTGGGTACCTTGTTGCGACACTCTCATTTTGTGACCAATGTGGTTTCAATCTTATAAACGATATGCACAGTATTTAACCCTGAACCTCATGACATGGGGCAGCAACTGTGCTGTGTTTTGGGTATTTGTCATAGAGGAGGCTTTAAGAAAATCTTACAAGTGTAACAAAATAGTGTTCTCCATTTGTGAGGCGAGAAAATGGTGAGGCGCAGAGGGCTCAGTCCACTACTTGGATTCAGGTGAAGCCGCGGAGATGTAGGAGCAGACGCACCCAAGCCACCTTCGCCTGCGCTGAGAAGAGGGGGACAGACGGCGGGAGTGTGACCGGAGTTGCTGGGCAGTGCGTAGGAGACTCGCTGACGGGTGCGGGAACGCGCTCCCGGGGCGGAAACGGCGGCTGCGCTGCCGCGTGTGCGAGAAGAAAAGGGAGCTTGTGAAGGAGGCTTCTTGGAATGTGACAGACAATAGCCACAACTAAGAATATTCTAGCAAAAGTAATAGTTACAAACTTTTAGAGCACAAATGTCTCCCCCCCCCCCCGTGTTTCAGGAAAGGGTTTACAGGCTGTTCAGGGTCTCACTACTAGCTAGGACTCAGAGTGCCTCGGTCGTTGACAACCACCCAAGGGCTGGAATTACAGACCGTGCCGCCACGCCCAGTCTCCATTGCCTCTCAGCGCATCCCGGGGGCGGGTTGGCCAGTCAGGCACGGGGATCGAACCCCTGGCTCGTGTGCTGCTTTGCAACCCTTTAATCCGCTGAGCTATCTGGCCAACCCTTACAAAATGTTTTAAAGATGTGAATCCATCTGACCAGAGGAGGGAGGGAAATTCCAACTTGGAGGACTTCAGAAGAGTTTGGCCTTTTCTCATTTGAATGAACGAACACATAGTATTGAACAAATCCACGTGACTGCTAGCTATTTACTAATATGACATGAAAATCTGTGCACAACCAAAACCTACCCACAGATGTTTCCACCAACCTGAATTCTAGTACCATAAACTAAGACCAACACAATGTGCCTTCACTGCAAAGTGGAAAAAAATAGTTCACAATAGACACAGGGTGGAATACTATTCTGCAGTAAAAAATATCCTACTCTGTTCTTGGAGTGAGGGGAATGGGGAGGAAAGACAAGTGGAGCAGAGCAGGCTGAAAATGATCTAGGTGTGGGCACTGATTCACCAAAACAAGTGCCGCTGTACTGTGTTACAAACCTAGAGCGGTAAAAAGTTTGAATGACTATTAGTCTATCCAGAAAAAGTATCAGGCATTCTCTTAGGTGACAATGATTGGGATAATGGTGAACTTGGGACCTCCTGCCCAGGGTGACGCCTAAGGACACCTGTGGTGGCACACTTACTCGGATCTAAACAGCGACTTGATGCAGCAGGTGCTACATGGCAAGCAAGGAGCAGAGCAAAGCTCAGACACATCAGTTTGAGCATCTGTCTGGTAATTATATCATCGATGTACTTATTAAAACATGGGGCTCTAGGGCAGGTCACTTGTGACCCAGCTAGAAGGGCTCAGAAGAAAAAGAAAGAGAAGATACTGCAGAAACATTTGTGCGCCTTCTTGATCCCCACGGACAGTTTAAGTGCTCCTTCCCTGGGAAGGGAGGGTGCGCAGCCCCAGCAAGGCTCAAGGGAAAGTCTCCAGGGCTCTCCAAGTCTGGGCAGTTCTCTCCAGGGCGGGATGGATTAGAGTCGGGGGCCTCCTGGGCAGGCTGGTCCTCACACTGCTTGAGCAGGACGGCTCTGCCAGCCTGGCCGCCCCGGGCGCTGCTCCCTCAGCTGCTTGGTCCCGCAGGCTGCCTTGTGACCTGAGGGTGTGCTCTGAGCCTGCAGGCCTGGCAAGGAACAGCGTCAGAGGTAAGAAGCTCACTGACTGACTCCCACCGAGGTGCTCTGAATGAGAAGCCTTCTCGGGGCTGGTCTTATTTGTTACTGATAGACACAAGCTTTGGCTTATAGAAAGGTGTATTTTTAAGAAAAAGTGGAGCATTCCAAGAAGCAGAAAGAATTCCTGGTAGATTCGGAACTTGGTCCATGTTGATGTTTTTATTTTTATTTTCTTCCTGTACTACAGTTGTTGAAAACCTGGGGCCACTGCCTGGGAGAGAACTCCTGGAACAGGACTGGACAACGCTCCGTGTCTGAGTGTGATTTCAGACTCGTTCTCAGGGACTGATTCTTCCACCTCTTCTACCAAGCCGGTAAGCTTGTATGTTCTGTATTTAATCACCCCCGAGAGTTGCTGAGAAGGAGAAAAGGGCTGCAGAGATAGCCTGGCTCTGGAGCCCCCGGGGAGTGAAGCACACCTGTAACCCCAGCCCTGGGGAGGCGGAGGCTGGAAGATCACTGAGAGTCTGAACTGTGTGGCAAGATCCTGTATCAACAAATTAAAAAAAATTAAATTAAAATAAAGAAAAGTAGAAAAAAGACGGTTTCAATATTTTTCTAAAAATTCAGGCTAACCTAGCATGTGAATGTCAGAATTCAGGCTATAGAGGCAGACTAGGGACCGTCATGACACTTCCTGTGTATTTCTCCAAAAGTATAAACGAAACTAAGACTCATGACACAGGTTATCAGAAGCTCTGGTGATCACTATATATTTTTTTCACTGTACGTTCAACTCTCACTAGAGGTAAACAATCAAGAACAAATATAGGAAAGCGCCGGAACAGAGCCCTGATCCTTCTTGAAAGTATAAAAGACTCCTAAGTGGATTAACGCGGTCTGAGTGCACTTCAACCCTTTCCCCGCAATGTCACTGAGATCATGTCGCCATTTCTTCGTGCTGATGGCGCGTGGCCGAAGTGTGTGCATTGGTCATGAAGCTGTAGGTGGCTCTCAGTCTCGATTTCGATGCCTTTCACGTGCAATTTTAGAGCAACAGGTAATTCCTCAAATTTCATTGATGAGAAAGAAAGGATAATAATGGTAATGTTGCTTAGTATACTACATACCAATGCAGGTGCAAACACATGTGCATGTAAAGCTTTTCTTATATTTGCTGAAGTCATCAGTGTGTTAAGAGGAGATACAGTGCAAGGGAAAAAAGTTGTTCAAAGGAAAAGAACAACTGGAAGGAGGAAGGAGAAAAAAGGGAAGGGAGAAGAAGGTATGTAACCATTCAGGAGATCTATTATAATTATGCTACTGATTTCTATTCATTCATTAAGAGGAACAGTGCTTACACTGTTTGATCGATTTTGCAGGCCTGTACCTGGTAATCTTAGCAAATGCTTTGAAGATAATTATAAGCAAGATAATTAGCATTGTTAATTTCCTATGATCTTGTTTTAAATTCTGTATTATTTTTATTGTTTTTACTGTCTCCCTCTCTTTTGCTTTTTGGCAACAGGGAATGAACTGAGGACCTTGCGATTACTAAGCATGCACTTACCTCACTGAGCTTTCTCCCTAGACCATATTGTCTCTTCAAAAAAAAAAAATTAAGCACTGGCCTACATAATTATGAATGTGTCAGGATCATGGTTGAATTTTCAAAATGTTTAGAAGAAAGGTGGTAGGTAAGAGCAGACAGATCGGAGTGAAAACCCTTCCAAAGGCACCGATTCACACAAATCACACAGATGCAGTGCCCAGGGTCCTGCTCCTCAGGATGTGAGGCGGGGTGATGGCTTGAGCCCACAAGTTTCAGATCATCTTAAAAAAACCTCACTAGGTTTGAGTCACCTCACTATGTAAATTAGGAAACTAAAGAAAGATGGAAGGAACAGAGAGAGAGAGGGGCACAGAGTGGGGAAAAGTGTGGGAGACGGGGAAGGAAAGGTGATGTCCAGGTCCAGGTACTGATGTCACCAGGAGTGCAGCTGGCAGGAGGCACATGCATGTGTTGAACGGCTACAGTGATACAGCTTTGGCCAACTCCCTTAGGACATTCTGTAGGTGAGGGCAGGGTCCCTTTGCCTTTGGGGGCCTTGCCATGTTCCTTTATTTTATTTCCAATTGCCTGAAGATGTGCAGTGAAAAGCATCACCACCTAATGAGTCACCCTCTCAGTTCACTGTGAAATTGGAAACATTGTGTTTGAACCAGAGCAGACTAGGGCAGATGGTCAAGCGACTTCCATTCAGTTTCATCTACATTCCCCACTACACTTAAGGACCCTTGGAATGGGTGAAATTGTGGCACAGACCCAGAGTAGAGATTTTCAAATAGAACTTGTGTAAATATCATAGAATTGCTCAAAGTCTGATGATCCCAAATTTCTACACATATAAAATGCTGTTCAGCACAGAAGATCGCAGGCTGGAGACTATTCATGCACATGTAACTTGTCCCCATGAGCTTGCTGTGGGGCAGCAACGTGGAGCGAGAGCTTTCACTGTGTTCAGAGGTAAATCAGCATATTGATTCTGGCAAACAAGTAATTCCAATTGAGTTTCAAAATTATTTAGCACTTTAAATGTATAAACATTTAAAAATGTGATAGGTGACTCGAAGAATTTTCAAAAGCAGCATTATGTACAATGTGTGTATTTAAATCGGTTTCCAACCCGCTGGATTTTTCTGAAAGAATCTTGAGGTAAATTCGTGGCTCTAAGAACAGAATACATATTTCACTGAATATTTTCCAATTACAGTGAGTTTATGATGCTTCTCCATTTGGGCATTAATAAACAGCATCTACTACACTGATTCTCAGACAATAGTGATGGAGAACAGGACAGAAGTTTCCGCCTTCCTCCTGCTGGGCCTGACCGCTAACCCCCGCCTGCAGCTGCCCCTCTTCCTCACCTTCCTGCTCATCTACACCATCACTGTGTTTGGGAACCTGGGCTTGGTCCTGCTGATCCTCCTGGACCTGCGTCTGCACAGCCCCATGTACTTCTTCCTCGGGAACCTGGCGCTGGTGGACTTTCGATACTCCTCTGCAGTCACTCCTGCAGTCATGGCTGGGCTGCTTACAGGAGAACAGGTCATTTCCTACAGTGCTTGTGTTGCTCAGACATACTTCTTTCTAGTCTTTGCCACTGTGGAAAGTTACCTCTTGGCCACCAAGGCCTAGGACAGCTATGCAGCTGTGTGTAAGCCCCTGCACAACACCAGCACGATGACCACAGGGGTGTGTGCATGACTGGTCATACACAGCTACCTCTGTGGCTTCCTGAATGCCTCCATCCATGTTGGTGAAACACTTAGTCTCACCTTCTGTAATGACAATGTGGTCCATCATTTCTTCTGTGATTTCCCAGCAGTCATGGCTCTGTCTTGCTCTGATACACATGTGAGTGAGCTGGTTCTTATTTACATTGCAAGCTTTAAGATCTTTTTGGCCTTCCTCATTATTTTGATATCCTATGCATTCATTTTGTCTCCATTCTAAAGATGAGGTCAACTGCAGGACGTCAGAAGGCTCTGTCCACCTGTGTCTCCCACCTCACCGCCGTCTCCATTTTCTACAGGACCAGCATCTTCATGTACCTGCAGCCCAGCTCCAGCCACTCCATGGACATGGACAAAATCTCCTCTGTGTTCCACATCATGTTCATCACCATGCTGAATCCACTGATCTACAGCCTGAGGAACAAGGAGGTCAAGAGTGCATTCGCAAAAACTATTTTGAAGGTGAATTAATCATGAGGATCTTGATTTTATTGGTGCAGGATGACAACATCTAGACACAGAGCTCTCTGGCCTTCTCTTTCTACTCAGTTTCACTTTGAAGCCCACATTGATTTAAGTCCTGGAATGATACCCTCTATGAATACTATTTGTAGAAAAAAGAGAACATTATGTTCAGAAATATGATATTTATATTAGTAAGTAAGATGCCTTAGGACTTGATTGTGGTTTTCACTTTTGATGCCTATAATGTTAAACAGAAATCACTGAAAATCTTTTTTTAAACAGGAGCACAAATAAATCCAAAAACAGATTATACTTTATACTTCAATTTTTCAGAGATGCTTAGTTCCATTGCAATTTAAATATTGTAGGTGTGTGAATTTAGCAAAATAATCTGATATAGTCCAGTAGTCCATAATAGTAGTGCGTCTTCTAAATGCATACTGCTTCTAATGTCATGTCAATTGCTGCTATACTGTCTCTCAAGTAAATGTTTGGTTTTATTTTTAAGGGTAATAAATGAAAACAGACAAGAAAAAAATACCATAGTACTGTCCCACTACAATGTTGTATATTATTAGATTTCTAAATTTCTGTGTAAAAATATGTAATTATTTATTTATATT
>NW_004524815.1:2266398-2267686 GCF_000260255.1 Octodon degus | reverse complement strand
ATTTAATTAATTTTCTGAATATTGTTTAATTTTAATTTTAATTTTATGATTTATACTGTTTCTTTGACTTACAGTCTACTTAGAAGAAGACATGGTGTGATATTTTCTCCCAGTATTAGAAACTTTAAAAAGTGTATTTCATTTTCCATTAAAAAAAAGAAACTTTCAAAAGCCCAACACAAAAGCTTACCTACTACAAAAGATCCATAATGTAGCGTTCAAGTGAAGTCCAGCCAACCGATGACTACGTTGGTGAGAACAGTGGCTGTCCTGGTGAGATGGGTAATGATGTGAGCCTTCCGAGATGCCGTGAAAACGCCACATGTCGATGTGTGGTGTGGCGGCGTGAGGGAAAAGTTGTACAGAGTGATTTATGTGCTGAAGATTTGCATACTCACCTATTTGCGTGTTATGTGTTACACATTTTCATGAAAAAGTAGAAGCAAAAAAATAAAATAAAATAATAATTGCCAAGTTAAAAAGAATGAAGTAGGTTTTTTTTGCAGGCTCAAATGCTTTTAGGGCATTTCTGGTTTTCAGTAACTGTCTGGGTTCGAACCAAAGAAGCTTGAGCTTGAGGGCTTTGCTTAAGCAGGCGCTTAAACAGCTGAGCTGCTGGGCAGGCCCCCAAGAATGAAGTAGTTGTAAGATTCATCTTTTTTGAGCTGGAGACTGAGCGCTAGCGTGCGCGGCATGACATCTGTGCAAGCCCTATTAAGCGTGTGATGCATAACATAATATAGCAATAAGGACATGGTTGTCAAATACACTTGCATAAAAGAAAGCGTAAGACATTCCATTCTCTAATTCAAATCTACACTTACAGACTCCCTATACGTGCAGTACAACAAGTATCCTGATGCTCACAGAGCTATCGTTCTCACTTTAAAACCATTCATAGCCAAACTTGACTCTTCCTTACTTTTATTGATTTTAAATAAGCCACAGCTTACAGTTTTCACCCAATTGAAAATCCTAGACAATAGCAGATGATCAGTAACAATATATAGGATTTAATGGCAGTTGGCTAGGGAAATTTTAGCATAAGTTTGTTATATATAAAACCATCTGCCTGATGCTGACAAATATTTACATTTAAGTACTCACATAGTTTTCCAATCCATGCAGTTGCAAAAATACCAACATTCCCTCCACTATTTCTCTCTACCTTTCCTGCAGATGTTATAATGTGGGCCTGCTGGTCTGTGCATCCCATCCAATGTTTCCTCCAAACTGACACCATTCAGCCTTCTAGAATCCTCAGTTCCCATGCAGTTGCTTATTCCTC
>NW_004524815.1:2262556-2265893 GCF_000260255.1 Octodon degus | reverse complement strand
AGAGAAATAGGAACTGACTCCTACTTCATACTAACCCAATAGAATGTGCCTGGAAGCTCAATTTTTTCTACATATGTCAAGCAAGAGACAAGACTTTCAGGCTATAAGACATCATTGATTCATTTGTATTTGTTCACTTATGAATTTGCCGAATATTTACAGAGCACGGGAAATTAATTCTGTTAAGTATGCTGTACCATATACTTATCATTATAACAATGGAATTGGTTGCATTGAAAGTACAATTTCAGTTAATTCCTAATTTTGCTATCAATATATATCAAATACTTTAATACTTGCAAATGTAAGTCTATGTTTGATCATGTATATCTAAGTTGTGTAGTTCATAGCTTTTTAAATTGTGAAATTTAGAGTTTAAATTATAATGCATTGAATTTCACTGAAAATTTTGCATTGAAGACATTTTTGACTAATCACAATTCCCATTCTGAGGATAAAGTTGTGGATTAGCTTTTATTTGAAAACATTCAAAGATACACAAGATGAATTTGGAAATTCTGTATATAAATATTATGTCCTCCTCTTTGTATGGCTGTTAGATACTAAGAAATGGGTAGAGCCAATCTTGTGATGAGGGGCCTCTGAATGTGATCATACAAGAAATCAAATATGGTGGTCCTTTCAAATTATCTGATAAAATTTAAAGAGAGATTTCCTTGGTGCTATAAAACTAAAACTTTTTAAGAATATTTAATGGTCATTTCAAATTTTATATGCCTATCAAGAAAACTGTACCTGGGCCAGCCAAAAGATCAGTGGATTAAAGTGCCTGCTTAGGCAGACCCAGCATCTGGGTTTGATGCCCGGCTTGCCGTGCTGGCACCGCCCTCAGGGCTTGCTGAGAGGGCAACTGAGACTGGACATTGTGGCACGTGTCTGTAATCCCAGGTCTTGGGAGACTAAACACAGGCAGATCACTACAAGTCCGATCTATGAAGTGAGACCCCACAGACCTTTATCAAAAAATGAAAAAAAAAAAAAAAAAAGAAAAAAGAAAAGTTGACTTGAACCAAAGAATTAAAAAATGTATAAAGTTCATTTTTGTAATATTACAGCAAAGTAAAAATACTTAGCTATAAATATATGTAGCAAAATAAGTGTAGCACAACCAAGGTTATGCTACATAAATGACATGACTGTCAGAGATGATAACTCTAGTACTCGAATGAAGGTCACATTTAGAAAGGCAAACTGATAGGGAAAAGATTCTTCAGTAATCCCCAGGAAACTTCATACGAAAGATATTAACAATAAAAAAACTCATGATATTTGCATAGCAGTTATATGACTATATATTTAACAGATATTGAAAAATCATACGTTGAGTATATTGCTGATTGTGTTTTGTACATGAATAAGTAATTAACAAAGTATAGGTATATATTCAAAACACCCAATTAAGTCCCCACAGGCAGTTTGTTTCTTCCCAGGAAAGAGGCGAGAGAAGCTGCCGATGCTCTCCTGGGGGACGTCCCCTGCGAGCTCGGTTTTTAAATCTCTCTTGGTTCTCGTGCAATAGCTTCTGGCGTTCAGCGTGACTTCAGGTAACTGCATCTCAGAGGGACCAGACTTCAACCGCAGCTCCTCGAACTGTCTTTCATTTGTCTGAATTTAGGTAGTAGCTCCTGCAAACTAGCCAAGGACATGCCTCAAAACAAACTTTATTTTGAGTGATTATAAAATGATAACTGCCATTTGTAAGGACAATTCTGGGAGTTATGTGGCAAAGGTAATTTTTTCTTTTTACAGTTCAGGAGCAGGTAAGTACCTAACCCAAGCATCTAGGAGAAACGATATGGTAGACACAAGACTTGAGTCCATCGTAATACTTCTGGTTTCCTCCCTGCCTTCAACACCCAGGAACCATCGACCTGAGGGAGAGCGTGCCTGCTGAAGGTGGGGCAGTAGTCCACGGTTGCATTTCTGATTCTAGCTTCACTGTGGAGATTGCTGCATGTTCTGAAGGAGCTAGCTAAGCTGCTATAATCACAGCACACTCTAGGAAGCCAGCACCTCGTATGGGAGCCCTGGGACAGCTGCCCTTGGCTGTGGTCTAACTTTTCTCCTTAGAAGGAGATGACTATGCGATGTAAGAGGCCAAAGTCCCACCAGCAGGCAGGCAGACTGTAGTTAGGAAACATCACTTTGCTCCTCTAAAAAATGATCCGTCAAAAACAACAGTCTAGGTGACTGGTGATGGGCCTTTCACCTTATTCCCTGTATGGGAATTTAGCATTAGAAATAAAGAAAAAAGCACAAGTACAGAGTGAATGATACATTATCTAAGTTGAAGAAAGTGTCAAAAAGAATTAGCAAACTCCTAATTTCAATTTAACATTTTCTCTAGTTTTTTTTTTTTTTTTTTTTTTTTTCGGATCATTCCTAGCACATTCATCCACAAAAACACAGTGTAACTGCATCACGTTATGTCCAAACTGAGTTCAAATCTTGAATCATCCTCATCCTACAGATGTAACTGTAATGAATTATAAAACTCTCAAACCCTCATTTGTCTTAATGGTAAAAATAAACACTAAATATACCTGGCCATGGACTAGAGGCCTACACACACACACACACACACACACACACACACACACACACACACCTCAGTGTATTAGTAAGAAAGAATTTTTGCTAAAGTGGATCTTGAGTATTAAGTCTGCAAGCGTAACAGCCTCATGTTTGGCTCATGAGGCGACATTGCCAAAGTTTAAGGAAGAGTGTGGCTGGGAATAGCGTTTTGCCTTATATGGAAGCCTTCTAGAGACTTCATGCTCAAATGAAAAGAATCAAAGCTACACCAGCCTCAAGTGAAATATTTGTTAATTCTTTTAAATTATAGTAATTTAGGGAAGGGCCTATCGAGTGTTTAGGATCTCACTACTAGATCAGACTCATAACGATTCACCAGCTTACAGCCTCCCAAGAGCTGGGATTACAGGCATGCGCCACCAAGGTCAGCCTCAGTCATAGCCTCTGTACTCCCTGTGGGTGGGGCCAGCGCGGCAGGCCCAGCGATCAAACCCCCAGCCCCTCTGCCTGCTCGCAGGTGCTCCAATCAGCTGATCTATTTGTCTGGGCCTATATTTTGTTTTAAATTACAAATAATAATCACATATATTTATTAGGTACAATGTGATGTTTCAATATGTATTTCCAGCATTTAGCGTGCCACAGAAAATAGGTATACTGGCTAAATGCAAGTCACAAACTATGAACATTCAGCCCTCAATCTCAGTAACTCAAACACAGGTAGATACTTTAGCAAGAAGCAGCCCAGGAAATAAACACTTTCAACACATTATAAAACAGG
>NW_004524815.1:2259609-2260551 GCF_000260255.1 Octodon degus | reverse complement strand
TCACCTTCCTGCTCATCTACGCCATCACTGTGCTTGGGAACCTGGGCATGGTCCTGCTGATCCTCCTGGACCCGCGTCTACACAGCCCCATGTACTTCTTCCTCGGGAACCTGGCGCTGGTGGACTTTGGATACTCCTCTGCGGTCACTCCCACAGTCATGGCTGGGCTGCTTACGGGAGAACAGGTCATTTCCTACAGTGACTGTGCCGCTCAGATGTACTTTTTTGTTGCCTTCGCCACTGTGGAAAGTTACCTCTTGTCCTCCATGGCCTATGACCGCTACGCAGCCGTGTGTAAGCCCCTGCATTACACCACGACCATGACCACAGGGGTGTGTGCATGCTTGGTCATAGGCTGCTACATCTGTGGCTTCCTGAATGCCTCCATCCATGTTGCGGACACATTCAATCTCGCCTTCTGTTACAGCAATGTGGTCCATCATTTCTTCTGTGATATTCCTGCAGTCATGGTTCTCTCCTGCTCTGATAGACATGTGAGTGAGCTGGTTCTTCTGTATGTTGTGGGGTTTAATATCTTTTTTGCTCTCCTTGTTATATCGATATCCTACCTCTTCATCTTTGGCACAATTGTAAAGTTGCACTCAGGTGCAGGATATCTGAAGGCTCTCTCCACCTGTACCTCCCACATCACCGCCGTCTCCATCTTCTACAGCACTGTCACCTTCATGTACCTACAGCCCAGCTCCAGCCACTCCATGGACACAGACAAAATCTCCTCTGTGTTCTACACCATGGTCATCCCCATGCTGAACCCCGTGGTCTACAGCCTGAGGAACAAGGAGGTCAAGAGCGCATTCACAAAAATTATTTTGAAGGTAATATGATCATTAAAACTTTGGTTTTACTGGTCTAGGATAACAATATCTAGTTTTACCTATCTCTAGCCTTCAGGAACTGACTTTATTTTGTTTTAAGGCCTAC
>NW_004524815.1:2257455-2258539 GCF_000260255.1 Octodon degus | reverse complement strand
TCACAAAACAACCAAAAACATCATATCATAGTGATATATACGTACCTATGTTTATAGCAGCACAATTTGTGATAACCAAATTAGAAAACAACCAAACTGCCTGTCACCTGAGGAATGGATAAAAAAGATGTGGTATTTTTATATAATGGAGTATTACTCAGCTATAAGGAAAAACAAACTCAAAGCCTTAGTATATAAGTGGATGCGACTGAAGATATACTCATAAGTGAAATAAACCAGACCCACATGCATAAATATCTTATAGTATTCCTTGTGTAAGTACTCAAAATAAGAAATAAAAATTGAAAGGTATAACACAATTAAATGGAAAACTAGAACTTAAGGATTAAACAACAAAGATAGAAGAAGGAGAAAAGTTAGGAAACATAGCAGGGGCAAAACCATACACATATATAAACAAGATAGTTAAGGCAATGGTCCTAAGTATCTCCATCAGGTTTTTGAAACTAGCAGTTAATTGGTAGAGTTCTCACACTGACTATATATACTGATATCTGTGAACCAAGCAACTACACTGAGGATAGCAATTTCAGGACAGGAATTCCAAGCAAAACTATGCTTTGAATACCTGTCATTCTTGTCTTCTAAATGCATACTGCTTCTAATGTCATACCAATTTTTGCTATACTCTCTCAAGTTAATATTTGTTTAAGAAAAAATTAATAAAAGAAAATGCGACAAGAAAAAAATGTCATAGAATTATCTTGCTATAATATTGCACATGGTCAGATTTCTAACTTTCTGTGTAAAAACGTGTAATTTTTTTCACATTCTATAAGGATTTAAAGTTTATAATATCAATATTTATTGGAAAATACCTGTCCCATGTTAAGTCTAAGGCATTTGACATTCAGACAGTGATGTTAAGCTCAACTGCCTGTGTTATAGAGTAATAATATCATTAAGCTTCTCTTCTGGATAGATAACAATTTAAGTATGTGGACAAAAAATAGAGGAAAAAGAAGGGCTACAAGTGTAGCCAATATTTTGGCCGAAGTCCTTCAAGGTCAGTGAGGAGTCAGGACATAAAAGAGCCTGTACTATAACATCCTATAACTCAGTG
>NW_004524815.1:2255695-2256465 GCF_000260255.1 Octodon degus | reverse complement strand
CGGCGGGACCTATCTGGTCCAAGCCCAGGCACAGCATGGGTAAGACCCTCTTCCACCCTCTTAGGACCCCACCACAACTCCAAAGTCCCCCCCCCACTCCAGCCCAGTGAGTGAGAACTTCTGCTCCATTCTCGGGACACCCAGATCTAGCCCCAGCCTAGGTCCGGTGAGTGTGTGAGAGCTTCCGGCTACCCTGCACCAACAGGACCTATGCGATCCAAAGCCAAATACAGTGTGGGTGAGATCCTCTTCCACACCCTTGGAGCCCCCACCACCACTCCGCAGTCCCCACCACTCCTGCCAAGTAAGTGAGAACTTCTGCCACGTTCTCAGGACCTCAATATCCAGCCCAAGCCCAGGCCCAGTGAGTGTGTGGGAGAGCTTCCTCTCCCCCCTACTCTACCTTGTCCCCTTCAGACTGAGCTCAGGCCTGGCATAGAGGCCTGGGGTGAAAATATGCAGCAGAAGTCCCTGCAGAGAGAGTAGGGGACAAAGCCACCCAGCTAGTCCAGGAGCAGAACATCTTCCCAGAGGGATACAACAGGATCACTCTCAAGGGCAGAAGCAGGAAGGAGCTGAGCACAGCAGCCAAACCCAAACTAGGCACAGCTGGATAAATCCAAACTTTGTAGATCTGCACTTGAGTTTCACTAGGTGCTAAGGTTATAACTACACCAAAGATCTACAACAAAGGTCAGAAGACAGTGCTACACAAAATGACAAAGAGAAGGAGCAAAATGCAATCTCAGACCCCAAGCCCACCCATAACA
>NW_004524815.1:2239327-2240122 GCF_000260255.1 Octodon degus | reverse complement strand
GTAGTCTACTCATGGGACATCTTGAAGTTCAGTCAATTAGAGATAAGGTGGGGATGTGTAAACCTCTCTCTTTTTGCATTCCAGATGGGAATTTCACAGTCAAAGTTTCTTACTCTTAGAATACATCATTACTCAGCGGAACATGTTTTATTTATACATGCTGAAAATGAGTTGTTTAATATTTTTTTGCACATGTGTGTGGCTTATGTGTGCCCTAGAGCCAAAATGGAATACAGGAAGTATCAATTATGACTCTATTTTACAACTAGAACAATACTGTAAAAGCAAAGTGGTCAGATTTTGTTTTCATTAAGTAAGTCATTGTTATTTAGTTTTAAAATGTAGACATGAGCTACAGGAGAACCAGGCAGATCAGGTGCCTAAAGCACTCACTGTCTTGGAGCCTAAGGCTGCTCCTCCCTAACCTTTGGAGCCTAAGGACAAGATAGCCTTTATAACAGCCTCAGCCACCATTACTGAAAGTAGGATTTCCCCTATCTGCCTTTTTAAAGGGTGGGCTTCTAGAACAGCTATAATCCAGGCTTCTACAAGGCTACACCCATCCTTAGCCAAGTTTATGCAAGATTTTCAAGTAAAATACCTTTTAAAGAAGTAATAGGCAATTTGGAACTTCTAGAGTCCATGTGCCTTTTTCTCTGTGACCTAAAACAGAAAAAGTCAGATCTTAGATCTTTAGATGACCCTGATAAGTACATTGATGTCTTTAGAGGACTTACTCAGACTTATGAATGTTTATCCTAAACCAAGCTTTGACTTCTAATGAAAAGCAGGCAG
>NW_004524815.1:2236997-2238017 GCF_000260255.1 Octodon degus | reverse complement strand
AAGGAGACATTGATTTAATTTGACTAAATTCTATGTATTTTATGATAAATGCATGAGTTCATCTGGTTAATTTCTGATGTAACCCAAGTTTTTCATGTTGATAATAAATACATGTGTGACCATTCTTAAATAAAGCTAGAAGGACTTATATCAAACTGTTAAACTATGAATAAAGGGGTTTAAAGCCAGTTTGTTAGCTCAAATGCTCATGCTTTGATTATACATGCTCTAATTTCTCAAAAAGAATGTTCTTTAGAAAATACCAAAACCCAGGTAATCATACAGGTAAAACCTATAGTGAATATGCTTGATTACTTTTAGATTCCTTTTACTGGGCTCCACCGGATTCTGTCTATAGAGACATAGTAAGGCCTTAACTGTCCACCTCATACAGCCCAGATGTGTGGAACCTTCTCAGGATTACTGCAGTCATGTCACTAGGCAAGATGCTTCCTCTAAATCCACTACAAGGGAAGTTGCTATCACATTCCTTGGACAGAGCTGCCTGAAGGAGGCCTTAAAACCAAAAATTTGTATCTTGGATCTCAGTTGAGGTGTTTTATAGCAGAAAGGATACAGAATGGAACTATAGATGGAAAATTAGAATAGTGATACAAGCAGCCTACAGGAACAAAGACCAGTGGGGAAATGGGAAAAAGTTGTTTCCCTGGGTCTGGACAGAGAAAGGGTTTATTTCAAGCAAAAATGTCCAAAGTTCCTAGAGAAGGAAAAATAAAGTGTTCATGATGGAGTCAGAGAAAGTTTCAGGTTGAAGTGGTCATGGGTCTTCTCCTTTTGGCCTGAGGGAACCCATGTTAACTGCCATTATAAGGAGAAAGCCTGTTAAACTTTTAATAGTTGCTCATGCAGATTTGCCAACCAGTGGCCCCACTTGCGGACTACAGAGTACTCAGTGTTTTCCCTACTTCTGGCAATTGATGTGCCCCAAGTAATAGCAGAGTTGGTGAGACATAAAAGGTCAGTTTATTTGAGACAATATCCAATGGCCATGTAAGGTTT
>NW_004524815.1:2235651-2236621 GCF_000260255.1 Octodon degus | reverse complement strand
TTGTAAATAGGATGTCGAGTCCGCATCTTGTACAGCAATTAACCACTAAGAAGAATGTATGCAGTGTGTTAATTATTGAAACTGTCCTACCGATTTGATTTGAAACTGTCTCATTGCTATTTGTTTATCAATAAAATTATGGCAAAAAAGACAACAATATGCAATGTATTAATTATTGAAACTATCCTTCGTCAGTTTTGAAACTGTCTCATTGTTATTTGTTTCTCAGTAAAATTAATTTAAAAAGACCTTGTACCAAATACAGAAAAAAATAAATAAAAAAGACTTTAAAAAATAAAGCTCAAGAGACAATAATCAAAAATAAAGAGAACTATGTTAAATAAGAGAAATTCTACACAGCAATGAAACAATCAGGAAATGAAAAGACAGGTCACAGATGGGAAGAAAATATTCGCAAACCATACATCTGATAAAGAATTGATATCCAAGGCATTACAGAACTCATATGATTTAGCAGCTGAAAACCAAGTAATTCAACTAAAAAAATGGGCTATGGGATCTGAATAGGCATTATCTCGGGTCGGCCAGCTAGCTCTGCCGAGTAAAGCGCCTGCTTAGGCAGAGCAGAGCACCGCAGTCGGGGTTCACTCCGCGGCTTGGCGTGCCGGCCCCGCACCACGGAGACAGCAACTGAGACCGGGCGTGGTGGTGCATGCCTGTAATCCCAGCTCTTGGAAGGCTAAAAACAGGAGACTCACTAGGAGTCTGATCTACTCAGTGAGACCCTGTAGACCCTGCACTAAATACATTTTTTAAAAATGGGCATTATATCAAAGGAGACCAAAAACGTGAATGACAGGCTGTGAAGCATGTTTACTACATCCATCATGGGGGAAACGCAAATCAGTGCCGTGATTACAGTTCACCTCACAGCTGCTAGAGTGGTGAGTACCAAAACAACAAGAAAATACCAGTGTTGGCCAACAGAAAAGAAACCCTGTACTTGCAT
>NW_004524815.1:2233439-2235551 GCF_000260255.1 Octodon degus | reverse complement strand
GCCCATGGTTCCCTCACAGCAGTTCGGGTTACTTCTTCAGAGGAAGGAATGTTGTAGGCAGCTGAATTAGATAGAAATATTATAAGCAGACAAGGCCAGGCTCTCGAGGAGACAGTATGGAAGACAAGGTGACTTTGTACCTTGGAAGAGACAGACACTCCTATTTGGGCCACACCTCAAGCCGAAAGAGGAAACACAGCTACACACTTCACTAGGGACAGGCATCAGGGATTCATATTCTAAATAGGTATCAACCACCTTGAAAGAGCCCAAATGAATAACTAGCCCACCCCCCAACAGGAAGAGACCCTGTCCCATATTCAT
The DNA here is from genome assembly GCF_000260255.1 of Octodon degus. Taxonomy (NCBI): domain Eukaryota; kingdom Metazoa; phylum Chordata; class Mammalia; order Rodentia; family Octodontidae; genus Octodon; species Octodon degus. The sequence continues at coordinate 2,235,227 of NW_004524815.1, read as the reverse complement.
ACTCACTTGCCACATGACTCACCTCCCCATTTAGTACTGGATTTAATCAATTTTACCTGAGTAATTGTGCTTGTAATCTCATTGGTAGGCCATAGCTTTGTCCCACCTCATGCCCACCTAAGCGAGTTCCCATGTTCTCCACCACCATGTAACCCTTAGACCCACCTCACCTCATGGTTTTCCTCTATAAAAGTCCCTGGAAGACATAGCTTTCTGGGGAGACCTGCTCAGGGACCCCTCCTATCCCTCTCACAGACAGGAGCTTTCTTTTCCCCAGTAAATATATTCCTCTCATAAAAAAAGAAGTAGCCCAAGAATGAACACTTTCAACACAAGATAAAACAGGTCTCAAGAAAGAAATTAAGCTAAACCAAAACAAATAAAAAAAATTCCCCAGCTATATAGGAGAGTTAAAGTAGATGGAGAGTAACCCAGGAGGATAGAGACACTCTCAGTGATCTTCCTGTGTGGGCAAAGCTATTGGAATGAGAAGGTTGCACAATTTCAAAACTCACCCACAGCTGAAAACTCACATGTTATTGCCTACCTAACTGAAGTAACAGTGGAGTCTGCCCCTCTGAATAATTCCTTGTACTCGTGTAGCTCACAACTCAGAAGCATCTTTATGTATCTTTGCATTTAGTTTTCATAATAGTACTTCAGAAGATATCACTTTTTATTCTTTAAATACATTGTGCAAATTTACATATAAACTATGGATGCATCATGTTGAATTATAAATTTACCAAATATTAGTTTAGAAGTACATAAAACTTAAAAACTGGAGAGGAAATTCATGCAGACATTTGCAGGTGAATAGAGCATAAATTTATAGATAATTAAGGCAGGTAGTGTTATAGTTAGCCACATATTCAGACAGTAAGAAACTTGAAATACACATCATTATTCTACGTACTCCACGTGCTGCATAAACAGGGTGATGCCTCCTCCACAGTATCTGTTAACACCCCTGTCCTTTATTTTCTTTTGCTGCAGAGCATCTTCTGATTCCCAAACAGTACCGACGGAGGACAGGACAAAGGTGACAGCCTTCCTCCTGCTGGGCCTGACTGACGACCCCTGCCTGTGGCTGCCCCTCTTCCTCACCTTCCTGCTCATCTACACCATCACTGTGCTTGGGAACCTGGGCATGGTCCTGCTGATCCTCCTGGACCCGTGTCTGCACAGCCCCATGTACTTCTTCCTCGGGAACCTGGCGCTGGTGGACTTCTGCTCCTCCTCAGTTGTCACTCCCACGGTCATGACTGGGCTGCTTATGGGAAACAAGGTCATCTCCTACAATGCCTGTGCTGCTCAGATGTTCCTGTTTGCATTTTTCACTACTGTGGAAAGTTACCTCTTGTCCTCCATCATCTATGACCACTTTGCAGCCATGTGTGAGCCCCTGCATTACACCACCACCATGACTACAAGAGGGTGTGCATGCTTGGTCATAGGCTGCCACATCTGTGGCTTGCTGAATGCCTCCATCCATGTTGGTGAAACACTTAGTCTCACCTTCTGTAACAACAATGTGGTCCATCTTTTCTTCTGTGATTTCCCAGCAGTCATGGCTCTGTCTTGCTCTGATACACATGTGAGTGAGCTGGCTCTTATTTACATTGCAAGCTTTAAGATCTTTTTGGCCTTCCTCATTATTTTGGTATCCTATGCATTCATTTTGTCTCCATTCTAAAGATGAGGTCAAGTGTAGGACGTCAGAAGGCTCTGTCCACCTGTGCCTCCCACCTCACCGCCATCTCCATTTTCTACAGGACCAGCGTCTTC
>NW_004524815.1:2226721-2227464 GCF_000260255.1 Octodon degus | reverse complement strand
TCAGTAAGTACAATAAATGTAAATGAATTAACCCACTTCTCCTGGTGTTTGCAAGTGGCCCCCTACTACAAAGAGGAAGGAGGGTGGCCAGTGGACGGTGGGGGGATGGGAAGGCTGTGTGGATTTCCTGTTTGTTGGGAGCTGGGAACCACCCTGAACGTGGCAGCCCACTTAGAGAGAGCAACTCCAGGGCACAACTCTTTGAAGATCCCACTGCTGACAACGAAGTAGGGGTTCGGAAAGAAGTGTTAAAGATATACAGGAGAAGACATAAACACTTCCCAATTGAAGAGAATATAATGATGTCCTAGAAGAAGCAAAAGACATTGTGTTCAGCTTGACCAACACAGGGAATTTGGGAAATACCAAAGAGGAAATGGAGATACACCAAGGAGGAAAACAAAGGTGTCATTCAGAAAAATAAGTTAAAGTGGACTCGAGAGCAGTAAGAGTGGGAAGGAGCTCTAGAGGTAGAGCGACAGGAAGATGAACGAAGGAGACTATTGATTCAAAAGGAGATGGCAGATTCTCAATTGGAAGAGTAAGCGGGCCTTCACAGATGAGCTGGAGAGTTCTGATCGCCCTGTTGCTCTGCTTTTGCCTTGGCGCAAAGCTAGATCTTCCCAGTTGGAAATGCAACTTGGCAAACCCAAACCTGTTCAGCCATCGACACTTTCCACAGGTAAGCATAAGGGTCAGCATATTTCACTGGAATCTATTCAGAAGCTCAAAGAAGCCTCTAT
>NW_004524815.1:2224015-2226621 GCF_000260255.1 Octodon degus | reverse complement strand
TAACAATAGCTAATGCATTACATATTGTTATCAAGTAGACAAAAGGGAAAAATGCAAGTCAGTTGTCCTAATAGTATCTTAGAACATTAAAAAGGAAGATTTTTGCTAATATTAATTGGAGATTTTTTTGTCCCAGGGTTATTTTGAGAATTCACAGATTTTGCCTGAGTGTTTGAGGGTTTCTGTTTCTACTGTATTTGTTTTTTACATCTTGTTTGTCAGTTAGGTGATGTTATGATTTACTAAAGTTTGCTGATGCTTGTTGTAAGTAATGCCTTCTGTATATTCGATGGCTACAGATTGCAAATTATTGTCTTCATAATCTTATTTTGTTTGTGCCTCTCCTTCTAGAGTTTCTAAGCAGCACAAGTTTTATTGTCTCTGAGCCTAAGATTATTTCTACTAGTCCAAGCCTGAAGGTTTTAGTGTATTGTCACCATTTCAGCACTAGAGGGTACCCCAAGTTTACGTGTGTCACAAACCTGCAGTTGTGTTTTCTTTGTGAGCTGTGGGATTGCCTAAAACTGTGAGACCATCTCTTCACACCTCTATTTAGGCCTAGGTGTCTCATTTAAAGTCACAGACTTGTGTTGAAGAACTGCAGGGCTAAGCCAAGCTCTAGGCCTCACCATGAAGTATAGAAGCCTAACAGTTTTGCAAGGACCTGGTCCTCACCTCCCTTTTCATTCTGACATAATTATGCAATTGTTCTCTCCATGTTCTACCTCATAGGTTGAGGAGAGATAGAGTGGGCATTCTTCTGGCAACCAATACTGAAACTTGACCTTATCTCCAGAGCTCAGAGCCTATTAATACCAGTGAAGCACAGGCATAATACTGAGATGCTGTGGTGGACTGGCAACCGGTGGTCTACTTGTAGCACCCAGCTGAACTGAGCAAGCATGGTGCCGGGTGTAAGAAGCCCACCTGAAGGTTGTTGAAAGTAGCATAAAAGGTAGAACTGGGGAAGAAGTGAGGCTCTTGGGAGCTGGTAGAAGCTGTTGGGAAGCTGTTAGGGAGCTGCTGCTTCTCTTGGTCTATGCTGCGAGAGGGCCTTGCCGTGCTGGATTTCCTGATGAACTTGGCTGTTCTCATCAGAGGAGGTGCTCAGGACCTCACTGTTGCAGAGGATGGCTGTGGTTTGCTTTGGCAGAGCCCTGGTCTTCACTTTGAGCATCACTTCCCAGATCTGGAAGGGAACATAATGCATTTCTCAGTCTTGGGAAAAGCTTGTCACGTCATTTTTCTGGATGAAACTCAGCCCACCTCACTGTTGCAGGAGCTCGGGCCCTCACTGTTGCAGAGGATGGCTGTGGTGCTTGTCAGGGGAGCTCTTTCTTATCTTGAGCATTGCGTCCTGCCTCCAGGCTCCTCAATCTGCTTTCACTGATCTTTCATCCATCTCGCAAAGACTTCCTAGCTTCCACCACTGGCCTCTGGGCCTGCGCAACACAGATCCATGAAGCACGTTTGAATGAGACACTGTCATGGGCTCCGGACTTGTGCTGGGCATGGATAAGGGCTGTAGCTATCTAGCTGGACTCATGATGGACACTACTGTGGGCTCCAATCCCTGAGTTGGATTCTTCGGACTTTAGTGTATGGAGAGATTTCCTGTACTCTCTTTGTATGGGACTCCTTGGATAACTACTATAAATAGTCTTATAAAGTACGTTTCCCATATTATATTGTTTCCCCTTGCGAAACCCCAAACTACAACTGATGCTGAAGTGCTTTCAGCCTTGAGACTACTGCAAGCAGTTATAGGTAGTGCTGGCTCAAATAGACATTCAGTTGCTTGGGTTTATAGATCTCCACCTGGCATTGCATTGGGTCCAGAAACTGTGTGTGGCCACAGCGCCAAGAAACAGGCACTAGAGCTGCCCCGTTATAGGTTTTGCCTGGTCAACACCAAGTTTCAAGACAGCACTGTGCTCAATTTATAGCCCTGCCAGCCTGGATAAAGTCTCCCTTTGCTATGCTTTTTAAGTTTGGAAACATCCTTTTGCCACGTAGGCTGACATAGTGCTGGCTTCAGCTTGGTCTCACAGCCACAGATGCAGCCAAAATATGAGGCCATCCCTCCAGGACACAAGTCTCTGTCCGTGCTGGGCAGTTGAGGGGTGCTCACTACTGCCCGGTGCCTCTCCATGGTATGCCTGGCACTGGCTTCCAAGGCGAAGTCCTGCACTGACGCCTTCCCCAACTCCCCAGCATGTGAGGTCTGCCTCCTTGCTTTGCTGTGGGAGTTCAGGGATGTGGGTAGAAACACTCCCTGGGGCATCTAGCTACATGGACCCTGGGGCTCATTCTCAGTACACTCGTCTGGGTCATGGGCTGTGAGACTCTGCCCAGACCTGGGTTTCCCTGCCTGGCCGTGGTGTTGTGTTTGAATCCCAAGGTCTGGACTTAATTTCTCTTTCTCTCCTCTAAGATGGGGAGTCTCTCTCCACACCGCACTGGGTGCAGTAGGGGGAGGAGTGAGGCAAACAGTTGCCCTCTCTGATTTTCTCAGGCACTGCGGTCTCTCTTCTGGCTTCCTTCACTCTTGTGAGATTAGAGTAGTGCATTTTTAATTACTTAACGCATTTTCTGCAGAGAATCAC
>NW_004524815.1:2217251-2221380 GCF_000260255.1 Octodon degus | reverse complement strand
GAGCTCCATGACGGTGCCTGGCTCCTGTTTACCAGACTGAAGTCCCCCAATGACCCGACACGACATTAGTGTAAAGAGACCAGTTTCTGATCAGAGCCTCTGGTCATCATTTATTGAAACATGTGCTAATATTTTATGAGACGGTAGCCCGCTCGCTGCGTATAGGCAGTGAGCCTGCAACTATAGATGGGGAGTGTACCGAGGGTGACCGCCGCACTGGTCGGTGCCCACAGCTAACCCTGCAGGAGGGTCTCACGTACCCATCCTGACTCGTGACGCGCAGACACAGCTCCATAATGCATGTGAGAAGGCCTATTTTAGTATTTCTAAATCGCAAAGGAAGAAGCTGGGCTCAGCAGAAGATAAAACAACTCTCCTGGGTACCAGTCCAATTCAGGATGGATGCAGGCCTTCACGGTGCGTTTCCTAACTCCATGCTTATGGTGTTTCTATGAACGCATCAGGAACATGGGATCTTTTTCACTACTTCTTGAGAGAATTTCTCCAGTATTATTCATTCATTCTTCCAGAGATGATTTTTTTTTTTTTATTTCAGACACACAATTTGAGAATTCCTATCCTTTCTTTTCAAGGTGGGCTTCTATATTCAATAAACATTTGTATTGAAATGCAATTAATACCAACATAATTGGGGCAGCTACACGATCTGCACACTATTTATTATTTTAATTTGTTATCTGCTTGGAATTACCACAGGTATGAGGATGCGCTCGGGTGAAGGGCACCAGCAGGCTTCATTCACCTGTGCCTGCCGCCTCACCGCAGTCCCCATCTTCTATGGGACCGGCTTCTCCATGAACCTGCGGCCCAGCTCCACCTCTCCATGGACACAACAGCGTCCATGTTCTACAGCAGGGTCATCCCCATGCTGAGCCCCAATATCTACAGCCTGAGGAACAAGGGGGTCAAGAGCACACTCAAGAAAGTTTCCCAGAAGGCAAGATATTCTCAGACTTCAGTCATTTAATCATGTGGAACCCACAGTGAGTTACCTCATCCTGCCAAGATATACCCAGTTGAATAAGTGAAATGTTTATGACCATGCAGGGAATTAAAACAAAATTGTATCTAATCTTATTAAGTACTTTTATTTGAGTAATGGCTCCTGTCATGCAAAATAAAGACAAACGTGTAATAATTTTAAAATTAGTTTGTTTAATGAAGCATTTGAGATTTTTGTTGACATTTTATCCAGTTATAAATAATTAATTATAGCAACTAACTAAATTACTATTTCAGTCATTTTTAGAGTAATTTGATAAGAGAAAACATACTCAACTCATGTTACTATTTTCAGAAGATGAATAGCTATATTAGAATGAAAGAAGTGAAAAATACGCTCATTATTTGCTTTAATGCCTACCAAACTCTCCCCATTCTGTTAGTGAGATTTTCTTTTCTCTGGCATTGTTTTTTAGCTTCCTTGTCAAAACATAGATGGTTAAAGTTGCCTGGGTTTCCTTCTGCATCTTCACTACTATTTGGAACATAAATGTAATTAGTGCATCAATATACTGATAAAAAAAAAGAATAAGAATGGAAAATACAGTAACATTAGCAAAAATGTTATTCTCTATTTCTTACACAGTGTGTTGAAATGCTTGCTTCTGTCCTGACTCTGGAAGGGGTGTGTTGTCCTGCTGCCCTCCTCCCTATTCACTCCACCGCCTTCACAGCGGTTTCTCACTGTTCCCATATAGCTCCTGCCACATCTCTGTCTCAAAGCTCTGGGATTGCTCTGCTCTGTAGCTGAGCTACTGTGAGGTCATAGCTTTCACTCTGTCCACCCAGAGGACGTTTAGACCTTAGATCTTCCTTTATATAGTAGCCATCCCACTTGCATGGACATCCCTACCTCTTGCTTCATTCTGCAGAATGGTATCAAGATTCAACTCTGGCATTTGAGTTTTCATCTGGTGATTTATGTCCTTCAACTTAAATAGAAACTCCCTGTAAGACATGGTGCTATCTGCCTATTTCATGCAAAATAATACTGTGAGCTTTGATTTTGAAATCTTGGCGATTAACATTTTTACGGAACAAAATAATTCTACAATACATATGAGGGAGTAAGCTATGAAACTCTGTACAATTCAAAAACTTCTACTCAACAATGACTCCAGTTTTCCCAGGAAATTAACATTCTGAAAAATGTTGACATCTAACAATGAACAATTTTTCCTTTGAAATTCTTCAGGCTGTTTGCTTCCCTGCCTAAAGCTAAGGACTGACAAGTATACCTGAAGACTAATTGTAATATCTCCCCACTTCCAAAAATCAAAATTTAATTAAACTATTGCACTCTCCCACACTGACTCAGTGTTTACTCATTTTACTGAAGAATTACTTTCTAGTGCCCTTGAACTCTTGTTGGATGTTGGACAGTAAAGAAAATGGTTTTTCTTCTTGCAAATTTATTAATAAACCTCCTTTGATCACTTCACATTGGATATGGAGTTTTCATTACTGCACTCCAGAAGTGGTACTAGAGAATAATGGGGACTTTAAAAAATACTTTAAGAATTTTCACTGGAATTCAAGGAAAACAGTAAAAAATAAAACCCCTCCCCTGAGAAAAATCAAGGTGTTATAAAGAGCTGTTTCCCATGACCAGGGCTGAGTGTCCTTTGTAATGCCAATTCAGGAAGATTTTAAAATTTTCCAGTGTGTGTTTAATTATTGTGTTTCATAAATGGGGACTTCTTTTCAACTTATCTTTATTCTGGTCCAGTATTTGATGTTAGTTGTAGTGAAGAAAGAGCCAAGTTTTATTTTAGGTTTACATAGTACTGGACTGCAGCAGCTCTGTCTGGGCTGCACAGAGAGCCTGCTAAGCTCTTCAGTAGCTGGACATAACCCTTCCACACCATAGTAATAAGCTGGGATTTAGGTTGTCTCCTGAGGGAAGAGGGTAAGATGTTTTCTGTTAGGGAGGAAGTACAAAATGGGTATTTCATGATCACAAGTACAACAGAAAAGACTGCATAGTTGCTTTCTATAGTATTCTTTTTCTTTTTCTTTTTCTTTTTTTTTTTTGTGGCCGGCTCAGCCCACCCCAGGGGCAGGGCTGGCACGGCATGTGGTGCCAGGCACTGGAGTGCAGTTCCTGCCCTTGCCTAAGCTTGCCTAAGCAGGGCTTTAGACCGCTGAGCTATCTCGTTGGCCCACTTCCATATTATTTCTTTTTCACCCATGGTCACCTGGGGCTCTATTTCTCAGCTTTCCTGTGGTTCACTGTCCATGCTCCTGTCCATGAATGTGACTGAAGGCACGTACGCCTCTTTCCACTCCTGGAATCCTCCCACACCATCCTCTGCTTTCTCTTTCTTTGTCACCAGTTGGATGAAGAGAATTCAGACCACAGGGGATGATGAACCCACCAAGTGGAAAGAGGCTGGGTCACTGAGCCCACATACAAAGTTCCCACAGGACAGATAGTTGAACAATGCGTGAGTAAGAAAATCCTGTACAGTCGGCCTAGTGCTACGTTGGGGTTCAGATGGTTGATAGTATTGTTAATTCTCACTAACATGGAGATAAGCTGAAAGTCGGTGGTAGGAGGCAGAGAATAGATGGTGTATAATTAAAACTTTGTCATATTTCTCTGTCACAATTTAATTTCACAATTGTTTATTTGGGAATCCTCACCCAGCCACCAAGTCTTAATTAAAATGGTGACCACACATACTATTAGCCCAAATTTGGGACATAGAAGAAAGCTCAACTTTCATTTCAGTCTAACCAAGCTTTGTCACATAGTGCAAGTTAATTCAAGTTCTTAGAATCTACTGAGGAAAACACTGGCAGCCTCACAAAATTGTGTCAGTGGGGACAAAATCTCCCTCAGTCTTAGAACACTCCAGAACAGAACAGCTGCTCAAAATGTCTTCTCACACTTCCTTTCCAGTCTTTCTTCTAGCCTCCTTTCATTTCATCATCTAATTCGTCAAACTTCCCCCACAAACTGTTGGAACATGTATTAATAATATTTTCTTTATTTTTTTTTAAATCCCCTTTTATTTTATTTATTTTTTTTTACAAATAATACACTGCATATATTCTTCTTAGTGGTTAACTGCTGTACAAGATGCGGACTTGTGATCCTATT
>NW_004524815.1:2213675-2217151 GCF_000260255.1 Octodon degus | reverse complement strand
GGCCCTCACTGTTGCAGAGGATGGCTGTGGTGCTTGTCAGGGGAGCTCTTTCTTATCTTGAGCATTGCGTCCTGCCTCCAGGCTCCTCAATCTGCTTTCACTGATCTTTCATCCATCTCGCAAAGACTTCCTAGCTTCCACCACTGGCCTCTGGGCCTGCGCAACACAGATCCATGAAGCACGTTTGAATGAGACACTGTCATGGGCTCCGGACTTGTGCTGGGCATGGATAAGGGCTGTAGCTATCTAGCTGGACTCATGATGGACACTACTGTGGGCTCCAATCCCTGAGTTGGATTCTTCGGACTTTAGTGTATGGAGAGATTTCCTGTACTCTCTTTGTATGGGACTCCTTGGATAACTACTATAAATAGTCTTATAAAGTACGTTTCCCATATTATATTGTTTCCCCTTGCGAAACCCCAAACTACAACTGATGCTGAAGTGCTTTCAGCCTTGAGACTACTGCAAGCAGTTATAGGTAGTGCTGGCTCAAATAGACATTCAGTTGCTTGGGTTTATAGATCTCCACCTGGCATTGCATTGGGTCCAGAAACTGTGTGTGGCCACAGCGCCAAGAAACAGGCACTAGAGCTGCCCCGTTATAGGTTTTGCCTGGTCAACACCAAGTTTCAAGACAGCACTGTGCTCAATTTATAGCCCTGCCAGCCTGGATAAAGTCTCCCTTTGCTATGCTTTTTAAGTTTGGAAACATCCTTTTGCCACGTAGGCTGACATAGTGCTGGCTTCAGCTTGGTCTCACAGCCACAGATGCAGCCAAAATATGAGGCCATCCCTCCAAGACACAAGTCTCTGTCCGTGCTGGGCAGTTGAGGGGTGCTCACTACTGCCCGGTGCCTCTCCATGGTATGCCTGGCACTGGCTTCCAAGGCAAAGTCCTGCACTGATGCTTTCCCCAACTCCCCAGCATGTGAAGTCTGCCTCCTCGCTTTGCTGTGGGAGTTCAGGGATGTGGGTAGAAACACTCCCTGGGGCATCTAGCTACATGGACCCTGGGGCTCATTCTCAGTACACTCGTCTGGGTCATGGGCTGTGAGACTCTGCCCAGACCTGGGTTTCCCTGCCTGGCCGTGGTGTTGTGTTTGAATCCCAAGGTCTGGACTTAATTTCTCTTTCTCTCCTCTAAGATGGGGAGTCTCTCTCCACACCGCACTGGGTGCAGTAGGGGGAGGAGTGAGGCAAACAGTTGCCCTCTCTGATTTTCTCAGGCACTGCGGTCTCTCTTCTGGCTTCCTTCACTCTTGTGAGATTAGAGTAGTGCATTTTTAATTACTTAACGCATTTTCTGCAGAGAATCACTGGGGGACCTTACTCAGTTGCAATCCTATTCCCAATCTTTAATAGTTTTCTGTTCTAAAAAGGTTTTATTCTTTCCATTTTCTCTTTTATGTATCCGCTGTCCTAGTGGGTTTTAAAATTTTACATGCCTTTATGATGCATATCCTTCTCCTGTACACAAATAAGACTTCCTGAAGCACCTTGTGTAAGGCCAATTTAGTGGGGCCAATTTCCCAATCTTGTCTTGGAAGTCCTTATTTCTCCTTTATCCCTGAAAGTAACATGATAGCTACAGTATTCTTAATATGCAGCTCTTCTTTCTTTTAGAGTTTTGGATATCATTATTTTCTCTCTTGGCTTATAAGATTTCTGCAGAGAAGTTTGCTTTTAGTCTTCTGGGTTTCTTGTAAGTGTGGTTTGATTTTTTTTTTTTTTTTTGGATTTTTTTTTCGTGGGTTTTTGACAATTTCACTTTATTATGGTGAGGATCTGTTTTGGCCAATTCTATTTGAGGTCCTTAGATTTCATATGCCTAGATATTCGTGTCTTTTCCACCATTTGGAAGGTTTTCAGCTATTATTCTATTAGATATATTTGTTATTCTTTTCCTTTGTGGAGCTGACTTTATCATAACCATTATTTTCTTCTATTTTACATGGCTTTTTCCATAGGTCTGGCTTCCAGTTTAAAAATTCTTTCTTCTCCTTAATCTAGTTTGTCTTGGAGCTCTTGCATTTGCCATGCTTTGTCACTGTAATGAAACATTAGGGGCAGACTGCATCACAAAGGACAGAGGCTCTTCTAGCTTATAGTTCCGTATGTGCAAGGCCCAGGGCTTCCCTATGGCACTAGCTCTCCACTAACAGAGTGTAAGGTAGCCAAGAGCGTGGCACGGCAGGGACAGAGCACACTGGATCTGTCCCTGGGGTCTCTCTCCCTCCTGTCATCTCCAGGTTCCAACCATGAGTTACATCCCACGGTCTTCATCTAGGTCTAATCGGTTCCCAAAGGACTCAGCTCTAATCATGAACCTCAGGTTAGGTTTCTGCTTCCCAAAATTCACTAGCACAGGATTTGGGGAATTAAACTTATGCAAGAGTTCAGCATTCCTCAACTGTCTCTATTGCTTTGCTAATTCATTAATTATGACATGAATTGTTTTCCTAAATTCATTGAATTGTCAATCTGTATTACCTTCTCTCATGGAGTCTCCTTGGACTCATTCTTTAGCATTGTTTATAGAATGTTTCATCCATGCCATTTTCTTTGGGGACAGCTGCTGAAGCGTCGTTATGCTGCTTGGGATGTGGCGCCACCACACTCTCACACTTCTTTTGTACCTATTGTTGGGGTTTGCATCTGGCCGCTAAGTTGTCTGCATGAACCCTGTGAGGTAGCTGTCGAGTGAAGGCATCTCCCCTGAAGATGTCCCTGATAGGACGCGTGCCAGGCTGCACAGCAGTAGCTCCCATAACTCATGTCACCCCCGGAGTTCCACCTCCCATCAGAGCAGCAGTGGCATGAGATTCTCGTTGGAACGTGAACCCTACCCTGAACTGTCTCCCATCAGCCTCCGAGGGGACCATCTACTGCAGGAAAACAAGCTCAGGTGTGAATTCTGTGTTAGGGTGAAGTGTGCAATTAATAACATAGCATATATATTACAGTATAATAATGATAGGAATAAAGTGAATGATAAAGGCAAAGAGCTTGAACTATCCAGAAACCCTCCCCAAGCTCACTGCAGCCCTCACGTTGATTTCTGTCCCTGGTGATAAACTTGGTCCTTGCTTCCTACTGGCAACTGCGGCCTTCAGCGCCAGCTTGGAAGGCTCTGGACATTGCTGCAGCAAGTGCCCTGCAGCTCCTTCACCCATCTATGACTGATGGATCTGAGCACGGGGCGGGTGGTGTCAGTGTCAGAGATTCCACCATCTCTAAGGGGCATGTGGGGTGAGAACACTCTCATAGTGGGGAGATGGGGTGATGCACAAAAGAGTTAGGGTGCAGCACCCATCGTGTGGCCTTCTGGGCAGTGGGGGTAGGGACACAAGGGACATGGAGCTGAGTGGAAGTCTCCTCACTCTCTTCTGGGGAGGCATAGGCGATGGGGGCCTGCACAATGGCAGTGTTGTGGACTGTCAAGGATGAACCCCTCACCCCTCTGTACCAGTACC
>NW_004524815.1:2212591-2213097 GCF_000260255.1 Octodon degus | reverse complement strand
CTGTACTTTCCAAAGCAATATACAAATTCCATAAATCCTTCTCAGACTTATAGTGGGACTCTTTACAAATATATAAAACATTTTTAAAATTCATATGGAATCAAAAAAGACCCCCAAAAGTCAAAGTCACCTTCAAAAATGAGAAAAAATTGAGTTATAATACTTCCTAATATTGAATTATATTACAACACTATTGTGACCAAAACAGTATTTGGTGGGCCTAAAAGCAGACCTATGACTATTATTTCATGATGCAAACATTTCATGGCTACTCCACCTGCAATTTTAAATAGACAATCTGAAATCGATCACTACATCTTATTCCTCCCATCTCACTGACCTTTGTCTTTTGTTCAGCACCTACCTTTCCTCAACCACCCTTCCTGTGCAGTCTGGTAGGGATTATTCTTCCCACATTGTATCTCATAAGTGTACGCATAAATATATCCTTCATAAGTAAGAGTAACATAATATTATTCACATATATACATATATATTTAATGTAT
>NW_004524815.1:2163532-2212491 GCF_000260255.1 Octodon degus | reverse complement strand
AAAACATTTAAAAATTAGATTATATTTTAAAAAATAGGATAAAGAATTCTATGCTTCTCATGTTTGCACATAAGTCCAAAAATCTCACCATATACAACTTTGAAGCAGGACAGTCCCACAATATTCCTTTTCCTGTCTCTTGCTTTCATTCAATGAATGAAAGCAGGAACATGTATTAATAATATTGACTTGCTTTTATAGATTTAATTTTACTAACTACTTAGCACTTAGAGAGCAGTCATGTCTTTTCTCTGGTCTGCATTGCCGCAGTCTAGCCTAACACTGATTGCACAAGGAACTAACATTGTCTAATAAACGTGATTTGATGAGGGAGGAAACTAATGTAGGCTGACATCCTCAGTAATGAGTAAGACAAACTTTTTTATAAGTTTCTTTTGTTTCTTTGACCAAAATATAGAATGTCTATTTATGTGGGGTTCTTTTTTACATTTGCTTCTCCCACAAAAATAACAGCTCTGTACATACTCTTCCTCCACCAAGAGAATAAGAGTTCTGGAAATACATATGTCTATGCTAAAACAATGACTTGTGCTTAGAAGACTGGGGCTCAGTACAAGACTGTAATGAAGGAGTGGATGTTAAGGAGAATTAAACCAAAAATACACCACTTGTTTATAAAAAGTTGAACCCCAAAGGCAAACATACTAACTAAATATTTGACACAATGCAAATTTTTGGACTATTTTCTTATGCTTATTATAACTAACATAGGTGTGTGGAATTATACGTGACAAGCATTCACCTATAAAAGACTCATGTTCATCTTTATTTGTAGCTGAGAAATACTCCATTGTGTAAAACCACATATTTTCTATCCACTTCTCAGTTGATGGACACTTGGGTTGTTTCCAAGATTTCACTATGACATATTGCACTGCCATAAACATGGGTGAACATACATCGCTGTGGTATGAGGTTTTCAGTTCTTGTGGAAAAATATCCAAGAGTGGAATAGCTGGGTTGAACGATACCTCTAATCCTAGCTTTTTGTGGAATCTCCACTCTGATTTCCATAATGGTTGCACCAGTCTGCACACCCACCAACAGTGGAGAAGGCTTCCTTTTACCCCCAGCCCCTCCAGGACTTGTTACTAGCTGGCTTCCTGATTACAGCCATTCTTTCTGGAGTGAGATGGAATCTCAGTGCTGTTTTAATTTGCATTCCTCAAATGACCAGTGATAATTGTGATGAACTATTATGATATCTGTAGTAATTATGCATTAAAATCATAATATTTTGGATATACTTGGTTAAGTAAAATATACTATTAAAATTAAAAAAAAATGACCAATGATAGTAATTGAATGAAACTAGAGACCATACTCATAAGTGAGATAAGTCAGACCTGCATGTATAAACAAATGTCCTATTATCTTCCTAGTGTCAGAACCTGAAAGAGTAAATAAAATCCAAGAGGTACAATAGATGCTGTGAAAGGGAAAGAAACTGTTCAAAGGGAAGGGAACAACTAGGATGAGGGAAAGGTGAAAAGAAAGAAAGAAGGGAGGGGGAAATGTACCTGTATATATGCAGGATAGCTTGGATAATTGCACTGCAGATTTCTACTGGTCTATTGAAATGAACAGTTAATGCTTTTTTTTCTTTCCTTCTTTTTAATTTTGTGTAACATTCTGACCAATTCTGCATGCTTCTATCTGGTAATCTGAACAACTAATTTGAAGACAACAATATGTAATAGAGCAATCATTGTTGAATTCCCGTCGTTTTGTTTAGTAAAATTCTGTGTCTTTTCTATTTCTTTTTTTTTTCTTTTTTACTAGTTTTTGCTGTCTTTGTCTTTTCTATTTCTTTTTTTCTTTTTTACTAGTTTTTGCTGTCTTTGTTTTTAAAAAAAATGAGAAGAACTAAATTTTCTCACAAAACTGGAAGCCAGGTGGCCAAAACCAGCTCACGGGAAGAAAACAAGCTGTGCTCTTGCAGGTTTCAGAGGCAGTAGTTTCTGTTTGTTTTCATTTTCTGGAGACTGCCAGGATTCCTTTGCTTTCATTTGCACCAGCCAAATAAAAATTCAGAAAGAGCTGTCACCATGCCACAGGTTCCTTAGATTCCCCTTTCACCTTCGTTACTGGTGCTTTAGCCGTGGTGCTGGGCGTTGAACCACGGCCTCATGCGGTATTACGCATCTTGCCTGTATCGGTCAGCTCTCTCGCTGCTCGGGTGAAGTCGCTGAGAAATGCAACTAGAATGTGCAGACTTGCTTTCCCTCACAGTTTTGGAGGTTTCGGCGTCTGATCACCTCGCTCACAGGCAGCAACAGCATGGCGGAAGCTTCTGGCCTCGGAAAAGGACTCAGCTCTGGGTGAGCAGATGCAGAGAGACTGGGAGAGAGCCAAGGTGAGAAACACACCCTCCTGGGGCTGGCCACGTTCCTCCTCCAACCAAGCCACCTCTAACAGTCAGGCCAGCTGCAAACTTCTCTGTGACTGACCCCATCACGGGGTGGACACCCTCATGATCCGGTCACCTTCCAGAGTTCCACCTCTGCACTCAGGAGGCAGTGGGGGGACTGCCTTTTTAACTCTTCCTGACATCTGTAACATTTTCCTTTCAGATGCAAAGCTGAACTTTGGAAAGGTTAAGTTCCCAACTTGGGACTGAGCCACCTGAGCACACAGAACAGACTTGTAACTACTACATACGTGACCAGCAGAGTGGGTTTGTGACAGTCTGCTGGTGGCCGAGAGTTTAGAGCAGATTGCAGGGGACAGGATGGTTCAATCTCCTTTAAGGGAAAAGAGGCATCCCCAGCCCTGAAAAGTAAATTGGGAGGTAAGGATTTAGTCTCTGTCTCTCTGTCTATCTGTCTCTGTCTCTCTCTTTCTCTCTCTCTCTCTCTCTCTCTCTCTCTCTCTCTCTCTCTCTCACTATTTTTTTCTGAAATACTCTAGAGACATCTTTAAGAAACAGAAAAATGTCTGCTATGCAAGGTGGCTATTAATAACAGTAGTGTGTTATATAATTCAAAATTGCTAGAAGATAAGATTTTGAGTATTATCACCACAAAGAAGGGGTAAACATTTGAGAAGATTATGTGTCTGAGCTCTTTAAACACAATGAATCCATAACTTCTCTGAGACATTACACTGTATTCCATAAACTATTTAATTATTTTCTACCAATAAGATTAAGAAATTTTTTATTTGTTATATTTTAGGGAAGGGTCTATAGGGTGTTCAGAGTCTCACTACTAGATCAGACTCATAGTGATCTGCCTGTTTACAGCCTCCCAAGAGCTAGGATTTCAGGCATGGGCCACCACATCCAGTCTCAGTCACCATCCCAGCGTGTTCCAGGGGCAAGGGTAGCACAGCAGGCCTGGGGATTGAACCCCGGCCCCTGCACCTGCTTGCAGGCGCTTTAATCTGCTGAGCTATTTGGTCAGCTCTTGAAATTAAGAAAACATTGAACAAATAAACATAAATAATATTTTTGCTGTGAAGACTTGATGGATCTCTGAAAAATATCAAAAATAAAAGTAAATTAAATTTTACAAATAATCTTTAAAGATATAAGTTGGAATGCAAAAGGGTGTGGCCTTCCACACAGTTGGGAGTTCCTGATCAATTGAATATGTTCACCATATGACCAAGCAAACCAGTGTCTGTGCATTTACCTAAATGGAATAAAAAAACTATGTTCACACAAAACTAACAGCCATTGCTTAAATCAACTTTATTCACAATTACCACTGAAATGAGCAAACATTACTATTACTCTGAATCAATCAAGAGTGAAAAAAAAAACGTGAAGTTAATATTATACTATAGAATGCCGTAATGAAAAGGCTTTACTATAGATGTAAGTATCAAAATGTTTGCACCTCAACTGGGTTTATTTTTTTCTTTGAAAATATGTGCCTTTCTGTTTTACTGTCTTGGCTGTCACCTCAAATGGTGGTGCAAGAGCGGACTAAGAGGAGGAAGCCCTTGCTTCTGAATGACTGCTTTTTTTTCAGTAAAATTTTATTGAGAAACAAATAGCAATGAGACAGTTTCAAAACCGATTACTAGCACAGTTTCACTAATTAATCCATTGCATATTGTTGTCTTTTTCATCATACAATGAATGCTTATTCATTGTACAAGATGCAGACTCAACTGGGTTGATGCCAACACAATCATCAAGGCGACGTAGTCCTCGGATTTTGGGGAAGGACATTACTGCAAAGGAAAAATTATATGGAAATCTTGTTTAGCAGTTTTCAGAAACTGTAGAAGAGGAGTAGACTATGGGAAGCTCAGGAAATGCAGGGATTTGAGCAACGCTAACGCAGTTGTGCACTTAACACAAACTATAAATTTTATCCTAAAAGTCATGCATGTGGCCTTTTGTGATTTATATGTTAATGATTCTTTACAAAGCAGAGATGCATGCTCAAAATACCCAAATTGGTCCCCACAGGTACTTAGTTTGTTAACTAAGAGGCAAGAGAAGCTACCGATGCTCCCCTGGGGATGTCCCTTGAGAACTCCATGTCTTTCAAATCTACTCCCGCTTCCAATTCGTAGCTTCTGAGATTCAACACAACTCCAGGCCACTTCAGTTTGGAGGGACTGTGCTTCAGTCTTCTCCTTTGAATATCCTTTATTCCTCTGGATGTAGGCAGTTCTTCATGCAATCAGGCCTGTCTCAATCTGGGGACCCTGCTACATCTCAAAATAGAATGAATATTGAATGACTTGGAAATGAAGCACTCAGAGTGAGTGCTAACAGACATTCCCTTGTTATTTATAAAGACATTTTAATGTGTTATGTGGAGAGGTAATTTTATTGGTTTTATTTTGCTGTTAAGGAAAATGCAAGTGACTCTTCCAAAGAGCTAGAAAAAGATGCATGTCAAATTCAGGGCTCAAATCCATATTCTTCTTCCATTCTTTCCGCCCTGCCTTGGAGAAGCAGGAACCACTGACTACCTGAGAGCCAGCTTTTCAGATGTACTGATCTGTGGTTGAATTTCAGATTTTAGATTCACTGTTGAGATTACTGCATGATTTCGAGCAACAAGAAAAGCTACTACATTCAGTATGCACATGTAGAAAAACTATTAAAGGGCTGGCCAAATAGCTCAGCAGGTTAAAGCACCTGCAAGCAGGAGCAGGGGCCTGGGTTTGATCCCCAGGCCTGCCAGCATGCCACTCCCAAGACATTCTGAGACAGCAACTGAGACTGGTCTTGGTGGCTAGCACCTGTAATCCCAGCACTTGGGAGGCAGTAAACAGGAGAATCACTACAAGTCCGATCTACTAGTGAAACTCTGAGCACCCTGTAAACCCTTCCCTGAAACACAGGAAAGAAAAGAAGCTTCCCAAATCCTTATTTGCCTTAATCGTAAAGGTAATAATTCCTACCCATACATAACACACACATGCACCTGCTCCCACAAGCCGAACGCTATAGCACTCTCATCATTGTTGTGGAACAGAATACTTGCTAAAAGGGCTCATGTGGATTAGATCCAGCAGATGTAAAGCCTTGCAGGAGCTGGCGTGTGAAGTGAAGCTCCGGGGGTGAAGGGGACAGCTGGCCAAGAACAGTGCTTTGCTTTGGATGGGAACCACCTGAAGACTCCCTATTCAAATAGGGAGAACCGGAGCACTGTTCCTACTCAGCTAGAGTCAGGTAAAATTTTTTATATGTTGTTTTCATAGACCAATGATAAATGTATGTATTTATAAGATACAGTGTGATGTTACAACATGTTTCCAAGGCAGCGTATGCCAGAGAGAAAGATCTGCAGCCTCATATCCACTCACAAGCTATAAAGTCAGTCCTAAATCTCAGTAACTCAAACATAGATGATACTGAGAGAACAAAGTGGGAATTAACATGAGAAGCAAACATCCCTTCAGTGAAAGCTTTGCCCTTCTAGAAAGAAAGTAAGCAAAAACAAAACACATATTTAAAAAATATTCCAGCTACATAGGCAGGTAAAGAGGCCAGAAGATACCTAGGGAGTGTAGAGAAAATCCAAGTAAAATTGACCCCGAAGTGTAAGAAAAAACAGAAGAGGAAGTCCCAAGATTTCAAATCTCACCCACCTTTAAAAAGTAGCATACTGTCACGTACCTATCCTAAGTAAGTGTAGAGTCCGTCATTCTGTTTAAATAGTATTCTCACTCCTGGTACTTAGGAGGCTGGCTACCCACAAGTTACACAGTGTTTTTCTGCATTTTTACATTTACTTTTCATAACAGTATCTTTAGTAGATATCATTATTTTCTTAATATAATCATATATAAATTTTTGGAAATATGTGAATAGCTCAACAAATTGACCATATATTAGATTAAAAGTACATATAATTTGAAAAATGGAGAAATTATCCATATGGAGACATTTCTACTTAAACAGTTTGTAACCCTACAGAGAATTAATGGAATCGGTTCTGTAGTTAATCTCATGCTTAGATATGGGTAAACTTGAACTATGTATTATTGTCCTACCAAAGGACTGCAGATATTACATAAACATCCTGCTGTTAGGATAAGATCTGTCCCACAGTATCTCCTAACAAGGCGTCTCCTGGCCTCCTTACTTCCCTTTGCTGCAGGGTGTCTCCTGATTCCCAGGTAACCCCGATGGAGAACAGGTCGGAAGTGATGGAGTTCGTCCTTCTAGGCCTAGCCAGTGCCCCAGAACTCCGCGTCACGCTCTTCATCGTGATCATTTGCATCTACCTCATCAATGTGCTTGGCAACCTGGGGCTGATCCTCTTGACTCGTGTCGAGTCTCGCCTCCACAGCCCCATGTACTTCTTCCTCACTAACCTGTCTCTAGTAGATGTCGTGTACTCCTCAGCCGTCACCCCCACAGCTGTGGCTGGGCTCCTTATAGAAGCACAAGTCATCTCCTACAATGCTTGTGCTGCTCAGATGTTCTTTTTTGCAGCCTTTGCCACTACAGAAAATTTTCTTCTGGCCTCCATGGCCTACGACCGCTATGCCGCGGTGTGCACACCCCTGCACTACACCAGCACCATGACCACACGTGTGTGTGCGTGGTTGGCCATCGGCTGCCATGTCTGTGGCTTCCTGAACGCCTCCATCCATGTGGGGGAAACATTTGAGCTCTCTTTCTGTAACTCAAATGTGGTCCATCACTTTTTCTGTGATGTTCCAGCAGTCATGGCTCTCTCCTGCTCTGATAGACATGTTAATGAGATGGTTTTAGTTTACGTGGCAACCTTCAACGTCTTTTTTGCTCTTCTAGTCATCTTGATATCTTATTTATTCATATTTATCACTATATTAAAGATGCAATCTACTTCAGGACACCACAAGGCTCTGTCCACCTGCGCCTCCCACCTCGCCTCAGTCACCATCTTCTACGGCACCGTCATCTTCATGTACCTGCAGCCCAGCTCCAGCCACTCCATGGACACGGACAAGATCGCCTCCATGTTCTACACCATGGTCATCCCCATGCTGAACCCCGTGGTCTACAGCCTCAGGAACAAGGAGGTCAAGAGAGCAATTAAAAAGGTTCTTTTGGGCCAGCCAAATAGTTCAGCAGATTAAAGCACCTGCAAGCAATGCAGGAGCTGGGGATTGATCCCCAGGCCTGCGTGCCAGGCCTACCAGCCCCGCCCCTGAGGAAAGCTGAGATGGCGATTGAGACTGGTTGTGGTGGCGCACGCCTGTAATCCCAGCACGTGAGAGGCTGTAAATGGGCAGATCACTAGGAGTTGATCTAGCAGTGAGACCCTGAACACCCTGTAGACTGTTCCCTAAAAAACGAAAAATAAAAATCAAAAGATTCTTTTGCATGAAAAATTGTCTTTAACATTTTAACATAGGAGGAGACACAGGAACTTAATTCTATGACTGTTATGTCTTCATCATATACTGAATCTCATTTTAACACCAATATAGAAGTTAGGTTTGAGAAGTATTATACTCAGTAGTTCAAAGATTATTTCTTTTCTAGGAACAAAGAAGTGTATAATACAGGGGTATAATACATGGACCAAAAGCCTAAGATAAATCATAAGCTATTTTGGTTCTACTTGTTAAAAATTTTATTGAGGACATTTGATTTTTTATTTTTATTTATTTTTTTTTTTTAGGGAAAGGTCTACAGGGTGTTCAGGGTATCACTACTAGAATCGGACTTGTAGTGCTTCTCCTGTTTACAGTCTCCCAAGTGCTGGGATTACAGGAGCACACCATCAGGTCCAGCCTTAATCGAAGTCTCAGTGCACCCCAGGGCATGGCCAGCACAGCAGGCCGGGAGGATCTAGCCTCAGCCCCTGTGCCTACTTTCAGGCACTTCAATCTGCTGAACTATTTGGCCGGCCCTGAGGGCATTTGATTGATTCATTCATTCTACATGTATTTCCTTCTGCATAAGCACAGCATATCACTTTGTCCATGCGTCTGTTTACAAACACGATCATGTGGTCACATGCAAATGAGAGGGGGAACTAGGTCAGACATGAATGGAATGTGGCTGTTGATTAGAAGGTAACAAGTAATTAGCTGAGATATTAAAATTTAACTCATGTATAGTGTTTATTTAGTTAGGTGAAGTGTACTGTTTGAGCCCATTTAGCAGTAATGGCGTCATGCTTCTAAACGAGTGTATCTGCTTTCTTATTGGAGCATTTTATCTAGAGCTTCAGAAGCAAAGAATCCTAGATAAATTAATTTTGTCTTGACCGAATTATTTTATACAACCAACATGGTCAAGTTTAAAATTCCAAATGAAAGAGCCAGACTACCAGAAAAGTGGAGGAAAAATAAGAATATTTTGCAACATACTTCTAACTACTTTTACACCATTTTAAAAGTTTACTGAGATTCAACATGGCTCTTTCATTTACCTTTCTGAAAAGGATTTGCAATTGTCAATGTCCCTTCAATTTTACCAAAACTGAGTTAGCTTACCCTTGTCACTCCACCATTCTTTTATCTAACTTCACTCTCAGTCATTTCTTTGCTATTCTGTCAGTCCACCAACTTTGATTGTGGAAGAAATCTTCTTGTATCGTTCAAGTTTCTGAATATTATCTTGTTAGTCTTTTCTTGGTCACCTTTATAAAACAGATACTCTGTTCATGAAGGAAACTATTTATTTCCTCTAAATTAATCTTCACAGTCCATTCAAGTGACATAGAGAGAAGTTAATTAACTTGACCCAGAATTTTCAGAGGTATGCAGAACTAATAGGATCAGCAGAGATGTATAGGAAGAGATTTATTATATGGGATTAGAGCAGGTGATGATGAAGGCTGGGAACTGGAGGGCCAGTACAGCTGGTTGGTGCAGCTTTGGTCCAACCCAAAGCCCACATAACCAGAGAGATGCCTGGTGTAAGTTCCAGGCCAAGTGAAAGAGCTGAGGACCAGAGGTGTTGATGTCCCAGTGCTATGGCAAACAGAATTAGTGAAACAACATTCAGGATTTGGTGGCAGATTTATTTACTTTGATGGGTACTGGTTGGGATCATTTCCAAAATATCAGGCCCCAATCCCTTGTAGTCTAGGCCTATCATGGAGTGAGCAAGCAGGAAGTCCAGAGGCAGAATGGCTTGTCAGTCGGGGATGGGTTCCTACAAGATGCAACACTCTGCCCAGCTGTGCATCAAAAGGACCATCTCTAGGAGACAGAAGCTCGCAGAACTGGAGCAGGAACTATTATCTGAGCAACAAACAGAGTGAAGGATACTGGCATGGGGGTGGGGCATCTTCTGCTACTTCCCCCCCCCCACCTTTGTGTTCTCCTGGAAAATCGTTGCTGGGCACGTTATATGTGAACTTCAGAGACAAAGCCCAACTAGACATAATTTAGGCCTGTCTTCTTCTTTCAAACCTAGAACAATCCAAAAAGGGTGTGCGAGTCAGAAACCACAGGGTACAAGGTGATGGTTGTGTTGGTGCTGGCAGGGAGAACTTGCCGAGGTGGCTACAGTCTGGGGGGCTGATGTGTGGCTGGAGGCCTGCTTGAGTTTCCCGTGACATCTGACAGCAATGGGGGGTGGTGCAGTGAAGCGACGTTCTTAGTTTCAGGCCCAGAGGCAAGTTCTTAGATCATATCTCTGGCGGAAAGTTTTCAGAATGTCAGGATTGTAATTTCTATCTCAGGCTGATGCAGGCATGATCTTCCTCTTGCAGAACAATCAGAGGTGAAAGTCCTGGGTTAAATGAGAGAGAGTCACAGGGCTGGCCAAATAGCTCAGCAGATTAAAGCACCTGTAAGCAGGCACAGGGGCTGGGGGTTCGATCCCCAGGCCTGCTGTGCCAGCCACACCCCAGGGATGCGCTGAGAGGGCAATTGAGACTGGGCATGGTGGCATGTGCCTATAATCCCAGCTCTTGGGAAGGATGGATCACTAAGGTGGATCACTAGGAGTCCAATCTAGTAGTGAGACCTGAATATTCTGTAGACCCTTCCCTAAAATACAAAAAAAGAAAAACTGAGAGAGTCTGGCAGGTTTAGCAAGGGGTCTTCCCAGTTGCAAGTTTGTGCCTGAAACAGGGACAAGAGGCAAGAATCCTAGTTGTCCCAGAGATGGTAACTGCTGGCAGAGAGAAACTGTTTCATTATGTACCAGGAAAGACACAGGCTTGCGCCCTGCCAACTTTTGCAGTGACCTTGAGCTCTTGGGGGCCCAATCTGACAGAACCTGGTCTGTCCTATCCATACACACATGAAAGGGAGAAGAGAGGTTCAGGCTGACATGGACCTGGATGGTCAGGTTTCTTCATGTCTCAAAAATGGGGTGGGAAGCTCCGTATTGCAGGAGCTGTGGAACAATGCCTACAACAAGCCTTTACCTTATAACACCGGGCTGGGTACTTTTCAGTTGGCTTCTATTTGTCGTGTACTGCAACTGACACCAGAAAAGTAAACGCCCCACGCATGAGCTGAGCTGCTCTTATAGCAAACATCTAAGCCCTAAATCTCAGGCAAGTGACCTCTTTCTTTGTCCTTTCTTACCATCTATGTGCCAGAGGATGGTGCAAGCCCAGACAGTGCAGCTGCAGTGCCCAGAGGGTGTGCTGGGGTGGGCCACTCAGGGAAGAAAGGAAGCCATCTGCCTGCATGTATCAATTCCATGCTTAAATAAACTTATCAGCATAATTCTATTCCTCTCTGCACCACTCTGACTCTTGTGTCACATCTCCCAGCTAATCATAAACACAAGGAAGAAAAATATGAATTTCATTTACTATTTTCCTAAAATTTTATTAACCTATTGATTAGCAACAATAAGTAATAAATATAAGGGGGAAAGTAAAATGAATGAAAACATCTGCAAAAATAAATCTATGGGAGCTGTGGTTGCTTTTCCCAGCATCCTCGAAGGCAGGTGGGCCCAGGACACCTATGGGACATGGTGGGCCCCGCTGTGCTCACCCCCCCATCATCCCTGGAGCTTGGCTCAGCTTCAGCTGCTTCTCACACCACCAAGAAGGCAGGAAGGAGGACTCAGAGCTCGTACACGGACCTGGTGAGCCCTGCACCAACACCTTCTCAACTGTGGCCAGAGTTTGGCTCAGCTGCTCCTGCCTCCCCTGCTGGTAGTGGGAGCATTGGTGACCCTACCCTGCCCTCCTGCTGTCCTGGGAGCCTCGCTTCCCCACCCACACTTCCCTCACCATTGCTGCTGAGTCTGCTTGAACATTGTGATCTCGAAAAATGCCAAAACAAAGGAGCAAAAGGCAATCTCAGACCTCCAGCCCACCCTAAACAAGTCCAGGAGACAATGCTATAGAAAAATATGAAAGTCACACACACGAAATTTCTGAAATGATAGCAACTGAAGTAAAGAAATAACTCCATCAGGCTATAGAAGAAATCAGATCAGAAGTAATCTCCTAGGTAAAAAAAAGAAATGACAACAATCATGAAAGAATTGCTCAGCACATCTAAAGAAGATATAGATTTTAAAAATAGAGGCAAATAGGAAAATGATGAACACACTGAATGAATAATAAAGGAAAGCACTATAACGAATAAAGCACACTCAAAAAAATTTCCAGGAAATTAAGAATCAAGAAAGCTAGCACAACTGCTGGAACAAAACTGAAGACAAAATTTCAGGTTTTGAAGATTGCTCTGCAGCTAGTGAACACAAAAGGAAAGATCTGTTAAAAATAACCAGGAACCAATAAATAACAATGCAATAGCTGCAAGATGATGAAAATACAATCAGTACAAGACTTATAGGTATAAATGAAACAGCAGAAGTCAACAGAAATCACATAAAAAGTTTGTTTTCAAAAGTAGTACCAGAAAATTTCCCAAGCATGGGTGGAGAATCTGACATACAGTTAAGTGAGGCATATAGAAATCCAGCTAGCCATAATCAAAATAAACCCACACCAAGACAATTAATAATCGAGATCCCAGAAAGTTAGCAAAGAACATAATACTAAAAGCTGTTAACGAAAAGAAAAAGATCACTTATAGTGAAAAGCCCTTCAAAATCACATCAGATGTCTCAACATGAACCATTAAATCAAGAAGAGCTTGCAGTGAAGAATTTCAGGTCCCAAAAGAAACAACTTCCAACCCAGATTGATGTACCCTGAAATACTATTTAGCAAATTTAAAGGAGAGATAAGATACTTCCATGACAAAGAACAGCTAAAGAAATACATCACCACCAAACCTACTCTACAAAGGGTACTGACAGATATTTTAGAAAGAGACAAAGATGACAACTTCAATAACAACAGAAGAGAACCACAAGCAAAGCAAGCAATTAAGTAAAGGGGAAAAGTAGGGATCACACAGTAGGAAAATAATATGGCAAAGATAAGCCAATATATATCAGTTATAACCGTTAACATAAACAGCCTCAATTCCCCATTCAAAAGAATCATACTGGCAAATGTAAGGGATGGCATCTAGCATAATCCCCTACTCACCTTAGAAGTAGGAGAGACTGAGGCAGAATTCAATTTATTTTGACCCTTGCCTAAAGTATTTACATAGAAGACATTTAGGCCAGGACACCTTCCCTTTGAGCCTTGCCTAAATTACCTCATCCCTCACTCCTTCCCCCGCCCAGTCAAAACTTTACAAACATGTAGCAGATAAGGAGGAGACAGGACCAATTAAGGGTAATAAGAGTCAGACCATTTGCTCACGCTTAGCCATAAATCCCTCCGCCCGAGACCCACACCTATAGGATATAGGGGGCACCACATTCCTGCCTGATCGTCATAGCAACAAAGAAACTATAAGCTGGAGAGAAACAAAGAACTGGGCCTTTGTGTTTTCCCAATTTGGAGGGGAAGCACATTGATCGCAGGCTAAATTAATAAAGGCTTTGTAATTTCTTTAATTTGGCCTCCCGTGGGCAACATATCCAATCCCAGCTGTTACAGCAGAGAGGATCAGGAAACAAAATCAATGCAACACTTTTAACTCAAGAGAAAATTCATAGACTGAGTGTCAAAGGATAGAAAACAACACTCCATGCAATAGGAGTACCCCTATTGCAGAAAAAGGCAGGGGTACTATTCTCATTACTGACAATGTCAGCTTCAAACCAAACATGATTAAAAGAGACAAAGAAGGTCAATACACACTTGTTAGGGGAAAACTGCAAGAGAAAGAGATAACAAGTATAAATATATATGCACCCAATGTAGCAGCACCCAACTATACAAGGCAAATGTAAACAGGCATGAAAAATCAAAGAAGCAATAACAGCACTGAGGTGGGGGACTTCAATACTACTTTGACATAAAGAACCAGATCAATTAGGCAAAAATAAGCAAGGAAATAACAGATTTAACACAACTTGTGAACAAATGGACTTAGTAGATCTTTACAGAGTATTTTTCCCAACAATAAAAGAACACACACTCTTCTCAGCTGTGCAAGGGACAGTCTCAAAAATAGACCATATACTAGCACATACAGCATGCTTAAATAAATGCAAAAGAATTTAAATTATCCACATATATTAACTGATCATGGTGCAATGAAACTGGAAACTATTGACAAAAGAAACTGCAAAAACTCCTTAACGACATGGAAACTAAATAACATCCTCCAGCGAGGAAATGGCTCAGTAGAATAAGCGCTTTCCTGGCAAGCGCAAGGGCCTGAGTTCAGCCCCAGGTACTGAAATAAATAAATAAATAAATAAATAAATAAATAAATAAATAAATATCCTCCTAAACAATCAATGGGTCATAGATGAAATTAAGGAAGAAATAAAACAATATTTAAATAAAATGAAGATAGAACCTGTGGTATGCAATAAAAGCACTCTTGAGAGGAAAATTTATAGCAATAAATTCTCACATCAAGAAAACAAAACAAGCCCAAATAAACAGTCTTATGCTGCACCTCAAGCTCCTAGAGAAAGAAGAGTAAGTTAAGCCCAAAGTGCAAAGAAGGCAGGAAATCATGAAGATAAGAGAAGAAATGAATGCAATGGAGATGAAGAAAAGAATTAATGAAAAAAAAGGTTGGTTTTTTGAAAGAATAAATAAAATTGACAATCCCTAGCCAGGGTTGCGCTTCTTCCTCTGGGCCATCTCCCTGGCCCCGCCAATTTTGAATATTTGTATCTGGTAACTTCAACAACTAATTTGAAGATAATATCATGCAATACAGCAAGCACTGTTGAATTCCTATTACTTGGTTTAGTGAAATTTTTGTATTACTAGTGAATGAAATTAAAAATGTAATCAAAAACTTCCCACAAAGAAAATCCTAGCTCCTCAAGGATTCATAGCTAAATTTTGCCAGACATCTTGAGAAGATTCAATGCCAGTGTTTTCAAACTCTTTAATGAAGAGTCATTATTAAATTACTTGATCAAACTATCATGCCTATATCAAGTAATATGAGTAACAAATTTGATGATAACCATATGTAATATAATAACCATTGTTAATTGTCTATTCTTATCTTGAAATTCTGTACCAGTTTTATTGTTTTATGTTGTTTTTTTTTTTTTTTTTTTTGGTCTTTGTCCCTGTTGTTTTGTTTCATTCCTCTTTAAAATTTAAAAGAAAAAACTCTTCAATGTAAATGAAAGGGAAGTAGTTCTGCAAAACTCATACCTCAAGGCAAATATTACTCTGATATTGAATCCTGAGACCCAACCAAAACAGAAAACTATAGGCCAATCCCCTTAACGAACATAGATGAAAAAATGTTCAGTAAAGTACTAACAACAGAATGTAGCAAATCATCAAGAAGATTATGCATTATGACCAAGTGAGATTCATCCCAGGAATACAAAGATGGTTTCATACACACAAATCCATAAATGTAATATGGCACATCAACCGAGCCAAAGACAAAAATTTCATGATCATCTTAATAGATGCAGAGAAAGCTTTCGACAAAGTTCAACTCTCATTCATTATAAAATCCCTACAGAAAACTAGAATAGCTTGTCTTTTCCTCAATCTGATAAAAGCCATCTATGAAAAACCAACAGCCAATATCATACTAAATGGACAAAAATTGAAAGTCTTCACTTTAAAATACGCTGAGCTGTGAAAGGCTCAAGTCAACAACTTCTGCGGATAACCCACTATTATTGTGGACTGCTGGACTATGTTGGATTGTTTTGCTGAATTCATGCACCTATAATATTTAGATGCCAATGGAATACCCATCTCAGACAGGACTAAACAAAAAAAAGGGATATGAAGGAAGGACCATTTTGTATCTATATAGAGAGAATAGTTTGGATAGATATATAGCTACTTTTGCTTAATTCAATGAGAAGAAAGATTTGTACTAATAGTGTTTGGACAGGATATCATGTCTGCATCTTGTACTATGGATAACCACTAAGAAGATAACAATGTACAATGTATCAATTATTGAAGCTGTCCTATTAATCAGTTTTGAAACTGTCTCATTGTTATTTGTTTCTCAGGAAAATAAAATAAAATCAGGAACAAGACAAGGATGTCCACTCTAATTCCTCCTCTTTAATACAGTTCTGGAAACATTAGACAATTAGACAAGAGAGAAAAATAAAAGAATTGATGATTGGAAAGGAAGAAATGTAATGATCATTCCCTGTAGATGACATGACACTCCATATAAAAGTGTGAAATACTCTACCAAGAAACTTGTAGCTTTAGTAATCAAATTTAGTAGCATATCAGTATACAACTGCTCAAAAATCAATAACATTTCTGTATACAAACAACAGATGCTTTGAGAGGAGTTAGAGAAACCACACCTTTCCCAATAACATCCAAAAACGAAATACTTATGAATCAATCTCACAAAGAAGTAAAAGATTTATACATTGAAAATTATAGCACTTTGAAAAAAGTGATCCAAGAGGATTTCAGAAAATGAAAAGATATTTCTTTCTTCTGGATAGGAAGAATCAACATAGTGCAAATGGCCATACTCCCAAAACTGTTACACAGATTCAGTGCAATCTTGATTAAAATATCATTAATGTACCTCACAGATCTAGAGAAACTGTTCTTAAAATTCATCTGGAATCAGAAGAGGTCTAGATTGCAAAAAGAAATCCTGGGAAACAAAGGAAAGGGAGGAGATATTACAATCTCTGACATGAAATTATGCTACAAAGTTACTGGCATAAAATCAATATGGTACTGGAAATGTAAAAAAGCCGAGTTGGGGATCACTGCAACAGATTAGAAGATGCAGACACAGCTACAAGCATGGAAACAAGCCAAACATGCTCACTGGAAGAAAAGGAGCTTCTTTAATAACTGGTGCAGGAAATACTGGCTTTCTACATGCCAAAGACTAAGATTAGACCTATGTTTTTTTTGGTTTTTTTTTTTTTTTTTTTTTGGTTTTTTTTTTGGTGGAACTGGGGATTGAACTCAGGCCCTTGTGCTCACCAGAGAAGCACTTATTCCACTGAGCCATCTCCCCAGCCCCGATTAGACCTATGTTTATCACCATGGATAAAGCTACAATCAAAATGGATCGAAGTTTTTTATGTATTTAGTACAGGATCTACACAAATGAGACTCGTAGTGATTCTCCTGTTTTCAGCCTCCCAAGTGCTGGGATTACATGTGCACGCCACCACACCAGGCCCCGGGGGGATCCTGAGGATCAAACTCCTGGCCCCTGCATCTTAACAGACACTTTAATCCGCTGAGCTATTTGGCCGGCCCTCTGCTGGTCTATTAAATGGAGCAGTTAATGTTTAAATTATTTTTCTTTTTTTTCAACTCTGCATGTTTATATCTGGTAATCTAAACAACTAATCTGAAGATAATAATATGTAATACAACACTTGTCGAATTCCTATTATTTTATTTAGTGAAATTCTGTATCATTTCTAATTTTTTTCTTTTTCTTTTATTCTTTTGTATTCTCTTTAAAAAAAATTAAAATGTGGAATATGTTATAAATATCAACAAAACACTAATTGTAAATAAATTAAACCCTCTGTTTAGGTATGTAGCGACAATGTAACAAGTTAAAGGAGAAAAAACTAACCATTTATGTGCAACTGAGCATAAGGAGTGCATTCCTGTGCGCAGTTTATTTGCTTCTCCAGGAGGCGAGTGTGAGGACGAGCCAGGCCCCAGGGAGGCCCGAGCTTCTGCGGACGAGCCAGGCCCCAGGGAGGCCTGAGCTTCCGAGGACGAGCCAGGGCCCAGGGAGGCCCAAGCTTCCACAGCTTTCTCCTGAGTCCCGCTGGCCAAGCTCCAACATCATATCAGGTCCCACATGACACTGTTTTAGCTCAGAGCCCCCGAGCTAAGGGTTTGTGTTTCATGCTTAAAACATGAGACTTCACTGAGTTCTGTAGACACCCATCTCAGTGGCTCTTCACAAACATCTTTTTGGTAGCATCAGTTTTGCCATCTCTGTTCCACAAATGAGGAAACTAAGCTCTGCAGAAAATAAATAACTTCCAAGTACGTGGAAAAAATCCATGACACCTACACGACCTACATCTGTGTCCTAATTCCTGTTAACCATTTTCATTCCATCTCTGCACAGGTCATGAGAGATGAAACCATTTTTTCAGAAGAACAGGAGAGAAAATTTCTCCATCATTTATACAAGCTTCCAAAGATTTTCTGATTTCTGACTCACAATTCAGGAATACCTTTCCTTCTTTTCTAAGACAAAGGTAGGCTTCTCTATTTAATAAATGCTTTTAATTTGAAAACATAAGTGAATTAGAAGCACTGGGGTATCTACAATGTGACTCTATATGTTTATGCCCTATATGATTCCCTGGATGCTTTTTTGGAAACTCTGACTTGGAGATGCTGGGGCACAGCTGAGCGGCCGAGCACCTGGTGGTGTGCACAAGGCCCGGCTTCCAGCCCAGCACCACTTTAGAATACTTAGGTGTCTTCCACTGAGAGATGTAGGTTAGGGGTGGCATGCTTGCCTAGCATGTGTGAGGCCCGGGCTTCTATCTTCAAAACAGCTGGCATTGAAATGGGCCCAGTTCTGAACTGTGAAAGCATTTTTAACTAGCAGGGCGTACAGTGACACTGTATTTATGAATTTTTATGTTGATATTCTTAATAAAATGACCAAAACCTCAGAGAGATGATGACCTGATTGGGTAGAGGTTAAAACTTTATCCTTTTCCCTATACATAGCTTTTTTGTTGTTTTCTAATTTTTAAGATAATAAAAAGTACAGAATTGGAGTAGCTTACAGAAACAGTGTGACGATGCAGTACACCTACTGACTCTAGAAGAATTTATATCAATCTGTTATGACCATCATTTCATTTTAACGATTTCCTCACAACCTGATTTTTTCTTTATTGGTTCTTCTAGAAAAATCTGGCGCTGCAGTGGTCAAAGCAGATTTCACAGTCAGATGTGCTTCTGAGTCTCAAGCTGACCTCTTATAGGTACTGAATGTAAGAAATGCATATACCTCCCCAGTCCTCCGTTTTCTTCTCAGTAAATGAGATGTATATGCATAAATGATCAAACAGGTTCACAAGCATAAATTTTAACCTGTTACTTACTTAAAAATATGGTTTAAAGATAAATTCACGTAAGATTTGTGGTCTCGACACTTCAGTGCTTTTCTCTGCTCCTCTTTTGAGCCGTGCACATTAAGACGGTTGACCATGTAATCCACAAAGATGTCTCAGCCTCGGCAATGCCTAGCGCTAGAGGTCACTTTCCCGCTGCGCTTCACACTCACACACAGAATAGCATCCTTAGCCATGGCCCAGAACGACTTCCATATTCTGCCCCATGAATCCCCGTGATTATGTTGCCACAGATGAGAAGAAAAGAACTGCACACAGTGATAAGGTTGAGGCTTTGGGGAGGCGAGATGATCTTGGAGCATTCACAGGGCCGCAGTGAGAGTAGCTGTCACTAGAGACCATAACAAATGAAAACAAATAACAATTTAGCTCAGATTATTTATTGGCTGATATGCCAGCAAACGCAAATAGTGCAAACTCCAGAATCTGGTTACATGGACTCAAGGACAGAAATAGGAAAATCAAGACTGGTCTGATAGCTCAGTGGACTAAAGTGCCTGCTTAGGCAAAGCACAGTGGCCAGGATTCGATCCCCAGCATGCTGTGCCATCCCTACCCCCAGGGCGCACTGAGACAGTGACTGAGACTGGGCGTGGGGGTGGACACCTGTAATCCCAGTGCTTGGGAGGCTGAAAACAGGAGGATCACTACAAGTCTGATCTACGAGGTGAGACCCTGTAGACCCTGTAGATCCTATAGACCCTGTAGATCCTATAGACCCTGTAGATCCTATAGATCCTGTAGATCCTATAGATCCTGTCCTAAATACAGAAGAAATAAAAGAAATAGGAAAGTCAGGTATAGGGGAATATCAAAAATAGAGGGGGAGATCATTATAGATACGTATACAACTCATTTTATATGAAGAAAACTTAGGTGTCTTTGGCTGAGTGATGTACATTCATGGTAGAATGATTGTCTCATGTGTGGTAGAATTACAATGATATTGAGTTCATTAACAGTATTTTGGTTGGAATCCACATTGTCCAAATCTTTGCTGTGTGTACTAACTGTCATAGACTCTTGAATAAACTCAACCATTTCAAATTCATGCTGCCAAATTACTTCCTAGGAAATTGGGTCTCAGGAGCCAGGGAGGTAGCTCAGCAGCATAAGCATGTGCCTGGCAAGCACAAGATCCTGAGTTTGATCCTTGGCAGCAAAAATTTTTTAAAAAAAGAAATAAAATGGGCTTAATAAATCATCTAGTGGGATTGGTGAGAAGATTAAATGACACTTAAGGCTGGCAAGGGACAGTTAGAGCCACATAAGGCATTAGGCCCACTCTTACCTGGCAGAGGGGTTTATTTCAGGCATGTGACACTGGACAATTCCCTATCCCACTCTTGTGATTCAGTCTGCTCGTATATAGAATTAATAAATGGGAATTACAACCATGAATACCTCTCCTCCTCAGCACACAATTGTACAGATAGGCACCTAGCAGTCTTTCATAACACCAAGCTTTAGGTCTGCAGAACACAGAGAGCAGTGGGTTGTCATGATGAAATACTGTATCCACATTTCCACAGCTGTGAGTTGCCTTGCTGGTCTGCTGCTCCTTTCCCTCCATTTGCCATCAATTGCTTTGTGACCCGACCATACCACCCATGGAGAACACCACACAGGTGGGTGTGTTCCTCCTTCTGGGACTCACCAGCACCCCAGAACTGCAGGTTCCCCTCTTTGCAGGGTTCACACTCGTCTACCTCACCACTCTGACTGGGAACCTGGGCATGGTCCTGCTGATCCTCCTGGACCCGTGTCTGCATACCCCCATGTACTTCTTCCTTGGGAACCTATCCCTGGTGGATTTCTGTTGCTCCTCAGCAGCCACCCCAAAGGTCCTGGCTGGGTTGCTTGCAGATGACACACTCAACTCTTCCAATGCGCGTGCTGCTCAGATGTTCTTCTTTGTCCTCTTGGCCACCAGGAGAGTTACCTCCTGGCTGCTATGGCCTACGACCGCTTTGTAGCTGTGTGTAAGCCCCTGCACTATCCTGTGATCATGACGAGGAGTGTGTGCATTTGCCTTGCCATGGGCTCCTATGTCTCTGGGTTTCTGACTGCTGCTGTTGAAGTTGGAGACACCTTCTTCCTCTCTTTCTGTGGGGCCAGTGTGGTCCACCACTTCTTCTGTGATGTTCCAGCAGTTATGACTCTGGCTTGCTCTGAGAAGCTCATTAATGAACTAATTCTTGTTTTGGTCACAAGCTTTCATGTCATTTTTGCACTAGTTGTTATTTTAATTTCTTACCTGCTTGTATTTATCACCATTTCTAAGCTGCACTCAGGGGAGGGAGTCAAGAAGGCTTTGTCCACCTGCCTCTCCCACCTCACTGTAGTTTCCTTGTTTTATGGAACTGCCACCATCATGTGCCTGCAGCCCAGCTCCAGCCACTCCATGGACACGGACAAGATAGCGTCCGTGTTCTACACCATGGTCATCCCCATGCTGAGCCCCGTGGTCTACAGCCTGAGGAACAAGGAGGTCAAGAGCGCCTTCAGGAAGGTGTTCACATGCACAAAACTGTCTTTAAGACTTGGTTTTGACTTTGGAGGAGACACAAGCACTCTATAGAGCGCGGCTCTTTCTCCTTTACTAAATCAGATATTAAGCCTCAGGCAGAAGTTTCGATCCTCAGAACCTCAGAGGCTATTGTCTAGAGACAAAGAAATGTGTCTGGAAATGTAATATGTAAATAGAAAGTCTTCAGTCATGATTTATCTTGGTTCCTGCTTTTCAAAAATCTTTTAAAGGCATTTTATTGATTAGGGCACTTCATGTATTTCCTTGATGACAAAGGAATAGATTTAGTCACACTACAGGGTGTCCATGTGCCCATCATCTACTCAGAAATATATCTATGTGATCACATGTAAGTAAAGGTGGAATATTGCTTGGCATAGGTAGAAAGTGGATCAATTTGACAAAAATTAATTCAATAATTAATTGATATCTTAGGAACTTACCCCATGACTAAAACACTGTTTATTCATTGAGTTGATAGTATTACTGGACTAATGATTTAAAACATTTGCACATCTTAATGTAGAGATTTAGAAATACAGAGTTAAATGAATTAATATCTCCTTGATTGAACTATTTTATACAACCAGCATGTTCATGTCTAAAATATCAAGAAGAGAGCCCAGAAAAGCAGCAGGAAACTGCAACGTTTGATGATGTATTCATGCCTATCAAGTCTCATGTCATTTTAAAACTTCACCAAGATCTCAGCACAGCTCTCCAGTTTGCTTCTGAAGATGCTTTCCCAGGCCAACGCCCTCCGCTGTGCTCAGGCTGAGCTCCCGGGTTTTGTTCCCCCCCCACTGTTACCCATTTCATGTTCGCTGACTTTCTCTGTCATCTTCACCACTTCAGACAACTCCGTGGAGGCCATCATCTCAGTCTTCTGCTCAGGTCTTTGCTTCGCGTTTCCATGTTAGAGTGTCCTCCTCTGATCACCATTGCTCAGCAGTCACTCCACATGGGGAACGTGCTAGCCCTGCACCCTACATCGAGCTTCGTGCTCCCCTCCAGCGACAGCAGAAGAGCAAACCCCCTTGACAGAATTCTCACAGTGAAGTACAGCTGCAAGGATTCTCCAGAGCAAAAGATAGATGATAGATAGATAGATAGATAGATAGATAGATAGATAGATAGATAGATTGATAGATAAACAGATAGATCTAGGAAGAGCTTTATTATGACAAGTAGCACCATGAGAAAGGCTGAGCACTCCTATGACTTTCTGTCTGTGAGCTAGAGCCCCAGCAGTGCTAGAGGTCCAGCCTCAGGTCCAGCCCAAAGCCCTCACAAACAGAGGAGATGGGCTGAGAAGCAACCAAGGGTGAGAGCTGAGGACCAGAGGGGCTGGGGTCCCAGGACTTCCTGCTGAAGTGCACAGAGCACACTCACCCTGCCTCTGCCTCCAAGCATTGCTTGGTGCCTGCTGCCTGCCCCAAAAGTCATCTCTACTCTCTGCCAATCCCCATGCTGACCTTCCTGGAACAAGCTTCACATGTACTCTGATGCAATGTGTAATCAGCTTTCTAGTTTGTTGTTGGTTTTGGTTTTGTTGTTGGTGGTGGTTTTTTGGGTTTTTTAGGGAAGAGTCTACAGGATGTTCAGGGTCTTACTACCAGATCGGACTCATAGGGATCCACCTGTTTACAGCCTCCCAAGAGCAGGGATTAAAGGCACGTATCACTACACCCAGTCTCAATTGCCATCTCAGTGCGGCCCAGGCGTGCGGCCAGCATGGCAGGCCCAGAAATGGAACCCTGGCTGCTGCGCCTGCATGCAGGCTCTTTAATCTGCTGAGCTACTTGGCCAGCCCTTAGATATTTTTTAATTAGTTAAGATTGTATATGAAATTAATTTATATTTCAGGAGGAGCAATACAAGTCTGAAATGCATATCAAGACCCTGTAGCAAATAAGTGAAAAATAATTTTAAAAAAAGAAATTAATGGAACAGTTAGAAATAAATAAAGCTAAAATATATCACTGTCCCATGAACCATAATATATAGAAAAAAGGAAATCAATGAGAAATCACAGAAACAAAATATATATTAATCTTTCTACAAAATTCTTTGATGGAAAGTATAATGAGAAAAGACAAAATAGAGTTTAGAATCAACTTATGCAAAATAATGCTTTAAAACTATTTTTTAAAAAGCTTAGAGTGCAAACAAGTAGAAAATAAACAATTAAGTGGTAGGCAGCACACATTGAGAAGGCCATATGGGAAAACTGTGAAACAAATAAATAAAAGATATAAATAGAAAATAGATAAACACTTGACACATTGAATAAATATAAGTATCTGGGTTGAAGAACTGCATGACTATCAGAAGGATTCATTTGAAAAATTCTCTCTTGTGAGAGTGGAAAGATAAGGACGAGAATAATTTCACAAGGAAAGTTTATTGGGCTAATTCCCTAGAAACAATCAAAAGGCAACATTTCAGATATTATAAACACACAAAAGCTGTAACATGCACATGATGTGGGTAGCACTTGTCCACACTTCCGACACACGTGGACACGCCTTGCTGCTCACTGTGGGTGGACACTGAGGTCACTTCCTGCATCCCACCCCGCTGCCGCCGAAGGCACACGTGCCTCCTCATGATGACGTTCCTATTTGCATCAGAGAAGTATAGTGGTGATCTCTTTTATTCCCCTAATATGAAAAGTTTTCTGTGATTAAGGTCCGAGGTTCAATCCCCTATACTTCTTTTTTAAAGAATGTGAAAGTTCAAAAAAAAAAAAAAAAAACACAAGGTGTTCAACATACAACTAGCTCAGTGGTACAGGGCTTGACTGGCAAGTGCAAGGTCCTGAGTTCAATTCCCAGAACTAGAAAACCAAACCAAAAATGTGAAAGAAGGAAAACTTAGTGCGGGAAAACTGAAGGCTTGGAAGGTAAGATCCAGGAAGTTTAGGCGGTGGAGGGCAGTACACAGTGCAGATGTAAGTGTCAGTTTTGATGTGAAAGATATCGTCACTGAAATGCTGGTTCCTACAGTATCAGTTCCCCCTCGAGTAGCAAAGATGGAAATAACTGGAAGAGTGAATGACATGACGGGGCTGGTGAGCTGGCTCAGTGGTCTAAAGCACCTACTTAGAACAAGCTTAGCAAAGCACAGGGACCGCGGTTCAATCCCCCAGCACCACATGCCATCCAACCCCGCCCCCTGGTGGGCTGAGCTGGCCACACACACACACACACACACACACACACACAAAGAAATAAAATTTGAAAAAAAAGTTAATGACATGAGCATAAAATTGATGAAAAGATTAAATTTTAAATTCATTTAATAGAATATATATATATATATATATATATATATATATATATATATATATACTCTTTCTCACTACATAGCCCAGACTGACCTCATAGGTGTGCATCGTGTGCCTACCTTCTAAAAAGTTTCTATACAATACATTTTCATGTTTAAATGCATTTAACTATCTTTATGCTTAAACATAAAATCAAAGCCAGGGGTGGTGGCACACACCTGTCATCCCAGCAGTCAGGGAAGGTGAAGCAGGAGGATCACAAGTTCAAGCCCAGCCTGGACAATTTAGCAACTTGGTGAGACTCAGTCTCAATATTTAAAAAATTTAAAACAACCGGGGAATGTAGCTTGGCCTAAGGGCCCTAGGTTCAGCCTCTAGTACTGCAATAAAATGAAATAAACTACAAATATCCAGAACCCATCTCACTGAGATCAGCACTAGACTTGGGGGCTTAACCAGGAATCCTTTCCCACATCACCAGGCTTTCCCCATTGTACACTCTTATTTACCTACTTTCTCCAAAAAGGTGTCCATTCACAGTCACCAGTGCAGAACGGGAGGGCGAGCCCCACTGAGGGCTACGTCATCTGCTCCACATGCAAGCGGGGGGCAGGACGAGGAGACTGGGCCGCATACTAATATGAAGGGTTCCTTGCACCAGGGCTGTGCAGCAGAAGGTACCTGTGAGACATCAGCACCTCTAAACAACAGAGGAGCAGGTAGATCAGGAGCCAGCTCTCTACCAACTCTGATCGTACTTAAACCTGTGGCCTTTCAGCTTCTTTGTAACATCCCTCCCAAAACACAGTTGCAGCTATTTGCTCTTTAAAAAAAAAAAAAAAAAAAAAAACATTCCTTTATGCACCCCACATAGGTTTCAGAAATAAATGACATTGTTCCTTACATCAAGGAACTCAGAATGGGGGACATGGGCAGGAGACAGCTACAGTGCCACCTGGGGTGGTGTGTATTCGTGTTTGCTCTGGCCTGGAGTGGGACATTTCTGACAGTGGGAATACCCACAAGGGCCGAGAAGTACTGGAGAGCTTGTGTGTTCCAGGAACTACAAAAGAATCATTCTCAACCCTGGCCATGGTGGTGCCATCATAAAAATATTCAAAGTCAGGCCAGCAAGATAGCTCAGAGGACTAAGCACCTGCTTAGGCAAGCTCAGGAACCTGGATTCAATTCCCGGTACTGCATGGCACACTGGACCTGCCCCCAGGGTTCATTGAGCAGGCCACAGAGTCTGGGCGTGGTGGCCCACACCTATGATCCCAGCGCTGGGGAAAATGGAAACAGGAGGATCACTATGAGTCCGAGCTGTGTAGTGAGACCCTGTACCACCTTCCTACTTGTGTCAGTGCTTTACTGAAGAAACACATATAACACAAGGGTTAAAAAATGTATAAAAACATTCCAAGATGGGCTTAGGAGGGTCAGCCACAGAGCTGGGTGAGGAACAATGCGGAGGGTGTCTGCATGCTGGAGACTGAAAGACTCAGTCCAATGTCCGGAGCTCACTGCAGCGTACCATGGAGTCTGTATTGTGCGGCTGATGGGCCCACAAGGCGGGGCTGAAGCGTCTACACCGCAAGCTGAAGAGTCTGGACCAGATGCCAGGAGATGACCTCTAAGCTGAAGGTCAAGGTTGGAGCTGCTCCAAAGCATAGAAGCCCAAAAATGTATGACCACTTGGCCTCAGTTACCTTCATAAAAACTGAGTTAACAGTATTAATATTAGAACAGTCAATGAAAATATGTATCAACCTCAGACTTCTATACTCAGATAAACTGCCCATCCATTTGATTGTGAAGTCAACATGAGACACACAAATAGTCAAACTTTATTCACTACCTATCAGTATGGTGAAACCCAGCGATGCAACTAATCTATCTGGGAACGTGGAAGAAGGAAAGCAGCCTGCCTGGATTCTCCTGCGTCTGGGGCCCTGCCTGCCCGCAGCAGGACAGCCTTCCTCAGCCATCCCACCCA
This sequence comes from Octodon degus, assembly GCF_000260255.1. Classification (NCBI taxonomy): domain Eukaryota; kingdom Metazoa; phylum Chordata; class Mammalia; order Rodentia; family Octodontidae; genus Octodon; species Octodon degus. The sequence continues at coordinate 2,185,667 of NW_004524815.1, read as the reverse complement.
GCACAACCCGTGTAGCTGTGAGCACAGGAAGACCTACCTGTGACAGAAGAGGCCGGTGGTGCAAGGCTGGGCTTCTTTGAAGCAGACGCGGACTGAGGAGAGGTGAATGCGCTCAGCGCTGTGAGCTCAGCACAGGAATCGCTGGTTATATCCGGGGCACTGAGTCCGAGAAGGGAGGCATGGCCGGAAGGGTTTCATTTCTGAGTGCACTTGGGCTGCGCGAACTGAGCTCTGTATTGCAGGAGCTGTAGAATAGCATATAACACAAGGCTTTACCTTATACTGCCTGAGCGGGGAAGAGCTGGGTACTTTTCATTTAACTCCTATTTGTCACTTATTGCAAATGACACCACAAATGCTAATCACCCCACACGTGAGCTGAGCATGCTCTTAGAGCAAACATCAAGGCCCTAAGTCTCAGGCAAGTGACCTCTTTCTTTGTTTTTTCTTAACGTCTATGTGCCAGAGGATGGTGCAAGCCCAGAGAGTGCAGCTGCAGCACCCAGAGGGTTGCCAGGGGTGGGCACTCCGGGAGGGAAGGAAGCCACCCACCTGTGCGTCAGTCCCATGCTCTAATGGACTTATCGCTATTAGTTCTATTCCCCTCCCCACCACTCTTACTCCTGTCACATGTGCCAGCTGGCAGTATACACAAGAATGAAAAGTCGAATTTCATTTACCACTTTCTTAAAATTTCCAAAACCTACAGATTAATGATAACAGGTAATTATTAGAAGGGGGAAGTGAAATGAATAAAAACATGCAGCACAAAATAAATATGTAGAATGTATTATAAATGTCAATAGAAAATCAAATATAAATGGCTTAAATGCACTGTTCACACGCATAATGACGATATAACAAAATTAAAGGAGAAAAACTGAATAAGAACAATAGCTACAAAAGCATCTGTGTGTTGCTCAACATAAAAATCATATCCTTGTCTTAGTTTAGTTTCTTTCTTAGTAGGTTAGTGTAATGAAGAGAAATCTTGCCGTCAGAGGCTTGCGGACCGTGGAGGGTCCCTGTGTCACTGTTTTCTCCTCGTCCCCATCGAATCATTATCTCCCGTGGCATTAATTTAGAGAGCTGAGACTGGAACCAGAAGGGCGCCCCTTTGGACAGCACTTATCCAAGTGAAGGCTAATACTTCGGCAACCAGAAGATTTTTAAAGAATTTGTGACTCCAAGTGAGAAAACATATCAAGGTATAAGCTATGTTGTTTCATGCCAAAGGCATGACGTTTGACTTAGGAGGGCAGAGACGCCCTCAGTTATGTCACAGACGTAATTCGGTGGAGTTTGGGTGCAGATAATTTTGTGGACTCTTTTTCCACAGTTGAAGAGTCTGAACTTTGTGGAAACTAAATAACCTTCAAGTTCATGAAAAAACAATCCATGGTGCACCCAAGACTTAAATCTAAGCCACCTCATTCCATGTTAATGTTCTTCATTTAACCTCTTTGTATTTCAGAGGATTTGAAAGCTTTTTAAGAAAGACCTGAGAGAGAATTGCTCTGGTGCTGCTCATGAGTCTTCCAAGAACGAATTCGCGATTCCCGCCACCCAACACTCCCTCCGCCTCTCATCCGGCTGTCGTCATCTCTCAGCAAACTGCCTCACAGTCGGCAAGTTCACGCTGTTAGTCACTTAAGGAGACCTGATTTTGGAAAGAAATTTATTCAAAATATAAATCAAGAGCCAAATGAAAGAGAGATACCAATATTCTTTTTTTTTAAGAATTGTTCAATGGGAAGGAGAAACTGGGATGAGAAAAGGACAAATGAAAGAAGGGAAAAATAGAGAGAGAGATATTTGCAGAATAATTTGGATATTATTATTGTTGATGTCTGCTGGCTTTTGAAAGGAGAAGTTAATGTTTTATATTTTACCCTGATTTTTGTTTTCCTCTTTTTAATTTCTTATAATTTCTCTGATATCAATACTCTAAAGTTTGTGAAGGTCTTCCTACACATAGCTTTCTGGGTATTCACGTCATGAAAAACTGAAAACTTGGCAAATGGCTCTTCTGGTGTACAAATATGATGTTTGTTCTGTTATATTAATACAGCTTATTAAATGGATTGATTTTTCTATGTTGAGGCACTTTAACTTCTTGGAATGAATTCTATTCAGTCATCATTTATACTTATTTTAACTTACTAACGGATTTGATCTGTGAGCATTTTTATCATTGTCTGATATATATTCAAGAGACGATGGGCCTATAGCTTATTCTTTGCTTTTGTCTAGCTTTGGCTTGAGGTAGTGCTGATTTCACGGATGGAGCTGGGAAGTATTTCCTGGATATTAACCCACATGAAGCAAAAGCCAGTGTTCAAATTAAAATATTGAGGGCACGGTGTAATAATATCAGTTCCACTTGTAATCGCCAAAATGTTCCTCAACCAGCAACTGCAAAGATAAACACTGTTTATGACGTTCTCTGTTGAAAGCTACCATGGATGACAGCAAAAATGGACCTCAAGTACATTAGGTTAGATGAATGTGGTGGAAAGTACCATATTCATGCCGAGCTGAAAAACTACATATTCTAGGATTCTAATTTAAAACATATCTGGAGAAGGCCAAATCATATGAGAAAATCTAGGGCGCTTGCCAGCAGCAACGGGTGAGAGAGATAGTTGCCTGTAACAGTTGAGGAAACTTATTAGGGGTGATTGTCAGAGTGGCTACGTGAATACACACCCAACCAAATCTTTAGAACTACACACAAAAAGTGCGCATACTGCAGTTTTCAACTATGCATTAAATTAAAATAAGAGATAGCGAGTAGCACAAATACACACATCACACCTGAAGCCTCCCGCTGAGTCACACACACACTTTAATTGCTTCCTTCTTTGAAAACTAAGCTGAAGAGCTGTAGATTCCCTCAAGAGCTGACACCCAAGAGAGCTCTGTGTGCTCTTAATTCTCTGCTTGTTTACACGTGCTAGTCCCTGAAGGCCAACAAAATTCCAGGTGACTTCACTGAGAAGTAGATGTTGCAGCCCTGTGGCCACCTCTGGTTCATCCTGATGTTAATGTTGATGCCCTGCAGATCTTCTTCCAACCTAAAGATTTGCTAATTTTCCCATTGTCATAAAGAAGGATTCCTCCGAGTTACAATTACATTGAGAGACTTTAAAATAATAATCACTTAGCAAGCTGTTTTATAGACTTGCCTTTATTCGAAAAATAATACTGTAATTTTATAATGTTTACTTGACAAATAAGAAGAGGCAGCCAACAGGGTTACAGGAATGATGCATGGTAGATCCAGGACTTAGCGCTTGCTAGAGATGCTGCAGTCTTTTCGCCCTGACTTCTCTGCCGCTGAAATTCTGCAGCTGCTACCCACAAGAGAGCTACTCTAGCAATCCATTATTTCATGGAAGAATTTCTGCTTTCCAACTCATGGTTTAAGATTATCATTTGTTTCCAAGGCATTAAGGTAAGCTGCCATAGCTAATATAAACTTTTAGCCAAATAGTGTAATTTATGCAAAAGCGGTGGAACATTCATACCTGTATGACTTCTTTGAGCACAGAAACCGAGGTTTTGAGAATCTGTCTAAACCACTAATGGGAATCTGGAGTACAAACAGTAAAACTATACCAATGCAGTTGAGTTGTGCTAAACATCTTGTTTGTCACCTTGTTGCTCCCTAAAATTCCCAACCTAAAAAAGCACAGGTGCTTTTTTCACAGATGCTCTGAATAGGTGGAGGTTTCTATTTGTTGTTAATTTGTTCATTTCTCATCAGGGATTTAGAAAAAAATAAATGGGCAGCATGTTACGGTTGACTCACTGTGTCAACTTGAGAAGTTTAGCTTAACTGAGTAGCTCACCAGGGGATCGGGGTCCTCACTTCGTAAACATCCTGAGCCTGTGCAGAGGAGAATGAGGGATGCTGTGAGCGCTACACCTGCCCAAGGATCGGTGCTTTGCATGCAGTGAAAGTTAAATGATGAAGGGCTGGTTGCTGGTTCTTCTGAGGTGCTCCAGACCTCACTTTCAGCTCGGCCTCTGGCCTCCAGTGCAGACTGCTCAGCCCTCTGGCATAGATTCTGCAGCCTACTGCCACAGACCCATCGGCCTTCTGATGTAGACTTGCATGGAGACTGCAGTGAGGGCCAGATCCTGCACTGAACCCTTCAGCCTGCACAGTGCAGGCGCCCTCTGGACGCTTGCTCATCCGACTCTGGCTGACCATCCTGAGCTGATCTTGTAATTCCTTAGACATTTGTATGATCGTGCTCCACCCATTTCTCTAGTAAGCCCCAACTGATGTGCAGTGAGCAGACAGCTTCAAACTACTAATGAGCCAGCAAAACCTGAACTTCATTCACGTCGGCACTTTGCGCGTAATCCTTATAACTGCTGGCATACCTAGGAATGCTCACACTGATGTGGCTGAAAAAGAGAGATTTTGATTAGGATAAAATTGAGTTTCAATATGGAATCTTGAATCTTCCTCAAGCTCCTTGTGCAGTTTTAGAATACCATTTAGCTTCACAAATTAACAGTTGAATTAATGGTAAATAAGAAAAATAATATTATTACCTATATGCACACAGATACCCAAGCACACTGTCACCTATGTGCTTAGATATAAATCTCCTGTGATAGATTATGGAAGGTTATATGTGCTGGAAGTGCTTTGTAGGATAGGATGGACACACATGAAATCCTCAGGGGCTAGACTTGTAAAGTGAGGCTGAAAAGAAGTAGAAAGATATTGATGAGGGGGCCCAGGGAGATGGCTTAGTAGAATAAGCACTTGTCTGGCAAGCGCAGGGTCCTGAGTTCAATCCCTGGTACTGCCAAAAAAAAAAAAAAAGATATTGATGAGGAATCATAGTGAGTACAGGATGGACATGTTTCCAAAGGCCAGAAATTAAAATAAACAGAGTTAAACTACTGGTCCTATGCTCCTGCTGACTCGGATATGTTCAAATTTTAAATATGTCAATTAAAACCGATGTGTGAGCCAAAGGTAACCCACAGAGTGTGAACTTGTACCCTTTGATATCTGTGATCCAAACACGGAATGATTGCGAAGGGACGGAAGAGCACCCTGGCAGCCATAGCTCAGAGAGGTACTTCAGGAAGGAAACTACACAGGAGGGTGGTGCTCCTGCGGTGGATAGCACAACCAGTCAGACGGCCAGGTGCTGAATGGAAAGTGGGGTACCTGGGGCAGGGGCGTATCGCATCACAGTGGCCCGAGGAAGAGCCAGAGCTCGCCTCACGCCCTCCACGGTGCAGGGCTTCCGTATCCTCCTGACGAGAAAAGCAGGGCAGCACCTACGGCGCGGGACTGATCCTGCAGCATTTTGCCATTCTTACTCCCCATCTCATTGTGTCTTTACAGTAACACCTTGAGGTGGGGTCGCTACCACCTTCATTTCATAGACAAAGAACACCTGGCTTGGGAAAGTTCCTAGGACCGGTGCTTCTTAGGTGGTACATGCTGAGCTGACAGGCCGCTGTTCCGTGCCCGGAGCCCCAGCTCTTACCTGGGATGCACCCTCCTATCAAGTCGCCCATGGTCAGCCGGGCACTGAGTGCCCCCCGGGATCTCACCATGTCTGCTGTGCACGGGTCTCTCAGTTCATTCACTGTGGAAACCCAAATGCTTGGCTTAAAATAATGGGGACAATGAATAATTGCATATAGATTTAAACGCAACTTGATTTAAGGCTAATTTAAATCATTAAAGTTGGTACCATTCTGTCTGGTACCAAAGCTTTGTTTGGAAAGTAATATTTCTGAAAATATGGATAGTTATTACTCAACCTCTGATGCCTCACAATCTAAATGAAAGTATGACTACTCAGCTTCATAAATTTGTTGGGAAATCAAGGGATATAGATGTAATGTGTCTAGGGCAGTTCCTGGCATGCAAACTATATAGAAGACTGTGAATCTACTAGTCTAGGAAATACTGAATTGATTGCTTTGTTAATTCCAGAATTGTTGTGTAGAGCAATGTACTGAATATTTTAAATCTCAGCTTACAAATACATAAAAATTTAAAACTATAGCAAAGCTGAGTAAAGAGCCCTCATTCAAGCCTGGAGCTCCATAGATAGCTAATGTATTAAATTTGGTTGTTAAGCTCATTCTTTGTTTATGAGAACAGTGAGACACACACAATTGGCATAAGAAGATAATGTGCATTATATAGGGACATTTGCATTTTGCTGCAGCCACCACTGTGTTTAAAGCACTTTCCTTTACTATAGGGCATCTCCTGATTCTAGAATAACATCGATGAAGAACAGGACAGAAGTGACAGAGTTCATCCTCTTGGGACTCACCAGTGCCCCAGAGCTACAAGTCTTTCTCTTTACTGTGATCACTGTCATCTACGCCATTACTGCGCTTGGGAATCTGGGCTTGGTCCTGCTGATCGTCCTGGACCCGCGTCTGCACAGCCCCATGTACTTCTTCCTGGCGCTGGTGGACTTCTGTTACTCTTCTGCTGTCACTCCCACAGTCATGGCTGGGTTGCTTACGGGAAACAAGGCCATTTCCTACAATGCCTGTGCTACTCAAGCATTCTGCTTTGGAGCCTTTGCCACAGTAGAAAATTATCTTCTGGCCTCCATGGCCTATGACCGCTATGCAGCGGTGTGCAGGCCCCTGCACTACACCAGCACCATGACCACGAGAGTATGTGCCTGCCTAACCTTAGGCTGCTCTTTTGGAGGCATCCTGACTGCATCTGTCATCACAAGTGACACATTCAGTCTCTCCTTCTGCATGTCTAATGTGGTCCATCATTTTTTCTGTGAAGTTCCGGCCGTCATGGCTCTATCCTGCTCTGATAGGCATGTCAATGAGCTGGTCCTTGTTTGCATGGCCAGCTTCAACATCTTCTTTGCCCTCCTGGTTATCTTGGTGTCCTACTTATTCATATTCATTACAATCTCGAAGATGCGTTCTGCTGCAAGGTACCAGAAGGCCTTCTCCACCTGCGCCTCCCACCTCACTGCCGTCTCCATCTTCTATGGCACTGCCATTTTCATGTACCTGCAGCCCAGCTCCAGCCACTCCATGGACATTGCCAAAATCGCCTCCGTGTTCTACACCATGGTCATCCCCATGCTGAACCCCGTGGTCTACAGCCTCAGGAACAAGGAGGTCAAGAGCGCATTCAAGAAGGTTGCTGGAAGGACTGTGCATTGAAGACTTGATTCTTTGTGCAGTGTATGTTCTTTTCCACTTTGTCAAAACTTGGCCTACATCACATTCCACTTCTAGTCTTTCATCTTGCAGCATGGGTCTAGTGTTGATGTTCTCATGCCAGGGTCATGCTGCATTTGTAGCTAAAACTTTGCTGCAGATTTTGAAGTCAGGTATTGTGATAACTCCAGCTCTTATGGAATTTTCACTGCTCTCCCCAGCTTTAATGTGAGAAAAAATTAGTAACCCAGCTTTAAATAATAGCAAGCTAGGGCCAGGCAAATAGCTCAGCATATTAAAGCACCTGCAAGCAGGCACAGGGGCTGGGGTTTGATCCCAGGGCCTGCTATGCTGGCCCTGCCCCCAGGGACTGGGAGTGGTGGCGTGTGCCTGTAATCCCAGCTCATGGGAGGCTGTAAACAGGCAGCTCACTATGAGTCTGATCTAGTAGTGAGACTCTGAACATCTTGTAGACCCTTCCCTAAAATACAAAAAAAAAAAAAAAATAGTATTACTGTAGTGCTGGCATATTTTATTGAGAGACATAGAGCAAATGCATCTTAAACAAAGTACTGTTTCTGGCTTGACAAGTCATTTTAGAGAAACTACATTTTCTCTTGATGTTTCTCAAGAGGATCAAATAGCCATAGTATAATAAAAGTGTAGGAAAAAATAAAGTCATTTTAAAATATATTAATGTGACTGTCACAACACTGTTAAATAATATACCACAGTATTTTTTTTTAATGCAAGGACTTCACAATGGCTAATGTCCCCTAGTTCTGAATTCGGGTGAGTGTCACCATCTCTCGGCCTCCTCCTGTCTTTTACTCCATGCCCTTCACAATGACCTTGATATTTTTTACAAACCCAAGCACGTCCTTGCCTCAGGGCCCCTGTGCCTGCAGCTCCTCCTGTCGGGGAAGTTTCCCTCATCCAGTCAGGTCTCCGCTTAAGCCCTGTGAATTTATCATCTCTGACTTCCTGGCCACCTACACAGAAATGCACCTGTCTCTCCCAGTCACAGTGCCCCTTCACCCCAAGTTAATCCTCATAATCCCTTCCAGCACTCACGTGTTGTATATTTATGTGCTCTCTGGTTATCACTTCAAACTAGAATTTGAACCTCATGAGTATGGTGACTTCATCTGTTTGATCCTGCTCGGCACATAAATAGATGCCTGTCTCTTCGTAGTGTCTCAGTAATTATGCTAAATGAATGAATAAAATAATTCAGTTTTGGATCCCGCTGTAGCACTACGATGAATCTGTGAACCACTGTTGGGTGTAGCAAGTCACTTGTAATACGAACCTTCTAGACAGAGATGTGGGACATTTCAAGGGGAACAGCACTTTTTCTGCTTTGTTAAAATGTTTATAATCCATATTTGCAATTCATGCTTGCCCGTTGTCCCCCCTTTTAGACACTATAATTTCTTGGAACTCTCATCACTAATTGAATATTCTCTCATAATCTTTACTTTGATTTGACATCTCACTAAAGAGCCAGTGATACATTAAATAGGCATTATTTAGTAAGTCAAAAAGAGAATGTAATTATGAGATTATGTAAATGTTTAATGTGTGGTTCTATTTGGAAAATTACTCTTGTGTATGAATTACATGATTAAGTTAAATGATTGTAAATGACCATTTAAAATATAAACATGAAAATATCCATCGGTAATAAATGTAAATTCAGTATGCTTATTTAGTGCATAATTTTATGTTTTAATTTCTAACCACAGACAGCTCTATTACCATACAAACTGTACCCACAAGATGCAAAGCCACGTCTGCTTTTGCTCCTAGTCATCAGACGCCTATGTATCTCAGAAGTTGTGAGATGCTGCTGGAATGTGCTGAGATGCTTGTGCCTGTATTTTCAATGTACTATATGTATTCCACAGATACTGTGGTTGTTATGGTGATGTTTCTCCCACTAGGACCATTTCTAATCTTACTTTAAATAATAATTTCCTTTAGAATTATCTTATATGTAAAGGATAAATTTCAAAGACAAGGCAGAATAATCCACTCTAATTCCATGATAGTCAGAATAATAACCTACCCAAAAAGACCCATGCAACATTTCTTGGACCTTGTAACCGTCCAAGATAATTATTATTTATGTAATTTATATAAATACTCAAAACCCAAGAGATAATCATGGTCTACGAAGTGGGCTCTATTACTATAATATTAACATTTGAGAAAGACATAGAAACAAATATCTGATAAAGGAACATTTATTTATTTATTTGTGAATAAGACAAGAAAATAAATTTTAATTAAGGACACATTTGCTATGGTTTGCATCTAGGTGTTCCCCCCAAAGCCTCATGCAGTCACGGGGTGGCTTCCAAAGTTTCTGATTAACTCACAGTCCGGGGCTTGGACTCTGGGTGTGGGTGCTTCGCCCGCCCTGGGGCGGATGTCCTGTGCACAGTGTAAGAGAGAGGCTCGCTAGCTGCAGCAGCTGCTGCTCCTCCCTTAGCTCGTCGCTGTTTTCCTCCTCCCTGATCTGCTGCCCTCTGCCATGTGCCACCCTGCCTTGGAGCCAGGCGAGTATAAACTGAGCTACATAAACCTTTCCTTCCTTATTTTTGCTTCTTGAGTCTTTTTTCCCAGCAATGAAAGAAAAGTAACTGAGAAAAGATTCATGGGGAATGCTTTGGAGTATGTCCAGGTAACAAAGAAAAGCCTGGTATTGCACTGGGAAGAATGAAAGCGATACATCTACATGGGAAAGAAAGTTTCTTGGTACCAGAGATTACTAAGTAAAATTTGCAATCCTAAAGACATAGCATGTTGTTTCCCTGAATTGGCCTGTGATTTGGGGCCAGCCCAACGCTCTTCTGTAGGTGGTGACTGGATTCTCTTGTATTGCTGCCCGGCCTTTGCTGCTAGCTGACCCTGTGCGATTAGCAGTCATGGCAGGTGCTCATGTTATTTCTTTAATTTTTTATTTTTATTATCACATGTTTGCGGCACCTTACAGTTACTCATCGTGGGGAGCCGGCGCACATACATAACACATCCCAACTACTTCCATCTCCTTTCCCTCCCCCACTTTCTCTCCACCTCTTGGTCACCTCCCCATTTGTGAAGGTTTCTCTCCCCGTTTCCTATTAACCTTTTTAATTTTGTTTTAGTTCATTATACTTTGGGTTTCTCATACAAGAGAAATCATGCTGTATTTAAACTTATGTATCTGATTTAGTTCATCTACTTTCATGGTCTCAAATTTAGTATGTTTTCTTATAAATGATTCAAATTTATCTTTCTTTGTAGCAGAGTAATACTCCACTGTTGGTACCAAATTTGCTGCATCATTCATCTGAAGGTGGGCATACAGGCTGCTTCCAAGATTTAGCTCTTATGAGTTGTACTTCAGTGGATGTGGTTAAGCCTGTATCATTTCAGTTTCAGCCAAGATGTGCAGGAGAGTCTTGCTTCCATTGTCTCCTGAGCTCCATATTGCCAGGGTTTGGGATGGATGAGCCCAGCTTGAATCTGCCAGCTTTCACACTTCTTTTTATTTTTTGGTCAAAGAACTTTCTCTGAAAGTACTGCTCATCCACCACCTGCACTTAGCTTTTGATCATCTCATGACGCTAATGTGGACCAGTCCTGGTTGGTGTGGTCCCACATTGAAAGGAACTGGTTGCTGAGTTGAGAGCAGAGTCAAAACCTCCTCACCCATAATGAAGCAACTTTGTCTCAAGTTACATCTACCTAGAGTTCATTTGTTAAATTTAACTGCATGAGTTCTGTGGGCATTGATTATCATTTGGAAGAGCTGGACCAACGTTATTCTGTTAAGACTGTTGTTCCTATAGAACTTAGACAAGAAAAAAACACAGAATTTGAAGGGAACAGTGTACTGAAAAGTGTATCAGGGATGTTGTTTATCTAATAGTTGGACCAAAATATCTGCTAGCTAAAGTGCCATCAAATTGCCCATAGCAGTCATTCATTGTGAAAGTGGAATTACAGTGTCATCCCACTGAGTGAAAAAGTAGACATTGAGAGGGATTAGAGTGTTGTGATCGTACAGAGCTCTGCCCCAGCAATCTTGGGGAAACTGTCCACAGCAGGGAGTCAGCAGTTTTACAGGTTGAATGTCTGATTATGGCATTGGTGGTTTGCTGAAATCTCTATGGTGTCTGAAGTCTTATGTATGAGATTTGTTTCTTCAAATCCACATCTAGTTGTCTAGCGTCAATTTGCATGGCTTGAAGAAGGAGTAATGCCTATCCTTCATTGGACAGTTGTAGACAGACATCAAAGAAAATTAGTTTTCTGAACCCAGTCTAATTTACAAGCAAACCAAGAAAACTCATAAATAGTAAACAGCGGTACTATCATTTTTGATACATAATTTTTACAATTATTCCCAGTTTTATTAATCATAACCAAGTAAGGCCAATCTATGACAACTAAAATCAAACTTGGTTTGCTCATTTGGATAATTCTAACAAGAATTAATTAAAGAAGCTCTTTTTAATTTTTTAATTCATTTTAATGAGAAAAAAAGATAAACTAGTAATGAAAGTTTCAAAACAGGTTAGTAGAACAGTTACAATAGTTAAAACATTGCATATTGTTGTCTTCATAGTAGTTATTCAGAGGACAAGATGCAGAATATCTTATCTAAATAATATTTTTTCTCTTTTCTTCACAATAAAATGATCCTTTATTTACACTTTCGTGAAGTTAGTAACGCATGACACGAAGTTGTCTAGCAACTGATAGCTAACTTTAAGCACACAGGATTTTCTGATCTAGGAGATTATGGAACCACAGAGGAAAATACCCAACAATAGAGTGTGCCTGGGCAGAGTCACATGGAGAGAAAACATTCTCTGAGGCTTTCACAGAGAGCACATTGGACAAGCAATGGCTGTGACTCATCTGCATGGCTGACACTGAGGAAGGATCTACACACACTGCTGTACAGGGTTCCATGGTAAATCCTGCAGGGATTTGACTGACCTTGTCAGATACAAAAGTTATATTTTTAGTTATATAGGTCTTGCTTTAACTTGGCCTTAACCATCCAGCAGAAAAGTATAACCATGAGGTATAAAAAGTAAAGCCATATTAATATGTTGAGCTGTACAAGGCTCAAGTCAACAACCTCTGACAATTGCCAGTTCTGCTGATAACCCACTCCTACCATAGACTATTGGATTATATTGGGTTATTTAGCTGAATTCAAGTACCTACAATCTTTAGACTGGTTTCAAGTCCTTTGAAGATTTCTCCAAATATAGCTTCTCTAAATGCAGTGGAATACCCATCTCTGACAAAACAAAATGAAAAAGGGGAATATGTTGGGAGCAAAAAGCTAGGAAATCGACCAGATATGAGTAGGTGGGACTTGGCCCAGTGCCTAAAGCAAACAAGATCTCTCTCTCTCTCTCTCCTGAAGTTCTTTTTAAACTTGTGAGATTTGGAAGAAATTTTGACAAAGAATCTCAGTTTGGACTTTTAGAAACCTTGGTACTAGGAAGTTAAAACAAAGTTTATTTTAGATTTTGACCTAATTTTTACATAATTAGGTAAATAATTATAATCTTATTAAACAAAGACATCTATAAATAATTTATGAATTTTGGAGAGATCAGATAGTGAGTGAACATAAATATTTTTAAAATTTCAATTTATGGAAATTCACTTTGTTAAGCTGCTGTCAGTTACAGATTGCTTTAGAAAAAAGTTTTATCCTAAATCTAGATTATAGAAGGTTAAAATAGAGATCCAAAATGTTTTAAATGAAGAAGTCCCCAAAAAATGATCCTTTACCACTTTAGCCCCCAGAACACAACCCACACATCCACAACTAACTAATTTTGGACAGACATGCTAGAACATGGGTTGGAAAAAAACAGTGTTTCAATAAATGATTCTCAAAAAATTGGACCTTCAGATGAACGAAACTGAATCCCCGTCTCACAAGTTACAAAAATCAACTCAAAAAGGATTAAACACTAAAATGTAAGGTCTAAAAGTATGAAACTTCTAGAAGAAAATATAGGGGGAAAATTCAGAACTTTGGAATTAACAAGATTTAGGGGACAAGATCCCTGAAACACAGGAAATTAAAGGAAAAATAGACAGAAATAAGTGGTTGTAACCAACAATGTAAAATCTGAAAAAGAAAACAGTGAGAAAAGTGTAAAAATATGCATTAACAAATATTTTATAAAATTTTTGATGAGTATTAGACTGGAAACAATCGAATTTAGAATCATCTTATAAAAGATAGAATTTTAAAACATTTGAAGTATTTTGAAATGTTTTAAACATAGATGCATATATGTCACTGTGATATGATGTTTTCAGTTCTTCTGGGAAAATTCCCAGGAGGGGGATAGCTGGATTGAATGGGATTTCCATTCCTAGCTTTTTAAAGAGTCTATGCTGAACTGTAAAAGGCTCAAGTCAACAACTTCTGACATTGCCAATCCACAGATAACCCACTACTATTATGGACTACTGGACCATATTAGATTACTTAGCTGAATTCATGCACTTGCAATATTTAAATGACAATGGAATACCCATCTCTGACAAAATTAAACAAAAAAGAGGATATAAATGAAGGATCATTTTGTATCTGTATATTCAAAATAGGATAGATATGCAACTACTTTCTCTTAATTGAGTGAGAAGAAAGATTTGTACTAAAATAGTGTTTGGACAGGATGCCACGTCTGCGTCTTGTACCATGAATAACCACTATGAAGACAACAATATACAATGTGTTAATGATTGTAACTGTCCTACTAACCTGTTTTGAAACTGTCTCAATGCTATTTGTTTCTCAATAAAATTAATAAAAGGTTTTCAGATATTAAAATATTTAAAGAGAGCAAAGAAGCAAAAAAGTAAAGTTTAATTTAAGAAAGACAAAGACAAAGTGGAATCAACAATATGGTTGTGGAATTACTGACAAAAGAAACAGCAAAAAAATCCATAAACAGCTCTTGTGCAGTAGTGCTAGTGGCTTTTCAGTTGTGTAACCAGTAGCTGTCATTTGTTCCGGGTTGTGTGGTCAGCCCCTGTCAGTGAGCTTGTGGGAGCTTGAAGTCATTGCCACCCCTCCATAGACTTACCAGGGGAAAATGTTTGAAGTAGATTGCCCAGGAAAGCTCTTCATTGGTGAGTTTAATACAGAAGCAAATAAGAAAGCCCTTGAAACAGTATGGATGGTTTCAAATATGGACGGATAGTAGAAGCACTCTTGATGAAAGGCCGAGAAATCAATAAATCAAGAGGATTTGCTTTTGTTACCTTTCAAAGCCCAGCAGATGCTAAGGGTGCAACCAGGGACATGAATGGGAAGTCCTTAGATGGAAAAGCCATCAAGGTGGAACAAGCCACCAAACTATTATTTGAAAGGACCATCTCCACCTCCCAGAAGCAGAGGACCTCCCAGAGGTCTTAGAGGAAGAAGAGGAGGAACTAGGGGACCTCCCTCACATGGAGGGCACATGGATGATGGTGGCTATTCCATGAATTTTAACATGAGTTCTTCCAGTCCAAGAAAACCCAGAATAGTTCCCATAGCTCAGTTACCCAGAGAATACTCTAGTTAAGTAGTTGCTGTGTCTCAGACTAATATAAAAAGCAGAACATCCTCATCCAACCAAACAAAATTTCATCTTAAACACATAATGCCCTCATTCAGGTTGTAATAACCAAGCAATACTTGAGAATGCCTCAGTGCACAAGTCTCTCTCAGTAGGAAGAGAGGGTCATGGATTCATCTACTGTCCTACTATTTCAGCAGCTTCCCAAGTGTCCAATGTCAGTCTCACCTCATTCAGATGATTTACAAAACCAGTGAGTAGATTTATCACACAGATGCAACATCCACAAGTCAATTATGTGATGCATCACGTTAGTAGAATGAAGAATAAAAGACATATGATTAGCTCAACAGATAGAGAAAAGGCACTTGAAAAACTTGTTTTAAAGTGTATTTAGTACAGGGTCTACAGGGTCTCACTACACAGATCAGACTGTCATTGAAAATAAGCAACAACTAGATATAGAAAAAAATGTATTCCAACACTTCAAAGGCCAACTATGTAATATCCTATATCCTACTTATAAAAAAATCACACTTATCACTGATAGTCATCTTATTAATATTTGGAGCTGGGAGTTGGTTTTCATAGTTAAATTGTGCTAGATAAGTTTGACAATATTTCCATTTATGTAACCTTCCATCTTCTACAAACATCAGGTAGATTTCCTCATAGGATTTTATCTGTATTTTTAATATTAGCTTCTATATAAGAAAATTCAACACTTGCTGTCTTGACCATAGAGGTTTTACTTACTCATACGTTGTTCAATTATTTGTTTAATGTGAATGCATATAAAGATCCGGTGACCCAATTTGTTTATTTCTACTTAGTGGTTTCTCCCCTTGTAGCCTAAATCTGTATACCTATCAACAAAGGAAAAAGAAGAGACGACAACGTGGGTATCCTCACAGGACAGATTCAGAAGCGGCACACTTGGCTTCTATTTGTAGTTCATGGACAAGAACACAATCATATGGTCACAGCAAACTGCATAAAGCTAAGAAATTAAGCCTTGTTAGGTGACCATGCATAAGAAAAGAACAATTTTGAAAACATCTAGCCAATCCTTATCAGGATGCTACTTACACTCATCAGAGGTCCATTTTACACTTCTTCTCACACAGAAAGCATGCCATCTACCTCTACCTCCACCTGCATCATAGATAGTTGCTGTGAAAGGTTGACTTCCTTGCTACCAAAGAGTTTAGGTTGCCTCCAGCTGGTCAAGATAAGGCTCCTTATGGTCCAGAAACACATAGACTAAAAGGAAAACAGCCCACAGAGCATCCACACCCAGAGTGTGCTGTTGGACAAAAGTAAAGAGAATAGCAATAGTAATAAAACTCCCTTTCATAAAATATAGCAATGTAGGATGCTTTTGTCCACTTTTTTGTTGTTTGTGCATATTACTTCTATAAACAACAGGCTACATTTTGGCCTATTTGTACACGCACATAATATGCTCTAATCTTTTTAAAGAGAATACAAAATGGTTTAAAAAATAAAATAGCATTAGAAATGATACTACTTCTATGACATTTCAACACAAAGTGGCAAACTATATTTCTTTCTGAGTCTCTCCATTTTCCACATAACTCAGAAGAAGACCAGGATTCTTCTAAGAAGGACAGTAAAGGACAACTCATGAGGTGTCAGTGGACCTTTCCTGAGTCTATTAACAATTGTACTAGAGATATTCTGACAAAGAACTTGCTCATATTTTGTCAATGTTCTTAGACTTTACAGAAGGTTGAATTTAAGAGTTATGAATTAATTGATCTGACAGAGGAAGTTTCAGACCAAGATGCAACATGGGTATTGCTGGATGTTCTTAGCCCAAGTCTATAGTGAGCTTTGGGAGCAAAGAGCAAAGCAAGTTTGAAAAACTTAAATTCTGCTCTCAAAAGAACCACATGTAAATTGGGCCCAATACAGGTACGTTTTCTGATAAAAATTAGTGCCACTGATAAAGATATGAAATACTTTCAACTGGACCCTTAAATTCAAAAAGATACCTCAAGGACATCACTTAAGTTAACAAGTCCCAAGCCACTGCAAGCTCAAGGCTCAAAAGCCTAAACCTCTATTTTGGAAGACAGCTACCTTCTTCAGAAGGTTTCTCTAGGGAATTTATTCCAGGATCCATTTTACCGTCATTGATGCATGAAGCATACAACAGGCAGCTGCAGCCATGATCCAAGGGGACCCACCATTTGCTACCTCTAGCAACAGATTCTGGCATCATGTTGATTAGTGGCAGGATGGAGTAGATGAGATAACTTTAATAGTCATTTCCAATTCTGCAATTTTGTAATGCTAGGAAAACACACACCAAGAAGATTCTATGGACAAGAGACGGTAGATAGAAAACAAGTGGAAAAAGGCAAAGATGAATGAGTTGAAGGAAGATGATCATCATAAATTGGAAAAAAATAATTTGGCAAGTTTAGAAAACTCTTGGTTACATCTTCTATCTGTGTATTTTGCCCTGTAGTAATCACATCCTTCTTATCAAACATTTGAGGACTGAAGGAAAAATGGGTCAAAAGAACTCCTTATTTAGAGTTACAACCTCTCAAACAGTTTGTATACAGCCTTTTAAAGGGTAAGTCATATACTTTTTAAAATTTGAAAATTTTTGGAACATGGATAAATATGGTACAGAGCCTGGATACAAATTGAACCTCTCCCAGTAATTTGCCTGAGAGGCTCTGCATCCCTGTGAGCATCAGTTTCTTGTAATCCATCTTTTGATTGTTTTCTGGAGAACCCTGATTTATACACCTTGATTCCTCCAATTACTATGAGTTTCTTGCCTGTAACAATCCCACTAGTCCTTCATGTGTCAACTGGACTTCTAAATCTATCACTTACAAGCAATAAAAATAGATTTTTGCACTAACTAGAAAAGAAATTATTGGCATGATAATTGGAGTCGTTCATAGAACTAGTAAGAATATCTCTTTGTGTGGAAAAAGCAGCATGGTGGGAAGGCTAGGGGGCCACGGGCTGGCCTACCAGATCTCTCTGGCAGTCCTCAGGGTGAGGAGGGGTGTCCAGACTCACCAGACCAGCTGGGGGCAGGGCCTACATGAACTTTTATAAAGGGAGTCATTTTATAGCTAAATTGGAACACACAGTTTTACTCCATCAGATATAGCTTCTCCTTTATTCTCTTAGTTGCAAAGTCATACAGAAGCTATTTTTCTTCCATAGTCTTATGTCTCCTGCCCAGAAAAATCTTAAATGTCTTTTAAGAACCTCAGAGAAACCCATATGTATGATCTTATGATTCAGAAATAGTAAAAAGCATCTTTGAAGATCTCCTTGTTAGTCATATTCTATGCCATAGATTCTGTAACTTTTAATTTACACACACACACACACACACACACACACACACACACACACATGGCTTCCTCTATAAGAATAGATAATACTACCTCAAAGGTATGTGTTATTAAATGATAAAACGGAATAATATAATTGAGTGGCATTTCAAGATGTCTAACCTAAAAAGTTACAAAAAAGGCCATGGCAACAAGAGCAGCAAACCTAAAATGGTACCATAATGCCATCCCCCAAAACAGCCTAGTTTAGATTGTGAAATGCATATTTTGTCACATAACTGTCCTTTTTGACACAGCAGAGTTACTATGTTACCATGCTCTAATATTTTCAATTTACATGTGCATCTCCTCCAGAGATAGGGAACTAGATAACTCAAATTCTCTTTTTAAAATATGAACTTCATGAAGTTATAAAACACAGCCTGGTTTAAGCAAAGAAAGAAGGAAGCAAAGAAGACAGAACTGATTGAAAACTCCTTGACAGGAGAACAGAAAAACATCAGACTTAAAGCTGAAATAACTCAGAAGAGACAAAGAAGGTCACTACATACTGATAATAGGAACCATCCATCAAGAAGATGTGACTATAAATTTATATGTTGTGAATTTTGGTGCACCTTATTTCATAAAGTAAATAGTGCACGACATAAAAGGACAGACGGGTCTCAATACAATAATGACGGGTGATGTGAATACTTCAATCTCACCATCAAATATATCATTCAGACAAAAACTTGATGAGAAATATCAGAATTATCTTATATTATAAATAATCAAATAGATTTACTGGACCTAAAGGTATTCTCCCATGGCTGCAGAACACACCATGGTCTCAGAAGCTCATGGAACTTTGATCAAAATAGATTATATTTTATGTCATAAATACAAAAAATTGAAATTATTATCAGATAAAAATGGAATGAGGGCTGGCAAGATAGTTCAATGGTCTAAAGTGCCTTCTTAGGCAAGCTAAGGCAAAAGCAGAGACAGTGGTTCAATCCCTGGTACCACATGTCATGCCAGCCCTCCCCCCAGGTCCACAAGAATGAATGAATAAATAAGGAATGAAACAAGTAAACAAAGAAACTGCTGAAACTACAAACACATACATATTGAATAATACAGTATTGAATAATCAATGGATCACTGAAGAAATTAGGGAAGAAAATTTTAAATTCTTAAAATCAAAAGAAATGGAATCAATGCATGTCTGAATCTGCATCATACAGTGAACACAATTTTCAGAGAGAGGTTTGTAGCTATAAATTCCTACCTAGAAAAATCAGAAATATCTAATTCTTGAGTAAAATAAGGTATTCCATCTTCTTTAGTTTAAAAATAGGGGCCAGGGTTGACAAAATATTGGAGTGCATCTGATCACTATATTGCCTTCTTTCGGGAGAAGAGAAAATTAAAATTAGAAAGGCATTACCTTTAACCCACATGTCAGAACACAATTCCTACCAAATTTGTCTGGGGAGGCACTCAATGCCAACGTCCCATTTGAAATGCCACAGCGGAACTAGACACACAGCAGACCTAAGGAGTCCAAGCTCATTCGTCACCTCCCTCACTGCGACCCTGCATCCTACAGCATTGCTGTGGCACTCATCTGAAGTGTCCCTCAAAAGGCTCACTGTGCTAAGCTCTTGGTTCCCACAGCTGGGCTTCTGAAGCAATGGTACCTGAGGGTTCTGACTTCACTGGTCAATTAATCCATCATGGAGGGCTGGTGAGATGGCTCAGTGGTCTAAAGCACCTACTTAGAACAAGCTTAGCAAAGCACAGAGACCACGGTTCAATCCCCCAGCACCACATGCCAGCCAGCCCCGCCCCCTGGTGGGCTGAGCTGGCCACACACACACAAATAAATAAATAATCCATCATGGAGGTAATAGCAAGATGGTGTTCCTGGGAGGTGACAGAAACAGGAAGTGGAGCTGAGAGGAAATGTTTAGAGCACAGCATGACCGCAGGGACTGACCCCATTCTTTCTTTATATCACTGCCCTGCTTTCTGACTGCCATACACTGAGCACTTCTCTATCAGGTCTTCCTGCCAAGGTATTTCTGTCGTGTGAGAGGTCCACAAGCAGGTGAACCAGATGGCCATAGACTAGCGCCTCTGGAACTATGAGCCAAAATAAGCCTTCCCTGCTTTACATGTGTTTGTCCCAGGTGTTTTGTGATAGTGACAGGAAGTCAAATAGCATAGAAAATTGGAAACACGAGCAGGGTCACTGCTGTGAGTGTATCTGATCATGAGGGTCAGAGCTTTCAAAATTTGTCTGTAGGAAGAGCTTGGAAATGTGTAGAGCAGTGGGCAAGAGAAGCCACAGAATGTCGTGAGCAGAGTTCAGTGGACAACTCTCATGGGGTCCTAGCAGACCGGAATGCTGATAGGAATTCGGACAGCAAAGAACATGCCCACGAGATGCCAGATGGGAATGAGGACTCCATTTAGAATTAGGCTGGAGGCTCTACCTCAAGTTTCCCTCACCTCCTGACAGGGCCACCAAACTATGGCCTTATCAATGGGTCAGTCAACTTATGAAACAGAATCTTCATGAGGCAACCACTCCAAAAGCTCACTGTCTGGGAACAAAGTCTTCAACCTGTGTGTCTTTGGGGGGACGTTTTAGGAAGCATTTTGGATTGTGTCCATGTTCTGAGGCTTTGGGTAATGCTGAGTTTGAATGTGACATGCAAATAAATTTAGCAGAGGAAATTTCAAAGCAGCACGGTCTTCACACTGTGTCATTGCTATTCCTAGTTGCTGTTCACAGTAAGAATATGAAGCAAAAAAGCAGAGCAGAGAAATTTTTAAAACTTGCAGTTTGATCAAAAGAGATGTGTAAAATGGGGGGCAAAATGTAGCTGCTGAAGAGATTGGTGCCACTAACTGAAAAGCAATGTATTCTGTACATGGACAAGAGGAAGGTAGCTTTGAGGACATCAAAGGGGTTGGCTGGACTCCACCATCTCAAACTCATGGATACAAAGTATGAACTTCTCAGGAAGACTTTGCTTGGAGAAGCGAGCCCTGCAGTGCCCTGCTCATGCAGTACTCTGCTCACGGGGCACCTACTGCAGTGTGCTCTCATGTTTGCCACTAGAAGCCACCATAGCCATGGCCAGTGTGGGCCTGGCCACCAGTCAGTTTGGCGTCACAGCTGGGTGTGGTCCACCTGAGCCTGGGTGTGGAGGAAGCAGATTGCAAGAGCTACAGAGCAATGGACACTGTCCCCAGATTTCAGTGAAAAACATGAGAGGCCTGACTACACTTGACAGGGTCAGAGTCCTTGTGAGCACAGCAAGGGCACTGCACAAAGCTGAGAGTGAAGCCTGCACTGCAGAGGAGACCCAAGGAAGTCAGAGAGGTCAAGAATATGGAACATCTGACGAAGCAAGCTGGAGGCGGGGGCGGGGATGGGCCAGGGGAGAGCCATGAGGCTGGAATCAGCAGGGCCACAGAGGGAAGGCTACCCTGGCTCTGGGAGGTCACATCAAGTCAAGGTGCTGCACGTGGAACAATGTGTGTCCTACTGTATTTTGGTCTAGCTTTGGTTTGATACCTTCCTGGTGCTTTCTTATTTCTACCACTTGGAATGGAAATATTTATCTTATATCTGTTGTGCTATTGTATGTTGGGAATATGTAACTTCCTCTTCTGATTTTTATCGGAATGCATGTCTAAGAATTTGCCTTGAATTTCAGAGAAAACTTTTACACTTGGACTTTTAAATAATGCTGGAACTGTGCGACTTTGGGAACTCTTGGGCCTGAACAGGATGCACCTTATCTAATGAAATGCTCATCAGTCTTTGGAAGCTGGTGAGGAAATATTAAGGATTAGATCATAAAGACAATAATCTCATAATCCATTAGGCACCTCAGAGTTAAACAGGATTATAGAAGGTGGGGCCTAGATGGAAGAAGTAAGGGCATGACTCAGAAATCTCAATCTCTGTCTCTCTCTGTCTCT